>NC_045436.1:38398361-38462050 GCF_002776525.5 Piliocolobus tephrosceles | reverse complement strand
TTCTCTTCTCTTCTCTTCTCTTCTCTTCTCTTCTCTTCTCTTCTCTTTCCTTTCATTCTTTTCTTTCCTTCCTTTCTTTCCTTTCCTTCCTATCCTTCCTTTCCTTCGTTTCCTTCCCTTCCTTCCCTTCCCTTCTTTTCTTTTCTTTCTTTTGACAGAGTTTTGCTCTTGTTGCCTAGTCTGGAGTGCAATGGCACGATCTCAGCTTACTGCAACTTCCACCTCCCACTTTCAAGCGATTCTCCTGCCTCAGCCTCCCGAGTAGGTGGGATTACAGGCATGCACCACCACACCTGGCTAATTTTGTATTTTTAATAGAGACAGGGTTCCTCCATGTTGGTCAGGCTGGTCTCAAACTCCCGACCTCAGGTGATCCACCTGCTTCGGCCTCCCAAAGTGCTGAGATTACAGACGTGAGCCACCGTGCCTGACCCTCTTATTTCTTATTAATCAAAATATGAGCTCATGTGGAGACAGGATGACAGGACTATATATGAATATGTGCATATATGTGTATGTATAACTGTGTGTACACATATAACATATAGTCTATATGGCCTTAGCATCTCAACAGTATAGCTGTACAATAAAATTGAAGTAACCTCCATTAAATTTGGAAGGGAAATCTTGGAAGTGGCATAGGTGAATAAATACCCTGAGAGATTGAATAAGCAATTTTGGCAATGTCTAAAATTGAAAAACTCTGTAAATAGCAGTTTAAGTGCATGATTTACAAATATAGAAGTAATTACCAGAAGAAATAGCTAGAAGAGTTGAAGCACCTTCTTTTGGGGAATGAAACTCAGGGGTGAGGAGGAGCCAGGCAGAAATCTGCTGTTTTTGGCTATGTACCTTACAATATTAGATCACATTTTATACTGTGTACATATATATTACTTTATTTATTTTTTGAGGCAGAGTCTCGCTCTGTTGCCCAGACTGGAGTGCAGTGGCATGATCTCAGCTTGCTGCAACCTCCGCCTCCTGGGTTCAAGCCATTCTCCTGCCTCAGCCTTCCAAGTAGCTGGGACTATAGGCACGCACCACCATGCTCGGCTATTTTTTGTATTTTTAGTGGAGATGGGGTTTCAACATGTTGACCAGGCTGGTCTCCAATTCCTGGCCTCAAGTGATCCACCTGCCTCAGTCTCCCAACGAGCTGGGGTTACAGAGTGAGCCACCACTCCTGGCCTCTTATGTATTACTTTAAAAAAAAGCCCTTTGGCAAGGATGGAGCGAAGGTCTTTCGTCAGAATTTTAGAGCCAAAAAGGACCACAAAGAGTATTTATTCCCAGTTCTTCCATTTTACAGGTGAGGAAATTGAGATATAGGAATTTAAATATTTTGGTCATGGTCACATAACTGTAGAGACAAACCTCTCCCAGACAAGGTCATACCTTTTCCCAGGCAGGCAGAAAGTTTTACCTTGCTAGTGATTCTTCAATTTCCTTTCTAGGCAACTCTTTCGCTTTCTATCTAGTTAGTTTTTTTGTTTGTTTGTTTTTTTGAGATGGAGTCTCACTCTGTCGCCCAGGCTGGAGTGCAATGGTGCAATCTCGGCTCACTGCAACCTCCACCTCCTGGGTCCAAGTGATTCTCTTGCCTCAGCCTCCTGAGTAGCTGGGGCTACAGGCATGCGCCACCATGCCTAACTAAGTTTTGTATTTTTTTAGTAGAGATGGGATTTCACCATGTTGGCCAGGCTGGTCTCGAACTTCTGACTTTGGGTGATCCGCCTGCCTCAGCCTCCCAAAGTGTTGGGGTTACAGGCGTGAGCCACTGCGTCTGGCCTCTATCTAGTTTTTACAGTCTTTGAACAGGTTACTGGACTATAGATTCAAAAATATTTTTATCTAATTCCTTAAATTTCAATTTTGAAAATGCTTCAAATGGTTTTAGAGTCTGCAGAATCTGTACCTTTTTGTTGTTAATTCTGTAATTACTTTTACTTAGAAATAGAGATGTGCGGTTTGTCTGCAACTGTTTAGAAGCTGGCATGCTTGCCCAGTTGACTTTGATAAATACTGGAATTTGGGCTAAACTTTTATTCTCAGAAGACATTACTAAGAAGAGATGCTAAGGGGAGTTTTCCAGTATCTATGTGTTTTGCTTAATTTTGAAGTTCTGAGAGTGAGGATACTATTGCCTTCTAAAAGAGAGGTAGAGACAAATGATATTTTAGAGCTGTTATCAAAAGTTAACACATTTAAGTTTATCCTTTTCTTTATAAATATGATTTTCTCCTACTTCCTTTCCAATTATATCACTAACTTAAATGAGACTTAATTTTCTTATTACATACATATTATTCAAATTCTAAACAATATAGAAATATATAATGTTAAAAGTTAAAGTACACTGTAATCTTATATTCTGGAGAAACTGCTGTAAATAGGTATATTTCCCTTCATTTTTTCCTCTATTTAAAAATACGTTTATTATTAACATGGTTGTTTGTAACTACTAGGGTAATCCTATGTAACTTTCAACTTGGTTTTTATTTTTAACTTGATAATATACCTTGAAAATATTTTTATGATTATACATGCAGATCATTCTCTCTCTCTTTTTTTTTTTTTTTTTTTTACTGGCTGTATAGTAATGCATTGAATAGATATAACATAGTTTTCACTCTTTCTTTCTGAATGCACGAGACTGGTTTTGCTCTTTCACCCAGCCTGGAGTGCAGTGTTGCAATGTCAGCTCACTGCAACCTCTGCCTCCCAGGTTCAAGTGAGTCTACTCCCTCAGCCTCCTGAGTAGCTGGGACTACAGGTCTGCATCACCATGCTTGGCTAATTCTTGTATTTTTAGGAAAGCCAGGGTTTAGCCAGGTTGGTCTCAAACTCCTGACCTCAGGTGATCCACCTGCCTTGGCCTCCCAAAGTTCTGGGATTACAGGCGTGAGCCACCACACCTGGCCCTGTAACATGGTTTATTTAAACAGTTTCCTTCTGCTGGGAATTTGGGTTGTTTTCCATTTTTCTATATTAAGAACAGTGCTTCAGAGAACATCCTTGAGAGTGTATCATTGTACGCTTGTGTTTTCTGTAGGAAAGGTTTATGAGTCACTGTTATGAAAATGTTAAATTGCTTTAATTTACACTTCCCCTAGCAGTGTCCCTTCTTTTTTAGTTATATGAACACACTCTTTCTTTCTGAATGCACGAGACTGAAGAGAGAAATTATTAATAGATGACCAGCCCCTGAAATAAGAGGTCATAACAGCAAAAGGTGCTGAGCTTTTAGGTAGGGTTCACCTAATTTCCTCACATTTCAGGTTCTTTTGATTTTAATGTTTTCCCCAAGAGAAGATAGTAATTGGTAACAGCTATAAAAATACTCTGCAGCTGTTGGTTGAGCTGCTAATTAGTTTTTATGGAGCATAGTTGTTTTTTTTTTTTTTAACATTTTCCTAAGAACATTATTCTAGGACATGCCATTAAGGAGTTCAGAAAATCCACTAGGTTTTGCAGAATGCAGGGTGTATTTTAGCTCTTCTCTTTAAATTGTTAAAGTTTACCTCTGTTGAAATATTGGTCACGGGTCCATTTTGGGATCTTTTGACTTGTAGAAAATTCTAGGAACTGATTTCCCTGTGTGTGTGGAAAATGTGAAATAAGATACTTTGGCTAAGTTTCATGACTCAGGCTCATTGAGGTGGGAACATTTCAGGAATTCCTGTGGCAAAGTTTTTACTGACTGTCTAAAAGAGTTGATTAATATTTTTATTTAGTCCAAGCTTTTTTTATAACCATTTCATTAGAGGAGTGTGTCTTATTCCTCAAAATGAATGTCTTCTATTTTGTTTGTGTTCATGGAACTTTTATTTGGATTCCATTCATTTTAGGTTGATTTTCTTTATGATGTACTAGAATGAGTATAGAAAAATATGTTTGCAAATATAATTTCTATACACACATACACACATACCCCCATATTTATATATGCACGTATGTATTCTACACATATGTATATTTATGCCTAAGTATATAGTGATATAAGGAATGTTTTAAAAGTATGATCTTCATCAGGTCATTTAATAGAAAACTTTGTACATCCTCAAAATAAGGATGATGTCTCCATATTTATTTTTTAGAAAAAATGTTTCTTGATTTTCTTGGTATAAAATTTTTTGTTAATAAAATAAGAATTTCTTAGGACACGGGAAACTTATAGTTTGTATATATTCATATTTTAATCTTTTCTGTGGGAAAATACGTGTCTATTGTATTATCCTTTTTTTTTTTTGAAACAGGGTCTTACTCTGTCACCCAGGCTGGAGTGCACTAGTACAGTTTGGGCTCACTGCAGCCTCAACTTCCTAGGCTCCAGCGAATCTCCCACCTCAGCCTCCTGAGTATCTGGGACTACAGGTGCATGCCACCATGCCTGGCTAATTTTTGTATTTTTTTGTAGAGACAAGGTTTTGGCAGGTTGCCCAGGCTGGTCTTAAACTCCCAAGCCCAAGAGATCCCTGTATCTTGGCCTCCCAAAGTGCTAGTGTTACCAGCGGAGGGTGTCCAGGTTCTTGGTGCTTTGAATAAAGAATTGGACTAAATGCACAAACAAAGCAAGGAAACAATGAAGCAAGAAAAGCAGAGATTTATTGAAAACGAAAGCACACGTCACAGGGTGGAGCAGGCCCCTTGCAAGCAGCCCACGGGCCTGGTTTCAGAATTTTCTAGGGTTTCAATGCCTTCTAGAGGATTCCCATTGGTTACTTGGTGTACACCCTATGTAAATGAAGTAGGGGCCCACAATCTGTCTGATTGGTTGCAGAAAGGGACCAAGCACCAAGCAGAGGCTAAAGTGAAGTCACAAAGTTACACCCTATGCAAATATCTGATTGGTTGTGGAAAGTGACCAATCAGGGCCCGAAGTTACAAAATTGTATTTCTATGCAAATGAAGACTTGGCTCGTGACCAGCCTCATTGGTTTCCGGAGGGGACCAATCGGAGGTACTTTCAGATTTTTATCTGCCATGCAGAACAAGGAGATGGGAGTTGCAAAGGGAATAGCCTCTGGTCCTTTTGTTACTTGGGTGTGGAAAGTTGGGGTTTTCCTTTTGATTTAGTTCTAGGAAGTCAGCGTGAATCAGCCTTAGGTTCCCTGCCTCCAGACCCTGTTCTTCTGTCTCAGTAGGATTACAGGTATGAACCACCACACCTGACCATGTATTAGTCTTGATTATTGCTTATTTTCTAACACTAAGTCACTATTTGGTAAGTTGAAGTTTTAAATCTTTCTAATTTGTGGATACTACAAAACATTTGTACTTTTGGCTTATTTTAAGCAAGATGTAGTAGTTTAACTGCTTGTATAAAAATCTGCCAGGCCCAATGGCTCATGCCTGTAATCCTGGGCATTTTGGGAGGCAAAGGTAGGAAGATTGCTTGAGGCCAGAAATTTGACACCAGCCTGGGCAGCATCGTGAGACCGGTCTCAACAACAACAACAACAAAAAATTAGGCGACATGGTGTTGCACCCCAGGAGTCCCAGCAACTGGGGAGGCTGAGGCGGGAGGATTGCTTCAGCTCAGGAGTTTGAGGCTGCAGTGACATAGGATGATGTCACTGCATTCCAGCCTCGGTGACAGAGTAGGAACCTGTCTCTAAAAAAAAAAAAAAAAAAAAAGAGAAAACTCTGACAACAGGATATTCATTGACTTTGATCTGTTTCAGGAAACACCAACTGACTTGATATTTACCTACTGATTGTATTAAAAACTTAATGTTCATTTCTTATCAGCTTGATTAAGTTTGACCTCTGAATTTTCTCCTTATACTTCCCCACTGTGTTTAGGACCTTGCATGTCCTATTTGAAAAACACACCCTGGAGTTGCTATAGATAGTAAGAACCAGCTTGCAACAGTTGGAGACTTTTTTCTTTTTGTCATTAAAGTAATTCTACCTCTTGATTATGTCTTAGGATTGGTTTCACAGAGAAGTGGTCATTCCTTCACAGTGAATCACAAAATGAGTAGGTTTGATAGGATTTCCTGACTCAGTCTGGCTAACTCAACCTCCTGTTCTGAGTTTCTGTCAACATCGGCATGCCAGGAGCAAACTCTTGACTTGGCTGTCTTGGCTATACAGATAATTCCTAAATCCATACCCTCATTGCTGACCCTTGGATCCTAGGCTTGCTTCTAACCAATTCCTGCTGGATAGGTCTATGTTTAGATCCTAACATTAAAGTAAACTATAGGGAGATGAGAGTAACTCTGCATCTTAATCGCCTACCAGAGCACCTTATACTGAATAGAATCCTATAAATGTTTGTTATTAATGATCTGCCTCTTATTATTATATGGCCAATTATAATATTTTTCATTTTGTTTCTGTTTCCAGTTTTTCTTGCTCTAATCTATTTTCATTCCATAGTCAATTGATTTTTCAAACTATAGCTGTGCTCATGTCACCTATCATAGTCTCTGTTGCCTGCTGGGTAATGACTCAACTCAAGGCGTGATGGTTAATTAATTTTATGTATCAACTTGCGTGGGCCACAGGGTGTCCAGGTATTTAGTTAAACATTCTGGGTATGTCTGTGAGAGGATTTCTGGATGAGATTAGCATTAGGATTGATAGACTCAGTAAAGCAGACTACCCTCCCCAATGTGGATGGACCTTATTCAGTCTATTGAAGGCTTCAATAGTACAAAAAGACTGAATAAGGGAGAATTTTCTCTCCTCTCTCTCTCTCTGTTTGACTGTTTTCAACCTGGGACATCAGTCTCCTTCTGCCTTCAGATTCAGACTCAAACTGTAACTTATGTTATTGTCTCTCCTGGGTCTCCAGCTTGCTGGCTACAGATCTTGAGACTTCTTGGCCTCTATAAGTGCATAAGCCACTTCCTTATAATAAGTCTCTTTATAACAGACACATACATCTCCTACTGGTTCTGTTTCTCTGGAGCACCCTTGACTGATTCTCAGGGCATTTATGATCTGGTGCTGTGTGCAAATCCTTTGCTTTGACTGCCATGCTGGTCTGTTCCTCTTTCTTGAACATACCCAACCTCTTCCTTTTTCCCCATCTTTGTTGAGACCAGTCCTTCCTCTTTCCAGTTATTTTAGTGATGTGCATTCTTCCAAGCCTAGTTCAGTGCTGTGACCTCCATTAAATCATTCTTGGCTGTCTTTTCCTGTATCAGTTTCCTGGCACCTGAATCTCCATACTGAAATTTTAGGAATTTAGTCATTTGCTGCCATCCAGTGTTATCTTTTATACATTTGTCCTTCTTCCCAATTAGATCCTAAACTCCTTTAGGACTGGAACCTAACTTTGTATTTCCACATCCCTCCACTGTTCGTGGTGTTGCCTTTCTTTCACTTAGTAGGCTGCCAGTGAGTGGTTACTGATATTTTAAAGCACTAAGATCAGCCTAGGGAAGGAAAGGCAGATGAGGGGCTTGCATGCCTGCAGTGCCCCATCTTGAGCCCATGGCAGAAATGTCTAATTAATTCCCCACAGGACCCAGAGCTCTCTCAATGCAGTGCTCCAGTGAGGCCTTGCCAGTTGTCTGAGGTTGTTACTAGAAATGAAACTTTTATATCATCCTTGACCTAGAGCCAACTTTTCTAAGAAAAAAATTGAGTCGTATTTAAAGTCCTCTTGAATTTGTCTTTTCCTGAGGGACTGATTTGCAACGATTTTTGCTGTCATCTGTTTTGCTTTGTCCCTTGTAGTTCCCTTTGTTCTGCCTCTGGCTAAGTCATTTTATATCTTTTTATATATTCTGTATAGCACATTTGGGTCAATAATTTTGAACAATGGTGGAGGAGATCAATATGGAAAATGAGATGTATGTTCCTAGGAAATTTGGATTTGTCAAATTTTACACAAATTTCATATAAGCACAATGTGATTCTTCTTATTTTTCCTGCAATTGAATGTAATTTTTGAGGGACACCATTTGAAATCTGACCTCATTCTCCTCTTTGGCTAGTCTTCTAAGCTCAAAGGATTGCAAACCCTCTGTAGTTTTCATCCCCCTTACTCCGCTCTCCTGCACATGTCTTTTAACATATTTTAGTTTACTTATGTCTTTTTAAAATTAAAAAAATTTTTTCGATGTTTCCCTGGTTGGTTAGTGTCTTTTGTTTATTAACTCTTTCCCCACATAAGAGTGTAAAGCTTTGTGATATTTGATAGTCTTGGCCATATATCCCAATACATAGACCAATGCATGACATTCAATAAATATTTGTTGAATTGAGTTGGGGTTTGCTAACTTGGAACCTTTTCCTCCCCTGAATCTCTTTGCTAATTGAGGCTTCCTGTTGCATCCTCTGGGACCTCTCTTATTTTTTTCTTATTGTTGCTGAAGACCCCTCTATCTAGACCTAGCTAGTTCCTTCAACCCGTACAACTATCTCCTTCCTAGGTCTGTGCCTTTGTAATAGCCACCAATAACAGAAGTGGCAGTTTCCTTGACAGTTCATGGTTTGCAAAGCACTTTCACATATATGATCTCATTTGAGGTATTCTTGAATCTTGACAGTGATGGTACACTTTAGGGCTTGCCTTTTACCAAAGTATGCAAGTTAGCAAAATCTTGTTCTACTAGGGGATGCAACCATTTTTAACAATGTTCCAGGCCTATTTTTTTACTTGGCTGCACTGTTGTCAAATTATGTATGAGGGGTATGCTGCTTTGACAAAGTCTTCTGGCCCACTAGGAACATTGATTATATTCCTCAAAGAGTGCCTGTATGGTAATAAGATCCTCAAGTAAGGTGACAAAAAATGGGAAAGGAAAAAAAAAAAAAGCAGATGACCATTAACAAATATTTATAAGACATTAAAATATATGTATATATATAGAGATAGATAGAGTCTTGCTCCGTTGTCCAGGCTGGGGTGTAGTGGTGCAATCTCAGCCCACTACAGCCTCTGTCTCCTGGGTTCACAGGTTTCTTGTGCCTCAGCCTCCTGAGTGGCTGGGACTACAGGCACAAGCCACCATGCCCAGCTAATTTTAATATTTCTTTTTAGTGGAGATGGGTTTTGCCATCTTGGCCAGGCTGGTCTCAAACTCCTGACCTCAAGTGATTTGCCTGCCTCAGCCTCCCAAAGTGGTGGGATTACAGGCGTGAGCCACTGCGCCTGGCCTGAGACACTTTTCAATGGAGGTACTTCACTAGATCCTGAAAAACCTGTTGCCCTAAAGTTAATTTGATAGCAGGAGCTCCATGTAGACCTGCCCAGCTGGAACTGGAGATACAAGCATGGAATTGAGAAGGCTGATCTGAATGATGCTAATTGTGTAGAGATCAGAGCTGGTGGCTTTTAGGTTCTCTGCCAGTGAATTGCCATCACTGTCTTTCTAGCCCCTCTCTTTCTAAGCTATTAATATGAAGAGGGAATCATTTTCTTCCTAAAGGTCTTCTGTTCTTGCCTTCTAGCCATGGGAGTGATCAATAACTATTAGTGTCTAATGATGACACAGGAATATTCCTCTGAGCAATTGGAGAGCTGTAGGCGTGTCACCCATTGACAGGTGTTCACAAATCTCTTTTTACTCTTTTGAAATATCACTGCCAGGGGAGTTGTATACAACTTGTTCTGACAGAGTAGTCTTAAATATTCATTCCTTTTACCCATTGCTTGAAGGGAAATGCCAGCATTTAGTCTTCAGGCTGCCAGTAGTAATTTTGGAGAAATTGTATTATAACTTTGTCAAGATACTGATTTTCGTATAGCTCATTTATTTATATATTAATATATTAATTTTACCATTTTTAATTATGGAAGAACACACACTTTGAGGTTAGTGGAAATTTAGGGGTTACATGGAGGTCTTTGATCAATTATACTCTCAAGTTAAATTAGCAAGTGTTTAACATTGCGTGAGGCTATATGTGCCTAGTGGAAAGAGAATGCAATTTGGGTGCAAATATGTTTCAAATTTCTGACCTACCAATTGGTAAATATGTGACCTTGCACAAATTACTTTTCTTTGATGAACCTTAGCTTCCTCATTTGTAAATAGAGATAATAATACCCATACAGGGAGTTTCTATGAGAGTTAAATAAGATAACACATGCAAAATACTTAACATGGAAGTAATTGCTACCTATGCACTGAGGCTGTATTAGCACTTTCTAGGGATTGTGGTGGAGGTGCAAAAGGTGTGCAACATGTATGTCTGCAGAGCCAGAGAAGATAGTGACAAATGTGTACCTGACACACAGAAAATCAGGACAGTATATAATAAAGTGTTAATTGTACAGAAAGGAAGTTCAAGAAACTGAAAAGGTAGAAGTCACTGTGGTCAGAGTCTTCAAGAACCATTATGGGGGTTGTATTACAATTCCTTTGGTCACACATTATATAAATCTAAACTGTATAGAAGGGGGATTTATTGGCTTACATGGCTAAAGTGTGGGAGAAGTGAGGTAGTTTTCAGGGAAGCCAGAACTGGGAACTCCACATCACCTACACTTTCTGTCTTATATCTCTGTGCCTCTTTTTTTGTGTCAGTTTTCTCCACGTCTTGGGGTGTGGCTGCAGCAAGGCAGAGATCACCCAGAAAGAATGTCTGACCTTCTTCCCTTCATTTAAATTCTCAAAATCCCAGGAATGGTTCTGGTTGGCCTAGCTTGTAAGATGTCTCCATTGTTTTGGCCAGGGACACTAACTGGCAGCCCCATCTAGAATTACATAGTTGGGCTGCAGAAGAGGAACATTTTCTTTTAAAAAGGTTTCTACCATTCTTAAAGAAAAGGAGGGGTGCTGGATGGCAAGAGCAGGAGGTGTTGTTTACTCCTGAGGGGGGAAGCAGGAGGGCTTGATCTGGCTGTAGGGAGACAGGCAGGACCTTAGAGCACTGAACCAAATGCATGGAATCTAGAATGAGAAGATGGTTTGTGTTAGTGAAATAGCATAAAGTAGACCCAGAGTGTATGCTTTGAAATAGTTGGTTTAGGAGTTTGGACCCATCTGATAGGGCATAAACCCTAAGGACTAACATCAGATTGATATAGTCATATTGGATCTTTTAAAAATAGGTTTCCTATTATATGCCAAGTATTTAAATTGGTAACTTGAGAACTAATTTGAGTGCAGTTGAGAAGTTATACTCATTGATTGTAGACGAGGTGATCTTTGTAGTCAAGAGGCAGATACCCATCCTGGTACTATCTTAAAAACTAGATGCTATCAAGCATTTGTCTTATCTTTCCTGTAAAAAACAAACAAACAAACAAAAAAACCAACAAAAAATCTTGTATTTCAGAATAACCAAATTGATGATTCGGATAAAATCTTGCTTTTAGAAGAATTCCAGTTAATAAATGCAAAATGAATGCTATACATAAAATACTACCATTTTGTTACCTCCAATGAAATAATAGATTCAGGGAATGGTCATCAGTAGCTGCTAAAACTATTAAGTCAATGGTTGATGGGGAACTTTATAGCTCATGGATTGGGCTAATAACCCCTGAACCTACTGGTCAATCCTATCATTACAAAAGAGAAAGAGGTAGATGTTACATGCCTCTTAATTGGATGCAATACGTTCTGTATAGGAAATACACAGAACCACCTGTGAAGTTTCTTGCCAGAAAGCTGAACATGATTCTGATCAAGACTTTAGATCTCACTACTCGTTTATAAGAAGCACAGGAAAAGGAGGGCTATGTCAAACCATACCATAAAGATGTGATCAGCCAAATTCAGAGTGTAGAAATTTCTGCAGGACAAATTACTCAGTTTTTTCAATAAATAAATGACAAGAAGAAGAGGGAAGGGGAACTGTTATTAACAGACTTAAGAGACATATTAACCATGTTTGAATCTTGATTTAGATAAATGAACTCTAAAGTTATATGTTATAAATATACGATCATGAATAATTGAGAAATTTAAACTCTGGATGGTAGGTAAATTAAGGGACTATTTTTTGTTAAGGAAATAATAATGGTATTATTTTAAAAAGAGTTCTTATTTCTTAAAGATTCACATAGACTTTTTTTCAGATTATATGATACTGTATTAGTTTCTTACAGCTGCTATAACAAATCACACAAATTATGTGGATTAGAAAAAGAGTAATTTATTCTGTCATAGTTTTGGAGGCCAGAAGTCTAAAATCAAGGTATAGGCAGACCCCATTTCCTTCAAAGACTCTAGGGGAGAATCCTTGCCTTTTCCATCTTCTGGTGGTTGTCCTTGGCTTGTGGCTACATCTCTCTGCTCTGTCTTTGCATCATTCTCCTCTACATGTGTCTCTAATTTCTTTCTGCCTTGCTCTTAGAAGCATACATGTGTGCTCACTTTAGCAGCAATATACTAAAATCAGAAGGACATGTTATTGCATTTAGGCCTGCCTGGATAATCCAAGATAAACTCCTCCCCAGAATCCTTAATTTAGTCACATCTTTTGCCATACAAAGGTAATAGTCACAGGTTCTGGGGATTAGGAAGTGAATATCTCTTTGGGAGGTCATTTTTTTTTTTTTTTTTACTGCCTGTCTTCAATATGATATATGAGATTTGCTTTTAAAAAAACAAGCAGGGGCAAAGAGAGGAAATGAAAGATTATAGTTGGCTGAATCAAAATTGGCAATCCATTTTTTGTTAACTCTGAGCTGGGTCATGGCAGTTCATTGTATGAGTCTCTCTACTTTGTATATGTTTGAAATTTTCCATAACAGAAAAACAAACAAAAAAAGTAAACTCTCACACCAAGATTCTTTAGTAATTATTTCCTCTCAGAACCTAGAAAATACCATATTAACATTGATAAATACAATGCTTAATTTTTTTTTCTGTTCATAAAAATTAGGTATGATACTTCGGATATCCTGGCTAATCCTTCCATTTCTTACCACCATTTCAGACATATTTCTTTGTGCTTCTCACGAAAAGTAAAGGGTGAATGCAAATCTCTTCACTTGAAATTCAGAAATTATAAAATGACCTGAGGCTAAAACAGGATAATCAATTTTTCTTCTTACCGAACTATTGGTCAATGAATGAAGTGATGTGGTTGTATTTGAAGACTCACTGGCAAAGTAACTTATCATGATAGCTTGCCAGGCAGATGAAATCAATAAAGGGGCAACATTTTTATTATAGGGAGGGCCTCATCTTTCAGCTGTTTTAATGTGAGCATAAAATGTCCAAGTGAGCTGCAACTTGGCATACAGAGAGCACTGCCTGGTATAGGTTGGTGGTAATATTTTCCTGTGAATTTTCTTTAGGTAGCCTTACGGTGTTATAAGGCTTAAGATTTTAATTCCTAAACTAAATTATTGTATTTTTCTTTAAAAACCAAAAATAATGAGAGTTTTTGTGATTTTCCCCTCCTCACCCCTGTGCTGGAAAGGTTTCAAGGTACATTTAAAATATAATCACAGAAAGCAGAGCACAGCATTTTTTAAAGAGCTATTGTGGTATATCAGAAATGTAATATTTCTTAAAACACATATGCCCAATTCGTGCTTCAGCATGTGTGTTATAAATGATGGTGACTATTAAGATCCTGTTATAGGCTATTCAAGTTACTTCACATAAACTTTAGTACTTTAATTTTTTTTTAAGGAAAGAGGACAAAATTCATATGCAGGATCTCTCTTTAAATAATGCTTAGGTTGTGACTTAGATCACCAAAAGCAACATGTTTAAAAGTGCACTTACTTGGCCTTTAGAAGTCAGTTTAATGACTTATTATGGTTTTATATTTTTCATCAGTGATTTTTTTATATTGAGTTTGTTTCTTTCCAGATGAAAAGCTTCATTTTGTAGGAGTGGTATAAACTGTAGTTGCAACAGCTTAAAATTAGACTGTCTTTTTTTAGCTCATGGAATTAGAATTTAGATGGTACATTTGTTGTTGATATATGAGACTAGTAAAACCCAGCTCCTTCTTTATGTTTGCACTGGGCTGTGGTACAGATTGTTCTCTATAAGTCTGACACAAAAACATGTGGGCAAGTCAGTATAAAATTAGACTTTTTGTGGTATGTGTGTTCATACAGTCTGTAAGGCTGACTACATTTTGTACTTTAAAATTTTAATTTTAATTTGAATTGTCTTGCCCTCTCAACCCCATTTTCCTAATTCTGCGAAGGACCAGGAAGAGAACATTTTGAACTTCTTATTACATTGCCATGACATTGTAATGCAGACTTATGGGTAAGCTATGTTTTCTGGAGGATGTGAACTAAAGATAGCATATCTTGGTAATACAGATAAAATGACTTTTCCATGTGAGTAAAATCATTGGCGAAGGAATAGATCTAAATCATTGCAGGCCTCTTGGGCATTCTAGTTGCTACTAAATGGTTTATTATGAAACTCGATGGTGATTATAAATTTCTGAACCATGCCATCCTTTTAGAGTTATAAAATCACCCAGTTTATGTACCCTATAATAAAGGAGAAATGATGTATGGAAATAATCAAGATAGTGGTTTGTATTTCATTTGATATAGTATCATGATAATCTGTTTTGCATTTTATAGTATATGCTTTTGTGCAAAGAAGTAATGTTTATTCAGGAACACACATTTTTACATGAAATGAGATATGTCTTGAGTTTAATTTTTCTCTTTGCTGCTTTTTCTTCTTTATCTAAAATATGCTATACAAATACCACAAATGTGATGCAGAAGGCTGATTGAAAAAGAACCCTAACATTTGTATGATGGTTTTCAGTTTGCAAATAATTAACGAACTCTTTGGCAAAAACAAAGCATTATCTCTAAGTAAATAATGAAACTGAGTTTGTATCCTTAATATTGCTCAAATTTATTAATTTATCTTCATCTTTACTAATACTCCCCTCTCTTCTGTGTTACTACATTTGTCTCTTAACTGGTCTTCCTGCTTCTCCCCAGGCCACTCCCTTCTACCTCACTCTTAGTAATATTTAAACAATATAGATTTCATCATGTCATTCTCCCTCCACCACCTTCCTTCCCATTTTAAAATCCTTTTGGGGCTTTTGTTTTTTAATCACTTTAAGGGTAAATAAAGATCCTTAATATGTGCAAGGCTCCCCAACTATCTTTCCAGCCTCATCTCATGATACTCTCTCACTAACTCTCAGTACTTGAGGACCACTGTCATTCTTTCAGTTCTTTTAATGCGTTGTTCTCTTTTAAAAAGCCGCAGAGCCTTTGCACACACTGTTTACCGTATTTGGAACACCATTCCTCCCCCTCCCACACCATCTTGATACATCTCTACCTCAGCCACCTTGGCTTAGTTAACTCCTATTTATCTTTAGCTCAGGCTCCATTTCCTTAGGGAAATCTTTACCCTAGTTGGGTCTCACTATTATAGGCATTTACATCACTACGTATCTTTTTTTTCCATTGGACTTACTCACCATTGTATCCCCAACACTTAGCTCAGTACCTAGTACAGATTAGGTACACCATAAATATTTGTTGAATGAATGAATAACATGAAAGAATGGAATTAGATATGGCCATCATCTAGTTAATTAAGCACATACCCAGTACCAAAACCAAAGACATTGTAAAAAGTGAAACGTGCCCTTCAAAGAAATCATCTAGAGAGGTTGCCTCCTTATTTCATAGCTGCTGTTGTTAGAAAGGAATTTTGGAGCAACTCTAAAGAACTGTCTTTAGAAGTAGTTTACAAGCCACATAAAGGATGAAAGCACTTATCCTTTTGATTAAAAATAATATCCAGGGTGACTCATGCCGGTATTCCCGACACTTTGGGAGGCCAAGGTGGGTGGATCACTTGGGGCCAGGAGTTCGAGACCAGCCTGGCCAACATGGCGAAACCGTGTCTCTACTAAAAATACAAAAATTAGCCGGGTATAGTGGCATGTGCCTGTGGTCCCAGCTATTCAGGAGTCTGAGGCATGAGAATTGCTTGAACACGGGAGGCGGAGGTTGCAGTGAGCAGAGATTGCACCACTGCACTCCAGCCTGTGTGACAGAGTGAGACTCTCTCTCAAAAAAAAAAAAAAAAAAAAAATCCACCTTGATGATTCTCTTCATTTTCTAAATGTACTTTTCAACTTACAGATATCAAATTCCACTTTCAAATAACCAAATTTGCCACAGTTGAAAATTTCAAAGGAATGTTATATGCATGAAGGCAGTCCTAAAAGAGTTGTTCCTAAAATGTTTTGAGCATTGGCGGGCATTTTTGTAATAAGTGTGTTGTCTTTGAAGAGGCTAATGCTCCTTTGGATGTGTGGGTTTTGCTGTTTCTGTTAAAATCTTTCACAAAGCCTCTCTTCATGAAGTAAGGATGTTTCAGTTTTGCTTCTGGTTATGAGGTGGAGGGATGTGTTTCAGCTTTTTAAGTCATTCACTTCATCTTTGTGCTTTTTGTCCTCCATGGTCAAAATAAATCTTACAGAATTTGTTTTTTACTATAAAGGAATGTAATAGGGAGTTGAGTTAACACTTACAAAGTGCCTTACATTCCCAGGTGTTGAGTTCTATGCTTAAGAACAGTCCCTGCTAGTATGAAAGATCACAGAACTGGGACCACATTCTTTCATTTAAAAGCATCAGGGATTCTTGCCAGGTTCTACTATTCAAGATTATTTATTCAATATTTTCATTGACTTAGCTGCCAGCACTTATCCTTTTTTGTACTAGGTACTGCCCTTTTACTTTCTGATTTTGGAAGAAATTTACTGTGTGTTATACCTTTCTCCAGTAGCTTAAATTGGCATTGATTTTAAGCAGGAGTAATTGAGTCTAAAATAACACATATATGTCTTTGCCTTTAATCTGTGTGAACACTTTTGGATATATTGAACTGATAACAGCAGCTATTGAAGATTACCTTCCAGCAGGATATTTGTTACAGCTCCATTCAGCTTACCACCAGGACTATACTTTTCACTTGCTTACCTTTGAGAAAATGCACTCAAATCAACATAATATAGATGCTTTCAGGATAGTAGATGGCTCTGTAAGCCTAACATTTTGGTAGGAAGCCTTAGTTACATGGATAGTAACAAAAGTTCTATTGACCTTTTATTCTAGTATTCTTGTTTGCACCTGAGCAACAGAGATTTAGCTTTCATTTGCTTTTTGTTTTGTTGACTACTTGCCAATAAAAGCTTACATTTTCATACTGCTTCAGTGCAGACTCTATTTACTTATGCAAATACATTTTTTTGTGCCTTGCACTAATAACAAGATCTGTGAGAGAATGATCTTTTGAATTTGATCTTTTAAAGACTGCTTGTAGGATAAATATCTTCTTTAATAGGCCACTGCTTTTTTGGTAAATAAGCCTGGTGGAAAGGCCTTTCAGTGTTTGTGCAGGAGGCTCACTATGTTCTCCACCCATCTGTGTGAATCTCGGTCAATCCTGATTGTGTTTGAGTCACAAGCTCTAACCTGAATTGGTGACATTAATCCTTGTGAGCCCTGGCCAACCACTCCCTACCTCCAAATGCAATTGTCCCCCAGAGGGATTTGAATGATGTCAAATGCATTTTGACTGAGATGATGTGCTTGTATTTGCATTAAGCCCTTCATTATTTTTTATTTTTATTGTTTTTTAAATCATTCTTAAGCTGGGGTCATATTATTTTGTAATGTATTTAATAGGTACAGTTCATGTTCTTATCACTGACCAGATTGTCATGCCATTTCCTGTGTTGAGTGTTAAGGGAAAGAGAATTACTTTTCTGTGTGACATAGTGCGACTTTGGGACATTATTTTGCTGTGGCTTCAGGAAGTCTTAGGCATGAGGGCAATAATGTTCTAAAGTCACTTGTGTTCACTGGATGAACACTGCAATGCTGTAAAGTCATGAAAAGTTAACGAGAATTAATATTTTGTAAACATAATCCCCTACTATTTTAAATAATGACCCATTCAAGTTCGAGCAAAATATATTGAAATATTCTGACATGAGTTGAACAATTTAAAACTGGTTAAAGAAAGGGTAATAAAGGATTTAGGATGGATCATTTAGCTGTGAAGGAAATTGGCTGCTTTGTATGATAGGTTTACTAATCTTTTAAGGAGGGAGCTGAAGTGAAGAGAGATTAAATAGTTGCCCAAAGTCATGTGGGTAATCAGTGACAGAGCTGGGTTCTGAATCCAGATCTCTAAAGCAAAGCTGGTGACCTTAACTACTCTGTAGTACAGCGTTTCCTCTGGGAGAGAGGCATTATGTGTCATAAGAAATAATGCAAACTCCTCTTTATTGAAAATTGAGACAAATTCAGATTTAGAAGATAAGTTAGTAAATTACTTGAGCCTTTATTGAACTAGCAATCCAATTTAATAGAAATTTGTCAAGGGCCTAGTATGTGTAAAGCATTATGTTAGGTGCCAGAGAGGTTATCAAGATCACCAGTTCCCAGAGCTTTTAAAATATGTGTGCAACTAACTTTCATATAATACAAGATTCATTCATCGAGCAAATATTTACTTGGCACCTATGTTGTGCCAGGACTTGGGTAGACACTGAGAATCATTCATCTAGTCATGAATTCATAAATTCATCCTGAACTTTTGATGATCTGCTGTGTGCCAGGCACTGTTCTAGGTGCTGGGAATATAGTTGAGGACAAAGCAAGCAAGGTTCCTATTCTCATTGGGTGAGTGAGGAAGAGACAGACAATAAATATGTAAGCAGGAAAAGACCTGCTCTGCAGAGAATTAAAGTCAGATGGTCTGCAGAGAGTGACCGAGTGGCTATATGAGATTGCAAAAATTAGTTAAGACCTGGTCTTTGCTCTGGAGGAGATGGACTTGTAACTTTAGTGTGATTCCATTTGTGCAGTGATCAATGTATGAACAAAGTGTGCTGGGTAAATCCAACTGTGGAGAGCGTTGCATATCCTCATGAGGAAACTGAGAGATGACTAGGCACTGTGCTGACAGCATCAGAGGTGTGTTTTGGGTGGTAAGGTTGAAGCAGTCAGAAGTCTAGGCTGGACAGGAGAGAGATTGATAAGATGTGATGATTACTCTCTGGAAGTACAGCCCTAGTCAAGTGCAGGGGGAGGGAGAGAGGAGGAAGTGCTTACTTTTTGCTGAGAGAACTAGAAAGGGCTTCCTGGGTGAGGTACCATTTAAACCTGGTCTTTTAACATGTAGAGATGAAGGGAAGGGTTTTGTATGGTTGTATTACTCATGAGCAAAAGTGGAAAGATAAGGCCTATTTTGGGAGTAGTTAGACTTATTGGCAAGTTCAAGCGTGTGTATGAGGGAGAAAGCCATTTTGGTTAGGCCTGAAATACCAGGTTGCTTCAGATGAGCAGAGGGAATGCGTTGAAGGTTTTTGACTAAATTGATACAGTTAACAGCCTTCGGAATATTATTCTTACAGCAGTGTATGAGGTAAGTTTGAATGGGGAGAGAGGTGGCTGAGAGAGAATCGAGGAGGCTATTGTGAAGGCCTGTGGGTAATGGAGTTCTGATCTAGGATGGTGACCCTGGGGCTAGAGAAAATGGGATGGGTCCCTGTGGAGGTAGGAATAGTAAGGCAGTCTACTGATCAGATGTGGGAAGTTAGGGAGAAGAAAGGGAAGAATGTGACTCCAAGAATGTAAGCCCAGATGACTGGGAAGATGGAATTTCTGTGACAAAGTTGGGATGGCAGAAGTAAGTCTGTTTAGGAGGACAGACTACTTAGGTTAGTTTGAATCTTGAGGAGTTAATGGCGCTGGTGAGACACTGAAGTATGAGTGTCAGATAAGTAAATGAAAATGGGATTTTAGCTCTGAGTTAGAAGGGGTGTTAACTAAGGGCATGGGAGTGGAGGCTGTGAGATAGATGACAGTGGCCAGGGACTTGCTCAAAGAGAGAAGGGAGGTGAGGTGGAAACTTAGAAACATCACAGTTTTGGCTATTGTTATTTTTGTTTTTGTACTTTACTGCTCATAATCTCTGAATCAAACTACACTATTGGACTCGTAGCCCTTTAGAATCTC
Organism: Piliocolobus tephrosceles; assembly: GCF_002776525.5. Classification (NCBI taxonomy): domain Eukaryota; kingdom Metazoa; phylum Chordata; class Mammalia; order Primates; family Cercopithecidae; genus Piliocolobus; species Piliocolobus tephrosceles. Next base: position 38,442,132 of record NC_045436.1, on the reverse strand, counting down.
TTGCTCAATCTACTATGTCTCTTGAAAAATTGCACGCCTGGGCCGTATTATCTTGATTCTATTGTAAAGTTGAGTTTTAATTAGGGACAGCATATGAAACAGCTCTGTGTCCTCATTTGCTATAGGGATGCTATTGGGAAATTTTTCCATCATATCTTTCAGTGTTTCCTATAGCAACTTTTTCATAATAAGTGGTAGGAAAGAACTTTGCTTCCCTGAAGAAGTGCAAATGTTTGTTCCTGATGGAAAATTATATAACTAATCATGTTTACATTTTCACCATTGCTGCTATAAAGCACAAAATCAAATTCTCTGTTGAACTGTAGTTACTGTGTAAGAGTTCATGGTCTCCATTTTGAATTCTATTCCATTTTCTTTTATCTTGGCCACATTCTTCATTTACTACCCTATTTTATACTCCTTGGCCATAAGTTCTAGTTTTCTTCTTTAACATATGCATTTCTCATAAGCTACATCAAATTCTTTGTAGGATTAGATGGGAATTAGTAAATAATGTCACTATGCTACTTACTATATGAATGAGATATTCTTAGAATGTTATAGATCAATATATAAATATAAGGACTCAACATATTTTAAATTTTCATATTTTTTTCTTTTCTATGAAACTTTGATAGCTTTAGACAAGTGGTACATATAATCACAGACTGTAAAACTATGTGAAAAATGATATAACAGGGAGTCAAATTCAGGAGCAAATATTTGCACATTGACTCCAGTTTACTCTGCCTCTTTGTCAATTATTCATTCCCACGTGTATAAATCATTGCAGTAAGAATTGGATTTTTTTCCCCAGTCATTCATAAATGTTACCAGTTGGCTCATTTGGAAACTTGGAGTTTATATTATTAGTGACATGTGACTAATCATTGGAATTTGAGCTTATCTGATCTGGTAATGATTTTATTTCCAATAAATTTATGCAGATCTTCCCTCAGAACACTGTGTAGTGTTAGTTGGTTGTTTACTATTGAGTAATGAGTAGGTCACCGGTTAGGTAAAAAGAATTGACCTCCTACTGCCAATCATTCCTTGGTTCTGTTGTCTAAGAAAATATCTTGTCTTTTTCACTCTATGCAAGGAAACCCTTGCTTTTGGTGGCCAGATGAGGAATTGGACGCCTTTATGACACACATCTTTCACAAAAATTGATACATAATAGTTTTACGTGTTTTGGGGTACATATGATATTTTGATACAGGCATACAATGTGTAATGATTAAATTGGAGTAATTGGGATATTTATCACCTCAAACATTTATCTTTTCTTTATGTTGGGAACATTCCAATTCTTCTAGTCTTGCTATTTTGAGCTATACAATATGTTGTTGCTAACTGTAGTCACCTTATTGTGCTGTGGAACACTGGAACTTAATCCTTGTATCTAACTGTTTTCCTACTCATTAACCAACTTCTCTTCATTCTCTCCTCCCTCCACCTTTCTCAGCCTCTGGTAACTACCAATCAACTCTCTATCTCATGAGATTCACTTTTTAAGCTCCCACCTGAGTGAGAACATGTGGTATATAAATCTTATAAAAATCTTTTAAATTAAAATTGTCAAATAATTAAAGGGGTATCTGTGATGACTGGATTTGCCCTATTTAAACTCCAGTAAAAAATTTTTCTAAACCTGTATTAGTATAAATCTGAATGGATTTGGGTGTGGTGGTTCATGCCTGTAATCCCAGCACTTTGGGAGGCTGAGGCAGGTGGATCACCTGAGGTCAGGAGTTTGGAACCAGCCTGGCCAACATGGGGAAACCCCATCTCTACTAAAATACAAAAATTAGCCAGGTATGGTGGCACATGCCTATAATCCCAGCTACTTGGGAGGCTGAGGCAGGAGAATCACTTGAACCCAGGAGGCTGAGGTTGCAGTGAGTTGAGATTGTGCCACTGTACTCCAGCCTGGGTGACAGACTGAAACTCTGTGTCCAAAAAACAAAACAACAACAACAACAAAAAAACACAAAAACTAAATGGTATAAAAAATCTTTGTAGAATCATATGAATATCAAATAAGATTTTTTGGAATTTTGTTTTGAAAATAGTAATTCCTAGCTGTAAGTTTTGTTTGTTTCAGACTGATGACCTATTTTCCATTTTTATGGAATACCAAAATGATGATATCACAATGTTTTGTGATTTAATTTGTATAAGAAAAAAGTGAGTTCAGTTAAGTGACACACTGATGTTTATTTATTTAGATCCTATCTGCATTTTATTCCCCCAAAAGAAATACATCTATCTTAAATATGGCAGTGATGCTTCAGTGTCTTCTCTGGAAGCTGCAGGTATGGACCTGACTGACACGGTTGAGCCAATCCCTGCTCCTCTGCCTGGTGTTCATGTTATATTTCTTGGTTTTCATTAGAGTTTCTCAGCCCCACTCAACCTTAGCACAGTTCATTGTAAAACAAACAAACAAAAACTTAAGGGTTTTTATTACATTAAACAGAATCTTTTATCAGGAACCACAGGATAAATTTCTTTCTGACTCAGTATCAAAAATAGTTCTCTGAGCAACTGGTTTATTTTTACCCTGTGGACACTGAATCTTAAAACAGATCATGTTTCTCTCTGCATGTTGGCTGCAGCAAAGCTTAGAGTCCCTCTAAACTGAGCATCTATGGCTCTTCTCTTCTGGCTCTCGTTCTACCTTGTGGCTACAGTTACTGGTACACATATCTTACCCTACTCGTTTAAAAGTTGCTTGAAGACAAGGATTCTACTGTGGTCATCCCTCGGTATCTGTGAGAAACTGGTTCCAGGACTTTTCCAGTTTTAAACTTGACAAAGTGTCATCTTTGTCTCAAATCACCCTCTCAGTTCTCATTAAGTGGAAAAATGTAAACCTGTGCTGGTCTAAATCTAAATGGTGTAAGAAATCTTCGTAGAATCATATGAATATCAAATAAGATTCTTTTTGGAAGTTTGTTTTAAAAATAGTAATTCTAACATCCAGTAGAAATACCAGTATCCAACAGTAATACCAACATCCGTGGGGTGTTCAAGCCCCTGATATAAAATGACATAGTATTTGCATATAACCTACACCTGTCTTCCCATATATTCTGAGTCATATCCAGATTACTTATAATACCTAATACAATGTATATACTATGCAAATAGTTGTTATACTGTCTTGTTTAGGGAATAATGGCAAGTAAAAAAGTCTGCATATGTTCAGTACAAACATGAATATTTTGAATCTTTTCTATCCTTGATTAGTTGAATCCATGGATGTGGAACTCATGGATATGGATATGGAGGGCTGAGTGTAGTACTCTTTATACTCTTTACAGTGCTATAATATTGGCCTGCATATGTTTTGCATGCAAAATAATGGCTGAATTGAGTATTAGGAAGCCATTCAAAACCATGGTGATCATGTTAAGGAGAATGATATATGTGTATAGTATGCCAGTGAAGCTTTTGAAATACGTTGGGGGTTCTAGGGGTTGTGTGTTTGAAAATATAGCTTAATGAAATGAGATTTTCCCAACGATGACCAAAAATATTGAATATAAGAGTCAACATAGGCTATTTTCCTCTATATCATATCTGAATGTACTGCTTTATTGAAGTAGGGAACCTGGCATCTCCCACCTTTGCTCCAGGAAGAAAAATCACCTCTCTTCTTTCATAGAAAAAAGATAAAGGGCTTGTTTGGAGTTGAACAAGTTAATCCATGAGGGTTTCGAAGTTGCTTTGAGGTCTGCGCATATAAATAGTATAGACCATTCCTACTGTGTAAAGCAGGTTACATTACCTCTAACATGGTAATAAAATGCCATAGTTGATGATCCATGTATTCAACTATTATTCCAAGTGATTAAATTCCAGTACAACTGGACAGACCCATGGGTGGACACACATATAGAGTGAATTGTAATGGCATGTGACACATAGTCAAACCTTCTAATAATACTAAGAAAGCCTATTGAAATGAAGATGAACCTCATTAACTAAAGGCAAAGATCATCAACTTTAGACACACAGTTGGTAACTTTTTATAATGCATTCCACAAAGTCTATGTTCAGTTGTATAGAAAAGGGAAACTTCATTTTTTAGTTTAAAAATATATTATTATATTTTATCAGCATGTGTTGTATGTTACTCATGTCATGATTCTGATAGTAAAATCTTAAATATCACATGCTTAGAAAAATATTAACTGTAAAGAGAAAACCTTGGGACTGTATTGTCCCCAGCCCCCAGCCTCCCAAACTGGGAAAGTGCTGAGACACCAAAGAATGATGCAGACAAGTCCAGCTTGATTAGTAGATGGGTTTATTAAGATTTACATATGGGGTACTCCTGGGTGGCAGCAGAACAGCCCTAGAGATCCGTGCTACCTCTCATCTCTAAGGTGCTTTTAAGCTAGTTTTCTGACTTTTTGCCTACTATTTGTGTGTATTGGGACTATTTTCCTTGGTAGGTTCTTAGATACTCTCCGAGATATTTGGGTTCTCAGGAATACCTGTTCCTGGGTTGGATACCATGGCCTTGGCTCACTGCCTAGCCTGCATGATTCAGGCAGTGAACATACTGGTAACCTAGTGGGGGATCTGTCACACTACACTAACCAGAAAAAGAATTTAATTCTTTTCATTGTATTTCTCTCTCCCTTTCCCTCATCTGAAAACCAAAGTATAGGATTTGTTTAACTAAAAAACAAAACAAAACAAAACAAAACCAAAAAAAAAATCTACCTTACCAGAATTATTTATTTATTTATACTAGATTGGTGCAAAAGTAATTGCGTTTTTTGCCATTTTATTATTTTATTTTTTTATTTTTTTAAGGCAAAAATTGCAATTACTTTTCACCAACCTAATAGACAAGAATCTGGCCCTGTTGCCCAGGCTGGAGTGCAGTGGCATGATCATAGCTCATTGCAGCCTCCAATTTCTGGGCTCCAGTGATCCTCTCACCTCAGCCTTCCTAGTAGCTATGATTACAAGTACACACCACCACACCTGGCTAATTTTTAAAATTCTTTGTAGAGAACGGGGTCTTGCTGTGTTGCTCAGGCTGGGCTTGAGCTTCTGTCCTCAAGTGATACTCTCACTTCAGCCTCCGGAATTTTATTTAAAAAAGAAAGGTTACATTAGGCTCTTGAAAGTGTCTTTTGAAGTAGTATGTAGTTGAAAACATATCTTTAAGGACTCTTTATTGAATTAATGAAATACCAGTGTACTCAGCATAATACTGATTATATTATATAGTTTCAAGTTTTCTTTTCTTTTAAAGCATATTTTCTTCAAATGAAGCTTAAACGGTTGTATTTTCCACATACAAATATGTTTCAGTTCTGGTAGACTCAAATAAAAAATCTAGAACCTAGTTTCCTAATTAACGATAAGATTGTGCTGTATGAAGTTATGCATAAATATTTAGAAGAGGAAGGCTTGGCATTAAAAGGACTGACTCCAGAGTCTTCCTTGGGGAAGAGTTGTTATGGGGACTAAAGGAGTTTATTATTTATGACAAGGATTTAGAATAGTGTCTGGCACAAAGTAAGTGCTACGTAAGTGTTTGCTGTTTTTATTATTGCTATTATGTGGCTTAAGCCATTTATTTGTATAATTAAAAAAAATTTTTTTTTTCATTGCCTTACACCTAAAATGATTTGAGCCTCTTCCAAAGCAACTGAAAGGGCTTCTGCTTTTAGTAGAAGTTAATGAAAAGCTAGAGTTTTGGAACTCCCCCTTCTGCCCCTAGCCGTCTTTTGTTCTAAGATGAAGTTTCTTAAATTTGGTCGTTCTACATTTCCTCCTCTGTAACACGATGGTCTAAGATGACATCTGTAAGATGACAGTGCCAAGTTCTGATATCTTTTCAAGTCACAATAATTCTGTGACTCTTTGATCTTACCTTCTGCTTTAGCAAGGATGTTAGGGTTGTTCCTTTAGAATTTTAGAACCAAAAAGGCATTAACCAAACACTCCTCTCTGAGGAACTCCTCCCTTCTCCTGGCTTCATTTAGTGTTTGTTGTTGTTGTTTTCTTATAAATTGCTACCAATCTTTGTTTTTCCTTTTATATATTTTTTCTAAAGCACTTTTTACATACTATATAATGTGTTTAGTTATTATGTTTATTATCTCTATCTCCCTGTTGAATGTAAGTGTATTAATCTGTTCTCATATTGCTATGAAGAAATACCCAAGACTGGGTCATTTACAAATAAAAGAGGTTTAATTGACTCACAGTTCTGCATGGCTAGGGAGGCTTCAGGAAATTTACAGTCATGGCAGAAGGTACGTCTTCACAGGGTGGCAGGAGAGAGAATGAGTGCCAGCAGGGGAAGTGTCAGACACTTGTAAAACCATGATATCTCATGAGAACTCACTCACTATCATGAGAACAGCACAGGGAACTGCCCCCATGATTCTATTACCTCCCACTGGGTCCCTCTCATGACACGTGGGGATTACAAGTGTTACAATCCAAGATGAGATTTGGGTGAGGACATAGCCAAACCGTATCAGTAAGCTTCATGAAAGCAGGGATCCTTGTCTTTTTTGTTCAGGTGCCTGATACATAGTAAGTGCCAAGTAGGGGCTCAAAAACATTGTTGGATGAACAAACAAATAGATTTTCAGTTGTCTACTGGACAATTTCTAATAGTCATCTCCAGTTCTTTTCTGAAGCAACTATCTTTCATGATTTTTCTTATCTCCGCCAGTGACACTACCTCCATGTTGTCAAGAGCAAACTCCTAGAGAAGTTGGCAGCCACACCTAGAACAGAAAAATTCAGTGATTTTCAAGGGGATTTAGGATAGTCACCACCATCGTGGCCCTGGGTACAGAAACAGTAGCAGTACAGTCTCACACAAGGTAGATGGGGCTGAATCTTCTCAAACAGAGAACGGGGGTAACTGGCCAATTGCCCAGGAAATTGCTTCAAGTTGCCAAAATTTATTACAAAATCATAGCTTCTGTTGGGTATGCCTGATATGCTTCCTCTGTCATGTTAGTTCCATTGGAGATTCCTTATTGCTTCCAATAAGGAAAGCAAATTCGCAATTTTTGTGGCTTGGCATCCAGTTCCAAGTGCCCCTTGTCAGTTATGTGCTCAGCTGAGGCCTCCTCCTTTGCATCTCGGAATGCAGTCCTGCTTCTGCTTTAAAGCCCCCCTGTTCACTGTGCTGTTGTTCTTCACCCATTCAAATCCAACTTTTCTAATTGAATACAGCAGCTTCTCAGCCCTAACTTGCATGAAGCCATCCGTATCATGTTTCTGGGCTCCCAAACACTGTGTTATTCTTAAATATTTCGTTGCTTATCTCCTGCTTTCCTCACTTGTGATAACCTTTTGAGGACAGAGACTAGTGGAATAATAGAGGTAGGGATTCGTGAATTAATCACAAATTCTAGCTAAAACAAAACCCACAAAACCATTAACGTAATTGACTTAACGTAAGTGCATTTACTGGCCTGTGATGAAGTTTTCAAGGGGTTTAGAAAATTCTGAGATCAAGTCCTTTCTACTTTTGTTTTTTTGTATTAAGATGACCTTTAAAACAAAACTGGATGATAGTGATAATACCTAGTAATAGTAATGGCTTCAAATGAATGATCTGTACTTGCAAAAATAGAACTTTGGCAACTGAATTGATTGTGTGTGTGTATGTATACATATGTACATACATATTATATATTTTTAGAAGTAATTTTATGGATCTCTGATATCAGAGAGTCTGGGAAAGATGGTTGCTAATCACACAAGCATACATACATACTCTATCTCTTTACATTGTTGGCTGTTCTCTCCTCTGCTCAGGCTCAAAATATTCATTCTTCAGGATCTCAGACATTGGCTTAAGATTCTCATGTTGTGGTTTGATTCTGGTTGTCCAGCTAGGAGATGTGTGAAAGTTACTTTCCATGTATGTAAAAACACCCTCCTTCCATTTCCTGAACTTCAAAGAATATTTTTTCTTGTTCTGTGCAGATTAATCTAGACAATGGCATTCCATTCCCTTTTTAAGTAAATCAGCTTTGTTAAGGTCATCAAAAGAGAAATTTTACATGGCTTTCTAATTTTTCAGGCTGATGAAAGCACTCAGGATACAAAAGACATTAATTTGTTCATTTTCTTCCCAAATCTTGAACTATTTGTTCTCTTGTTCCATATTGTAAGGCAAGTTAACATTTGCTTCCTTTCTGTAATTGTTCCATAATCTCAAGTTTTCATTGAATGTTTCATTGAATTCACTATATGTTTACTCTTGGATTTTGACATTTTAATTATTGGGAACATTTGCTCACATATAATCTTAATAATGTTCAACAATTGTGGAATGCTGACAGAATGACAGGCAATGGGAGCCAAGATTATGTGCCACATGGCTGATTGGTGCAGGGGAAGGGGCGGGGCGTTCCCATGTTGTAACGCAGTGTCTCTTGGTTACTGTGCAGTTCCAGACAATAGATACCTGCTGTTTTAGTCAGAGTTTGTTGGATGCAAAGAACAGAAGCCCACTCAAATTAACTACAAAAAAAAAAAAAAAAGCAAAAAACCCAAACCTTAAAATGTAGAATCTCGTAGCCAATCTATGTGGCACCGGTAGACCCATTAGGGACTATGACATGGGCTGGAAATAGAAAGTCAAGAATCATGGTCATTGCCTCCTCTCTTATTCTTCCTTTCTCTGCTCTCTATTCTCTTCTCTCTCACCTGGGTCAACATATTTATACATGCCAGCATTGACATGACCTTTTGGTTTTAGGCCCGTATTAGACCCTGCATTTTTCATAAGTGATATTCCCAAAAGAGACCATTTGATTGGCTTCATTTAGCCTGTGGAGTCATTCCTGCTGGATCAGGTTGCTACCCTGTGTTCAGTGTTCTTCAGGGTTTGGAGTAGGGGAGGATTTACATGGTACAAATTCGGAAGCTATTAGTTGGATATTGTGTGTCCTTTGTTTCTAATCTGTTCTTCTGTATGTTCTGTCCTTTTGTCTTTTTGTTATACACTTTGAGAGATTTCCTTACTCTTATGGTAATTTTATTAAATTTCCATATATACATATTTTATTAAATTTCCATATATACAAATTTCCATATATACATATAAATTTCCATATATACATATTCCATTAAATTTAATTTTATTAAATTTATATATATACATATAAAAGAATATTTTGGCAATCACATTTTCAGAAGTATTTTAAAAGTTTTTTATTGTTCTCTATAATCACTTTATTTTCACTGTGTCTTATTCTTTAATGATTATAGTTGACTGGGTGTGGGGTGCAGTGCATGGCTATTGCCCTGGCACTTTGGGAGGGCAAGGTGGGAGTTCAAGTTCAGCTCCTGCTTGAGGCCAGGACTTTAAGACCAGCCTAGATAACATAGCGAGACCCTGTTTCTACAAAAAAAAATTATTTTAAAAATTAGTCAGGCGTGGTGGAGCAAATCAGTTGGGCGTGGTGGTGTGCTTCTGTAGTCCCAGCTATGCAGGAGGCTGAGATAGGAGGATCGCTTGAGCCCAGGAGTTCGAGGTTGCTGTGAGCTGTGATTGCACCACCGCACTCTAGCCTGGGTGGCAGAGCAAGACTGTCTTAAAAAAAAAAGATTCAAGAAGATACTAAAACCATTTTTTGAGTATTGGTCTCGCTCTGTCACCCAGGCTGGATTGCATTGGTATGATTGTAGCTCACTGCTGTCTAGAACTCCTGGATTTAAGGGATCCTCCAGCCTCGGCCACTCTTTGAAGTACGGTACTCTTTTGTTTCCCAGATTAACACTTTGCTTTCAGGGTCAGTTTTCCCTCCTGTTACTGGTCTTCCTTGTAGACTTGGTTCCCTATTCATAATAAGGAATGAAGGATTGGGAAAAGTTTCCTCTACTCTTTTAAAAAGATCTGTATGTAGAGCTTTTTTTTTTCTTCTTTTTCCTCAGCTGTCCCTGTTCTCTGAGTGAGAATTCTAAGTGAAACGCTATGTGTGTGTGTGTGTGTGTGTGTGTGTGTAGTACTGGGTTGTCTGCTGGCCAGCTTTTCTTCACCCTCAGAATGCCATAAGGAAGTACTTACTCTGAGGTATCAAAATTCACATCAGAAGCCTTCACAAGCCATCTCTTACTCCCTGCTGCCACAGTTGGTTCAGTTTCTTTAGAAATGAACCCTGAGATGTGTTGTCTGTCATCAAACTTGGGCAGGCTGTGTGAAGGCTGTGCTAGAGGCAAGGGAGAGATGGGAGTGCTAACTGTCATCACTTCACCCCCCTATTCCTGCCGCAGATCCTCTCCCTACTCTGTGATACCTGTTGACTCTGAGCCCAGAGCCTCCCCAGGCTCTGTTGAGCAGATTGCCTCCTTGGTGGCCTTGGAGAGCAGCTTTCCCCTCTGTTTCATCTGCGAGCGCATACTCCTTACCCGTTCTGTGTTCCAGGAATTTGTTGAAATCTCTTACCCATTTAAAGTTTCCTTTCACTGAGCTCTTTTCAATAGTATGGAATTCTTCCATTTTGTTCTTTGATGCTTTTCCCTGCATTAGGGACTCAGAAGGGACATCCAGGCTGTCAGGCACCTTGAAATGGAAGCCATATCAGGTTGTTCTTTTAAAAAATAGCGTTTGATTATTGACTTTTATTTTGCTTTTTAAAATGAGACATATACATATAAAAGAATATATATAAGTACATGTATAATTTAAAGAAAATTAATAAAATGAACTTGGATACCTACTATATAGCTTAAGAAACTGAATGTCATATGAATAGTACCTTAGAAACCCGTTTGTCCTCCCTTCATTGTATCCCTTTTGTCCCCCACCCACCCCCCACATTTCTCCTATGGTGACCATTATCCTTCATTTCTTAGTCACTCCTTTGCTTTTTAAAAAATGCATTTGTCTTTTATATATTTATATCTAGACAATATATTATTTAATTTTAGCTGCTTTTGCTCTTTCTACAAGTGGAATTCCATGACATGTACACTTCTGTACCTTGCTCTTTTACTCAAGCTTATGTTTTTGAGATTTATCCATGTTTATTCATGAAGCCGTATTTTATTTATTTTTACTACAGTGTAGCACTGCATTGTAAGATATACTACAATTTAATTATCTTTTTAAAAGAGGATTAAAAATTTTTTACTGTATACTCATAGAACACTTCTGATACCAAATGTGTGTGGGTATTTCCCACACCAACCAATTCTTTAATTCTTGGCAGACAGTGACTACTTATCCTACAATTTAATTCTGACACTAACTGCCTGGAGTTAGCAGAGAGCCCACAGGTTAAGGGCTCAGTCCAAGATTGCCCCCTACCTCAAATGCCAGTAAGAAGTAGGGGTCCCCAGATTTCCTACAACTTCTATCTGACTTGCCTACAAATTGGAGGTTCTCATGACCCATTCCTCAGGTTCGATAATTTGCTGCAAATGCTTGTAGGACCCCAGGAAAGTTTACTTACTGTTACTAATTTACTACAAAGTATATATTAAAGGATACAAATGAACAACCAGGTGAAGAGATAAATAGGATGAGGTCTAGAAGGGTTCGAGCATAGGAACCTGTGTCTTGGTGGACTTTGGGATATGCCACTCTGTCGACATAGGAATGCGTTCTTGTACATCAACTAGGAAGCTCTCTGAATCCTGCAGTTTAGGGATTTTATGAAGGTTCCATTTATGTAGTAGGCATGCTTGATTAAATCATTGGCCATTGGTGATTAAACTCAATTTGCAGCCCCAGCAAAGTGGGGTGGGGGAGTGGAGGAGTGGGGATGAAAATTCCAACCCTTTAATTAAATGATTGGCTCTGATGACAACCAGCCCCTTTCCTCCAAGAGTCACCTCATTAACATAAATTCAGGTGTGTTTGAAAGGGCTTATTATGAATAATAAAAGACGTCCCTCTTGTCCCATCACTCAGGAAATGTTAAGGGCTTTAGAAACTCTGTGCCAGGAATCAGGGGGACAAAGACTAAATGTATATATATAGGTCCTCTATAATATGAAATACATGAGCATTTTTAGTTCCAGCTGTTCAGGAGGCTAGGGCAGGAGGATTGCTTGAGTCCAGGAGTTTGAGGCTGCAGTGACCTATGATCACACCTCTGCATGCCAGCCTGAGAGACCTCATCTCTTAAAAAATATATATGTATTTCATATGATACGTTATTATACTGCAGTATCAGACTTTCTGATGCTGGTGAACATTTGTGTTTGTGTAATCGTATAATCATGAGAAAGATTGCTATGAAGGTAGCGCTGTTACACAAGAGTTTCCGTAGGATATAAACCTAGGACTGGAATTGCTGCTTCCTAGAGTATATGTGTGTTTAGTTTTACTAGGTGATGACAACTGTTTGCCTGAGTGGTTGTACCAGGATACAGTATATCAGTGTATGAAATTGTCTGTGGCTCCCCATCTTGGACAGCACTGGGTATGATCAGATTTTTAAAATCTTTTGCCTGTAGATATGGAATCATTTCTTACTGCGTGTTTTTAAAATTGAGATGTGATTTATATGTACTAAAATTTACCTTATTGTGGCCTTAACTTTCATTTTTAAGGATTTATTTTCATATGGATACTAACCTTTCATGCTTTCTCTTCTATAAATTTTTGCCATATCTTTCCAATTAGTTCCTCTTTTAGACTGGTGGATGTGCCTTATATATTCTGGATATACTGTACATATACACACACACATAATGTCATGGGATTTCTTTCTTCCTTTCCTTTTTTTTTTTTTTTTGTAGGATTCATTTTACCAGGAGAAAAAGGCAGTGCTTATGTCCAGTAGTCAGTTTTCTGTAAATATGAATGTGGTGTTCTTTTTCTTTTCTTTTTTGTCATAGTTTAATCTTTGACAAAATTGGGAAGTTTCAGTACTTTAAAACGTTTAGAGTCTTTGTTTCCTTCATCTCCTAATCTGTTACCTCTGTTGTGAAACACTGTGATTGAGAATGTATCCTTGACATTCAGTAACTCAGAATGTTTTCCTTAGAGTGCACACTATTAAAGTTGGAGTATGACGCTTCAGATGCTTGTGGTGCTTGGTGCTTGTGAGGCTGGCTCTGCTGATAGATCTAGCTGTTTTGGAGGTATCAGTCCACAGTCTGGCCAGCACTTGAGGAGATGGGTTGTAAATGCTGATCCAGACTTATAATATGAGAACTCTAGTGTTTTTCTTGATTCTGTAGTTAGCACATTTATGAAATTTAATGGAAAAGTAAGTTGGCTTTAATAAAATTGTAACATTTAATTAGTAACCATTTTTTTTCCTTTTAATGATTTACCCTGAAGTTAACTTAAGGGATATTTTTTGTTAAGTGGTGATATTTCTATGGATAAAAACTTAATAAAATGGCAAATCTTTGCATATTTCACCACATTAGTAATTTATTTTAAAAGATACTTTTTGGAAGACTTCTTAGGACTGTAATAACAAAAGTGCAAAAATGAACTCTGAAATAGTTTGTCTGTTTTTGAATGCAGAGAGGTCTTCCAAATGTTCATTCAAAGTATTGATGTATGGTAACTAGCAATACATCTTGTACATAAGCTGCTTGGTCCTTCTCATGACTGTTCTTTTTGGAAGGCTTACATGTTCTTAGAGTTTTTGTAAACATTTGAAATGTTTTTCAAGGAATGCATTTTCATTTCACTTCTGCTCAAAGTATTAGCTATCACTTCCCCTGTGCTGCAGCCACATGGGTCTTCTTTCATTTCCTCGAACCACCATACTTTTCCTGACTTAGAACCTTCCCATATGTTGATCTTCACCCTCTGCCCACTCCCATTTATATTATTTATTTTTTAAAAATTGTAGTGAAGTATACATTTTATGGGCTGAATGGTGCCCACTCAAAATTCATATGTTGAAGGCCTAACCCCCAATACTTCAGAATATGATTGTATTTCAAGATGGGGGTTATTTGAAGAGGCAATTAAGTTAAAAGGAGGTCATAAGGGTGGCCCTTCATTTGATACAACTGGTGTCCTTATAAGAAGAGGAAATACAGACACGGACAGGTACAAAGGAAAACCATGTGAAGTTATAGTGAGAAGACAGCCATCTGCAAGCCAAGGAGAGAAACCTCAGGAGAAACCAACCTTGCCTGCACCTTGATCTTGGACTTCTAGCTTCCAGAATTTTGTTTGTTTGTTTGTTTTTGAGACAGAGTCTTGCTCTGTAGCCCAGGCTGGAGTGCAATGGCGCAATCTCAGCTCACTGCAACCTCCACCTCCCAGGTTCAAGCAATTCTCATACTTCAGCCTCCGGAGTAGCTGGGACTGTAGGCGTATACCACCACACCTGGCTAATTTTTTTGGTATTTTTTTTTAGTAGAGATGGCATTTCACCATGTTGGCCAGGCTGCTCTTGAGCTCCCGGCCTCAAGTGACCCTCCCATCTTAGCCTCCGAAAGTGCTGGGATTACAGGTGTGAACCTCTGCACCTGGCCTAGCCTCCAGAATTTTGAGAAAATAAATTTCTGCTGTTTAAGCCACCCAGTATGTTTTTTGTTATGGCAACCTGGGAAACTAATATAATACATAACACAAATTAGCATTTTAACAATTTTTAAGTGTACAGTTCAGTGGCATAAAGTAGTTCACATTGTTGTGCAACCATCACCACCATCCTTCTCCAGAACTGTTTTCATCTTGCTAATCTGAAACTCTACCCATTAAACAGTAATTCCCCATTATCCCCCTTGGCCCCCAGCTCCTGGCAACCACAATTCTACTTCTCCATGAATTAGACTACTCTAGGTACTTCGTCCTTTTGAGACTGGCTTATTTCACTTAGTATAACATCCTCAAAGGTCATCCATGATTTAACATGTGTCAGAATTTTCTTCCTTCTTGATGCTGAATGCTCCAATGTATGTGCATATTCCATATTTTATTTATCTACTCATCCATCAATGGGCACTTCGTTGTCTTCCAGTTTTTGGGTATTGTGAATGCTATGAACATGGGTGCACAAATATCTTTTTGAGTCCCCACTTTCACTTCTTTTGGGTATATATATTTAATACCTAGGAGTTCAGAATTGCTGGATCATATGGAAGTTCTATCTTTAATTTTTTGAGGGACTGCCATACTGTTTTCCTTACCAGCTGTACTATTTTACATTCCTTTCAACAGTGCACAGGAGTTCCAGTCTCTGTTTTTTAGTTAGGTCTTTCTGATTAGTCTGTCTCATGGTACCCCATTATATTCTTTCATAACATTTACTGCAGTTTCTAATGATGCATTTTGTATGTTTTTAGTGTCTACCTTTTCAACTAGACTGTACACTTGAGCAGGGATGATGGTGGTTTTTTTAGTATCGCTATAGCTTTCTAGTATGATGCCTGATACATAGCAAGCTCAAAAATAATGATTACATAACTAACTGAATGAATGAATACATGATGTGCTTATTTTGTGCCTGGTACAATATTGAGCATATTTTATATGTTAATTTTATTTTCACTACAATCCTTTGAGGCAGGCAGTATTTGTAACCTCACTTACAAAATGAGGGAACTGAGGTATGGAGAAGTGAAATAGCTTGCTCAGAATTAAGCAAGTTAGTGAGTGTTGGAGGTAGCATCTTAAAATTAAAAATTTTTTAATTGACACATTTTAATTATACATATATATGGGGTACAACTTGATATTTCAATATATGTATATATTGTATAATGTTCAAATTAGGGTAGTTAGCATATTCATCACCTCATGCATTTATCATTTCTTTGTGGTGAGAACATTCAAACACCTCTCTCCTAACTATTTTGTAATATGAAATACCTTCCTGTTAACCATAGTCACCCCACTGTGCAATAGAACGTGGAACTTATTCCTCCTGTCTAACTGTAACTTTCTTCCCCTCTACCAACTTTTCCCCATCCTCCCCTCTCCCATCCTTTCCCCAAGGAGGTGGTATCTTAGTACTTGTCTGTCTATATAAAGTTTATGCTTCTAATCATTCTTAACTCTAGAGGTAGCATGTGTCCTGCGGTGTGTTGGGATGGTGTTAAATAATGCCACAAACTCGTATTTTGCTTTTGATGAAATGACAGTCTGTGAAGGTTTACAATATATATTTTTTTAAACTTGAGTTTTTCTGTGATGATTTTTAAAATAATACATTTGCATGTTCCTTTTTTCTCTGAGTTTAGAAATCTTAAGTTTTATCAGCTCTAAATATTGAGTACTTTGACATCTTTACTCAAAAATTCCCTCAAATTTAAAATTTTACAAATAAGATGTACTTTGATGGTGTTGATAGGGATTATCATGAGCACACACTTCATAAAAGTTTAAAATGTACATTTGTTGATTGGTGATATGGAATCCAAGAAGTATCATTTGAAAAAATTTATTTTAATAAAAGCAATGCTTATACATTGCAAAAAGGTCAAACGTAAAGAAATGTATAAAATGAAAAGTAAAAATAAAATGTCTAGCCTCAGCCTAATATTTTTTATACATTCTTATTTGTACTGTTTCATTTTACTCAAATAAGATCATAATATAATGCTGTTTCCATTTAATAATATCTTTTGGATATTTTTTCTTAGCACATACACACTATAGACTAAAAAGTATAGACCATATACTTTTTAAGGGGTGAATTGTGTTCTATTGTATGGATATACCATTATTTCATCTGTCCTCTTCTAATGTAAATTTGGATTGTGTATTTGTTTGACTTCTGTAAACCATGCTGCAGTGAACATTCTTGTCCATATATCTTGGTATGCTTACATGACTATATATATAGGGTAAATTACTATCAGTGATATTGCTGAGTAATAACACTAATAGGCCAATACTCTGATAGGCCAATTTGCCTTCCAAAATTGTTGCATCAAATTTCTATAAGATTTTTCTTTTTACGCACACCTTCAACAACTTTTAATATTTGTACATATGAATGACAAATGTTTCAGTGGTGTTTTGATCTTTGTTAATTTCTTCTTTCTTTTTCTCATCTTTTTTTTTTTTTGAGACAGTTTTGCTCTGTCCCCCAGGCTGGAGTGCAGTGGTGCGATCTCAGCTCACTGCAACCTCCGCCTCCCAGGTTCAAGTGATCCTCCCACCTCAGCCTCCCAAGTAGTTGGGATTACAAGTGTGTGCCACCATGCTTGGCTAATTTTTGTATTTTTAGTAGAGATGGTGTTTCGTCGTGTTGGCTACCAAGAGATCTTCCCACCTCAGCCTCCCAAGTTGCTGGGACCACACACGCATCACCATGCTTAGCTAATTTTTGAAAATTTTTTTAGAGACATGGTTTCCTTATGCTGCCTAGGCTGGTCTTGAACTCTGGAGCTCAAGCAATCCTCTTGCCTTGGCCTCCCAAAGTGCTAGAATTACAGGTGTGAGCCACCGCGCCTGGCTGCAATTGGATGTATTTTTCAAGTTAAACCTCAACAAGGATTCTGTTATTAGTAAGCTTTCTGAAAATCAGTAGATTAGACTCGTTAACATGGTTCTCAAAGGAGATTTTATTAAATGTAAAACTTGAAGATGTTACCTCTGTCAATGCTCATTTGAAAAATGCTTTGGTTTTTAATGCAGTGTATTCTGGCAGATAAAAATGTATTTGCTTGGAAACCATGGACACCTTAGTGAAAGGAGATATGAACATTTTACCTCCAGGGTTTAATTAAGCATTTAGTTTTTTACATGTAAATTTTTCTGGTTGTAAAAGTGATACATCAGGCTGACGCGGTGGTTCACACCTGTAATCCTGGCACTTTGGGAGGCTGAGGTGGCCGGATCACTTGAGGCCAAAAGTATGAGAGCAGCCTGGCTAAGATGGTGAAACCCTGTCTCTACTAAAATAAATAAATAAATAAATAAACTTATATATTTATATTATATTATCTATATGTAAATATATTTATATGTATATATTTATAAATAAATATATTATTATATACATATAAATAAATATATTATTTTATATACATATAAATAAATATATTATTTTATATATATATAAATAAATATATTATATTATATATATATATATATATATAAACTAGCTGGGTGTGGTGGCACATGCCTGTAGTCCCAGCTACTTGGAGGATGAGGCACGAGAATTGCTTGACCCCAGGAGGCGGAGGTTGCAGTGAGCAGAGATTAGCACCACTGTACTCCAGCCTGGGCAACAGAACGAGACTCTGTCTCAAAAAAAATGATATATTTATATTCTAGAACATCTTAGATATATAGAAAGCATATATTAAAAAAACTGTAATGCCATCATCTAGAGATAGCCACCATTAAATTTTGTCATATTTATTTCTAGTATTACCTTTTCCTATGTCTGCAGACATTGAAACATATATGTATATACAAACATACATTGATATTTTATAAAATTAGGCCTATACTGGACGTAGTTTTTTTTTTTTTTGAGATGGAGTCTTGCTCTGTCACCCAGGCGGGAGTACAGTGGCACGATCTCGGCTCACTGCAACCTTCACCTCCTGGGTTCAAGCGATTCTTTTGCCTCAGCCTCCTAAGTAGCTGGATTACAAGCGCCTCCCACTATGCCTGGCTAATTTTTATATTTTTGGTAGAGAGTGTTTCATCATGTTGGCTGATCTTGATCTCCTGACCTCAAGTGATCCGCCCGCCTTGGCCTCCCAAAATGCTGGGATTATAAGCGTGAGCCACTGCACCTGGCCCATAGTTTTAATTTTTCATTTGCTATTATGATATAAGCATTTTTCCATACCATTAAATATTCTACAAGGTTTGCCATTTAGCTGTGCAATCTCGGACAAGTCATTCAACCTCTCTGTGCCTTATTTTGTCATCTACAATAGGGATAATAATGGAGATAATGATATACTCACTATACAAGTTTATTGTATGCATTAAATTCATGTAACGCATACAACAAACTTACTAATGCATGTAAAATATTCAGAACAGGCCTGAGATGTTATAATTGCTGAGTTGATATTATTCTTATTTTAAAAACCTGATTTCAGATCACCTGATGTTGGGAGTTCAAGACCAGCCTGACCAACGTGGAGAAACCCCGTCTCTACTGAAAATACAAAAATTTGCCAGGTGTGGTCATGCATGCCTGTAATCCCAGCTACTTGGCAGGAAAATTGCTTTAACTGGGAGATGGAGGTTGCGGTGAACCAAGATAGCACCATTGCACTCCAGCCAGGTCAACAAGAGCGAAACTCCATCTCAAAATAAATAAATAAACAAAAAACAAACACCACCAAAAACCATGATTTATAATTTTTTATAGTATTTCATCCTATGAATATATAATAATATATTTAGCCACTTCCTTATGGGACACTTTTTAAAAACCAAATATTCATTATTACAGGTAATGCTGTGATGAATAAACATTTTTGTACATAATTTTTTTCCCATGGGAACATACATAATATACATTTCCTGGAAGTGATATTACTGGGCGTCACAGCTTTCAGGTATAATACAGTGTCCTTTTGATTTTATTATGGAAAAGTGGTGTTAAAATATGGGTTTTTAATTATCACTGGGTTAAGACAGAGAGTTGATTCTTAAAGGGTTGTGATATGGCATTCTTCTGCCTATTGATTTAGGCATATCCCATTGGAGGCACATCAGGAGCCACTGGAGTTATTGGTGTGAAAGGCAGCCATTTCTTTTCCTCCCTGTTTGGGCCAGCTATTCCTACAGGTAACTTTGGGTCTGCTTGTATGACACAGAACAAGCTATGCCAAAATGCAGGCATTTTCCACTACAGAGACACTGAAATAGCTCTTTTGCAGAACTAAAGAGGCTAGTAACTTTGTTACCTTTTTCCCTCAATGTAAAAATTTTATATTCCTAAGTGTTTAGAGCTGTTTCTTTAAAACACGCATGTCCCTAAAAATTCCAGTCCAATGAATGAAAATTCCTCTGAGCAAGGTTGAGGCAAATTAGGCCTTAGAAATCCGAAGCAGAGATTATAGTAAAACACAGAAAGTCTGGGAGATGCACAGGTGTTTCTCTGAAGGACATTTTTTTTTTTTTTCCAGGTGATACACTTGGGCGTTGAAGGACATTTTTTGAAATCATGAGAACCGAATGTTTGACTATGAATGTTTCATTATAACTGCCTGGAAGGTTAGAGTCAAAGAAGTTGAGGTAGGAATATTTATAAATACATTCCTTAACTTTTAGCTTGTGTGTGAAAATGGAGAAGATTATGTGGCTTATTGTTAATTTTCCTTGACCCCTTATTTGGATTTCCCCATACCCCAGTTGCAATTCTTGGTGGCTTACACTGGCAAAACAAAAAATCATTCTTCACTATGGTTTGGGACAGAGCTACTAGATCTTATTGGGAAGGTAAATCCCAGGAACCCTTCCCCATATTTTGCCATTCTGAACTCTGATTTGTATAGATGATAATTTGACTCTGAAGCTGCTCCATTTAACAATTACAAGTTCACAATGTTAGAGCCCAACAGTAGCATCACGAGGCTTAGTAAAATTAATTTTACACATACAACTTGTATTTTTCTTCATGCAATTTGTACACTTACTGGATTGAGAATTCACAGAAAATATAATTAAAGCTATTGAAGCCAAAGAATATGTTTCCCAGTCTTCAGTGTCACTGTAATAATAGCACCTTGTGTAAAAACTCTAAAAACCTTGCCAATCCTTTATAGGCTTTGTAAACTGAGATAACCACTGCTGTCATTAAAGGAGGGCAGGTCATCCCCCGGCAGGGATCAGCTACTCCTGCCTCCTACTGTTTGCTGATTTAATTCTCTTTGTAATAGTGAAGCTGGATGAGGAGTCTAGAGCTAGCACTGCATGCCTTTCCAAAGGAACCATGGAAGGACTAGGAGTCAGTTTCATTACTTTCTTGAGTTGTGCCTCCCCACCCTCCGAGGTCTTTTCCTTGTATTTTGGAAGTTGAGAGCTGGTTCAGGGAGATGCCACTTCTTCCTTCAGTGCTGCAGGTATTTTCTGAAAGCCTTCCAACAGTGGTCCTGATCTTGGTCAGTGGGACCACATTTCAGTCTTTGTTATTACACAGAATACAGCTCTGCTTCTAAAGGCAAAGAGGCAGAGAGCTGGGTTTACTTTACTGTTAATTAATTGATGAGTTGTTTCGTTTATGTTTAACAAACAGATATCAGGAGTCTGCTGTTTGTTGAGAGCCGCATTAAGCTCTGTGGAAGTATATAAAACATATAAAACACAGTTCCTGTTGAAAGCAGTCTGGAATATAAGATAGAAACACTGAGCACTAGAGAACAGAATAGAAAAAATTAATATTTTCCTGTTCTAACTTGGCCCACACAGGTTTTCCGTTAGTGATAAAAGGACGTAACCGATAATTCAGAAACACGTACCTTCTTTACATCATCTATGGGAAAAAAAGTCATTAAGGCACCAAAAGAACCTACTATAGGACTGTAAAGATATTTACCTATTACAGAGATTTATTGATCTGATAAAATTAAGCAACCATAACTCTCTAATTTGTTAGAAAATCTTCATCACCTTCTGTCATTCCCAAAAGCCTATCCACTGAAAAAAATTCTCTTTAAAATAACATCATCAGCTTTCAATACTCTAAAATAAAAACAAATGGGCTTTTTTTCAAGGTTTACAAACATTTTTCAAAATAAATGCAAAGTAAAAGGTAGATGGGGCCAGCTGGTGGTGGAAAGGACTAAGGATTTCATTGTGTGGTACAGAGCTGGAGTGCTGTGGAACTCAAGTGAGGGGAGTTGGGCGTTAAACCTCTCGGAAGATGAAAAGAAGGGAAAGCAAATGAGGAAAACAGGTAGAGAGTTACCTTCTGCACCTTTGCTTCTGACTCCTTATGGGACTCCTTAAGGGCAATTTGGAAATGTGCCCAGATCCACCAATCATGGTTACATACAGTATTGTTAAAATATATAAACATTTAAAATCTCATAATGAAAGTAATAACTTTTATAGAGCAGAAGACTCAGAAAATATACACATAACACACAAAAGAAAAATAAATCATCTATAATCTGGCCACCTAGAAATAACTATTGTTATGCCCTTACTTTTTTTCCAATGTAAATGATTTTACAATGGGTTCCCAGAGCAGAGGGTAAACAGATTCCATAAAAATAATGAGCTAGATTCATATAAGATTGTTGTATTCATTATTGTGACAATAATTTTGACCCTATCTACCTTTTACTTTGCAGTTATTTTGAAAATTTTTTGTATTCCTTGAAAAAAACCTATTTGTTTTTATTTTACAGTTTTATTGTGATTAGAGTATTTGAAAGCTAATGACATTATTTTAAAGAGGATCTTTTCAATGGATAGATTTCTGGGAATGACAGAAGGAGATTTTTCTAATAAATTAGAGAGTTATAGTTGTTTAATTTTCTCATATCAATAAATCTCTGTAATAGGTAAATGTCTTTATAGTCTTACAGTGGGGCTTTTTTTGGTACTTTTAACAGTTTTTTTTTCCCCCGTAGATGATGTATGTTAAGAAGGTATGTGTTTCTGAATTATTAGTTATGTCCTTTTGTCATTAATAGAAAACCTGTGTGGGCCAAGTAAGAACAGAAAAATGTGAAATGTCAGACAACTTAATGTTTCTGATAGGTGAACTTAAGCCCTTGACCACTGACAGGTGCATTTGGAACAGGAAATTGCCTGAGCAGTGGCCTTCTGCATGTAGGGAAGAGCCCTGTCCCTGGAAGTGTGCTTTCTGATCTGAAATTATTCTATTTGGTCTATCCATTTTGTACCCTACCAGGAAAGGGAGCAGAGGGGTTTTGTGTTTTAGAAGAACCTTTCAAATTCTCCGTGTTCCAGAAGTTATTACTCGCCATAAAACTGCAAAGTAGAGTTTATTCCTTTTCCCTCCACCCGTCGCATGTGTGTCTTTTGACTGATTGAGAAATCTTAACCTTTTTGGACATCAGTGGCTCCTTGCTGTGATTTTTAAAAAGATGTTTTTTAGTATACTGTCTGGCTGCCCTAGTTCTATAATGTCTTTGATTTAACTCCCCTCCCACCCCTTTTGTAGGTATCTCTGAGACCTTTTTTGGAGGGGTGGGGATCATAAACTCAGAGGCCATGCAGGTAGTATAATATGAATATAAGTTTCTAGGGAGGAATGGTAAGAACTATGACAGACTGGAGAATACTTATCTCTCCAAAGGTAATTCAAATAAAACAGAAACAGAAATACATTTTGATGGCCAAACAGGAAATCCAAATTTGGCTTGAAGCCTACCAGTTTATGGTTCCTGTAGCAATATGGTAGTAGAGTAGTCATGTGATGATAATGATTGTAAAAATAGCTAACATTTATTGAGCTCTTACTATGTGCCAGACACATGTGCTATCTCATTCTGTTTTCACGGTAAAGGTAAATGTTATTATTATCCCCACCTTAGAGATGAAACTGAGGCTTAGAGAGGTTCTTTGTCCGTGTTGCAGAGATCATAAGTAGCAGAGTCAAAGCCAGGTTTGTCTAACTCAGAATCTTGAGCTCTGTGATGTGTTTTGACTTTAGGCCACAGAACTTTGAATTGGACTTGGAAGAAAATAGTCAGTGGTTAAGCTACTCAGAGTGTTGGCACCAGCCAGTTTTGTGGCCTTGGGGGAAGAAGCCAGGCCTGGAAAAAGGGGCAGTGTTCTTGGTCCTATCAGGCAGAGGAAACAGCCTAGCCAAGTCAGCCGTGGTGTGAACAGGCTCCAGGAAAGTCTTCACCAGGTACTTTGGGAAGTGATGTCTTTGGTGGAGGGTAAAGAAAGTAATAGTTCCCGTGAGGTGCAGAAGATGTGTGTAGGTTTGTGGGTGGGGGTGTCTGTGCAGCATATAGGAGGGGAAAATCAGACTAAATGGAAGTTTAGTAGGAGCTTGTAATGTAGGTTTTGGCAGATTTGAGTAAGGTCTACTGGAATATTTTGTACCCTGGCTCTCCTTAACGGTGTATGTGGGAATATCTAGAGCTGTAGAATAAATAACTAAAATGTATGGGGTTGAGATTTAATCCAGGGATTCTTGTTGCAGTACACTTTAAAACTGAATGAGGTTTTAGTCTGGGCGCAAGGGACTGTCTTTTGTTTGGCTTATCTTAGTCGGCTTCTACTTACACACCACAGAGTCGCTTTTCTTGGGCATAGTGGATCTCTATCAGGATCACGGCATTTCCCGTGATATTTAGCAGAAAAGGGGTCATAGAGAAAGTATCCTCACAAACCTTTGGTTGTTGAACCAACCAGCACCACCAAAATATTTGCTGTTAACATAGCACCTTTAAGCAAACAAGTGACTTGTTGTACCTTGTAGTTCTCAAACCTTCTCTAAGTGACTTTAACACAAGGAAATGAAAAGTAAAGCCAATCTGTTCGTATAACTGCATGTGAACATAAACCCTAGGATACACAGCGGCCTCTGTGAAAGGCCTGCTTGCATAAACCTCACAGAGCCCTAAAGAGAAGTTTTTTTAAAAAGTATATACACACACACACATGCACAAAAGGAATTACAGGAGTGTATCTTGAATTTCGTTCCTGAAAAAAAGTGGATATACTACAAAAATTTGTAAGAAGGTAAGATTGATTGATGGAGTTTACTTTCTGCCACCTAAAGACTTTTAAATAGATACTGAAGGAGAAGGAAGCACATTTAGTTACAAGAAACCTGATACGTCTCAAAGTGAGTGGGGGT
Source organism: Piliocolobus tephrosceles (assembly GCF_002776525.5). NCBI lineage: Eukaryota > Metazoa > Chordata > Mammalia > Primates > Cercopithecidae > Piliocolobus > Piliocolobus tephrosceles. The sequence goes on along the minus strand of NC_045436.1, from coordinate 38,417,428 downwards.
GGGACCAAAAGTCCAGCAAGAGTGGGTCTAGGGAAGCCCTTCTGTTAACTGTTTCATTGGTTTAAAATGATCACTTTCCTAGAAGGAACAAGAAAAACTGGTCCAGTTTGTTTTCAAAGTTGGAAGTAAATACTTATGTAAGCAGCTCCTGACTTTGCAGCGTTTCCATGTGGAATAATATCATGCAAGAATTTGGCCAGATCTCAAGTCATTTATGTTTAGCAAACAAGATTATCTTCAGCTTCCTATTGTGGAAGAGCAAATGATTTGGGGTTTGGTTGCTGCTTTTCCGCCTCTTTTTAATTGCTTCTTCCAGGTAGTACTGATTCATCTTTGTTATTTATCTTCAGTGTTGGTTTGCGACAGAAGCAAGAAACCAGAACAGTGACTGAAGCTAGAATGGCTTAAAGTGTTAATACCCTTGTTGTAGAGCTACCAGAAACAACAACTATTTATTAAGGTTGATGGGAGAGAGAGCGAGAATGAGAAAGACCTTTTGCATACACTTAGAATTCAGCTTTATATATATATATATATATATATATAAATATATATATATAATCATATGACAGATGCTCTTAATTTTGTGGATGAATGAAATTAGATTGCTATTTTGAATGCTTATAATTGTTTATCTTTTTAAGAGTTTAATTTTCTTCCAATGTAGGAAAACATTTATTTTTGAAATTGTGGCTACCTATTGAAAAATGAATAATGAAAATGAAAAATGAATAATGAAATTGTGGCTACCTATTGAAAAATGAATGAATCAAAAAACTTCTTTTTGATATTTGAGGATACATTATTATGATAATATGAATACCAACATATTGTTTATTTAAAACGTAGGTAAATTTTTAATATGTTCTACATTTAATTTAGCTTTTAGAGGCCCTGTGTTAAAGGTCTTACTGTTATTAGGTTTAAATTTGTGTGAGAGAGGTAAACATTTTAGCAAATAAGTGATCATTTTATTTCCCGTGGCTGGCCAAAAAAACGAATGAAGTGTTTCAGAGCATAACATTTGGGAAAACTATGTATTACATATTTCATATTCCCTGCAGATAAAAGTAACTACTCACATCTAGTTAGTGGGTTTCTGCTGTTATACCTACCACCACCACCACCTTTTCCTGAGTCTTGACTTGATGGTCTCTTCCTTAACTGCTGTCTTAATGTTTTAAGTTTCATATCTTGCACACAGCGCAAACCAAGCAAAGATTAAATATATAGAGAAGGTCACTCTGTCTTTCAGATTGTATCAGCTATTTTGAGTGTAATTCTTAAACTGCTCCTGATATCTTGGCAGCAGGCCATGTAGTTGTCATTTTGTCTCATTAGAGTTAAGTCTAGTCCTGTCAAGAACAGATTTACTAGTATTTTTTAATTGCTTGCTTAAAATTTTTCATTTCCAAAATCAGCTGAAGAATTTAAGATTGTGAAAAGTATGGACCGAGGTCAAGTAAGTTCTGAGCAGATTAGGAATTCACTGAAGGAAGGAAATGAAGAGATGAATGATTTCAAGGCTGTTGTGGAAGAGTGGAGGATTTCTGAAGCATTTGTATTTAGGAAAATGGAATAGGGCTTAAATTGTGTAGTTGTATGGCAATGGGTATGAAGTTTACTTGACTGGTATAAATTATTTTCTTTTGCGCCTTTTTTGCATTTAAGTATGCCATCTATTCTTCTAGGGAACTAGAGGCTAAGCATTAGATAATTGGAAGGTTGAAGAAAATCAGATGAAGATAAGGTGGAATCTGGAGAGGATAAAGAGGAAAGTGTGCCCAGCTAGCTGAAAATAATGATAGCATGATGGAGAACAAACAAGAGTTAGACGTGCAGCCTCCCCATGGGCAAAGCCGGTAGAATCTACATTCTGCCAAATAAAGGAAAGAGGACTGAATAAAAGGGAGGTGAAGAGATGTTTAGGAAGAAGCAGGATTTTTTTTTTTTTTTTTTTTTTTTTTGAGATGGAGTCTCGCTCTGTCGCCCAGGCTGGAGTGCGGTGGCCGGATCTCAGCTCACAAAGCAGGATGTTTTTTGAGAAAACTTGTTGGATGAAATAATGCATATATGCATCTCTGGGAATAGGAGAGGGCCAGGTTTCCCAGCAAATGGTCAGGCTTATTTTGTTGATGCTGCCTATCTAAGTGTGAGGTATGGTGGGCATGGCACTCATTCTTGTGACAATACCATAGTAGGATGATTATAGTTAGTAATAATGTGTAGTTTCAAATAGCTAGAAGGTGGATATTGAATGTTCCCAACACAAAGAAATGGTAAATGTTTGAGATGATGGATATGCTAATTACACTGATCTGATCACTATACATTATATGGATCAAAACATCGCTAGGTAGCCCATGGATATGTATAATTATCGTATGCCAATTAAAAATAAAATTAAAAAATTTTAAAAATGGTAAAGAATGTAGGGGCTATACTGGCTTCCAGGGAAATGTGGAGCCACAACAGTTATGTGTGACCCTGAAGGAAGTGGAAGACTGTAGCAGCTGGGACTATATAAGTGATTGGATAGCCTAATTGAGTCAGAGCAGAGTAACCTAACAGGCTCATTTCTTTTTCTTGAATTATCCCTGACCTGCAGGACTTTGGGCATGGGATTGACTCTGTAATATACTGAGGGTAGGTCAGGCACAGAGTGGCTCATGCCTGTAATCCCACACTTTTGGAGGCTGATGCGGGAGGATTGTTTGAGGCCAGGGGTTCAAGATCAGTCTGGGCAACAAGGGATACTCTGTCCCTACAAAACATTAAAAAATTAGCCAGGCATGGTGGTGCATGCCGATAGTCCCAGCTACTTGGAGGCTGAGTTGGTAGGACTCCTTGAGCTGAGAAGTTGAGGTTGCCATGAGCTATGATCATATCACTGTACTCCAGCCTGGGCAACAGAGTGAGACCCTGTCTCTAACAAATAAAATAAAATAAATATATTTTCAGAGTAAGACTGACCATATTCTAATATGTATCATTAAGGTCCTGATTTTGCTCCCTCTAAGCCTCTTCCTGAGAGGCACCATGGGTTCGCATTGTTCCCTGACAGGCCCCGGTGTGCTGGGGATGTACTTCATGTTCTGTATCTTGGTTTTCTTTCTACGTGCCAATACTTGCCTGTTCACTGAACAGTTTCTTCAGATAGTTTCAGTAGATTCTTCAGATAACTGGAGCCAATTGGTAAAATCATTCATTCTCTTGTGTAGGGTTAATTTATAACCCTTTCTCTATTATATATTTACGTTCAAAAGAAGGATTCATAGTATGTTATATAACTCAAAGAAATGGTGAAATTTTTGGCATGCCTTTGAGTACATATTAAGATGTTGATATTACAGTGGATTCATATATATGCATATTTCACTCATGGGAATTCAACTAATGCACCTGGCCAAAAGAAAAAAGAAGGGCAAAATAGTAATTGAAATATGATGAGCATAGTCCTGGAGTGAGCGTTAAATGGGAGATGTGAGCCTGCTGTTTATAGGGGAGATTTAATTTCCTCTCAGAGTGAGAGCATTTTGGTCTGAACAGCATGACCCATAAAATGCAAGCCAGTTACTTTCTCCAATGTTTACCTGAACAGACAATAGTGTTTTCTGGATGGCTCATTGTGGACTTACTGAGAGATGGCTTAGTATTGTATTTTATGAGGAATTACAGGGAGTTTTCAAGGGTAGTTTTACTATTTGTAAGTGCTGCCTTGGTTTGACTTTAGACTGTAATCCAGTTCCCTGAATTATTAGGTCACTGTGACAACACAGTGTTGTCAACACTGTGACAACACAGTCACAACACTGTGACATCACAGTGTTGGCTGGTTGAGGGTAGGTCTTTTAGAGCTCCCGTGAACTCCTTGAGTTTTGGGACTGTGTGTTATTCATCATTGCCAAAGCAACTCAGAAAATATTTTTGTTGAATGAAATAATTTTCATGGCATGGGCACATTCTAGATGTTTTGGTTTAGAAGAGATGGGCTATGCTGAGTGATTTAGGCTGTCTATTGGAACTGGATTGCAAGTCATAGACTTGTTGAGACCATCTTTTCTTCCTACCTCTGGTGCTGCCCTAGCCAAAGAAGGTGGCAGTGGGGATGGTTGAAAGTAGAATGATGGTATGTCAGAGATCCCAGTGGCTCTGAAGTGGTTCTTATTATCCTTTCTGTTTTATACTGAATCCATATCTTCTGTGTCATGACAGGGCACCTTGATCGTCACAGACAGTTTTGGCATTCCAGGAATGGATGACCTTCCAATTAGAAGATTATACTTCTTCCTTTGCCCCTTGCAGATGGTTTTGAACTCTGGAATTATGGGTGACATAAATTAAAGCTGCTCATAAAAGATATGCCCCCAGCCTTCTGTTCTTTCCTTTTAAATGTGGTCCAGTTGTGCTCTACAGTAATGATCCTAGTATTTTATGCACAACTTGCCCAGTAGCTTACAATTATGTGTCACAAAGAAAAGTTTTAACTGTTTGGTAGGTGGCCTTGTCTGATGACAATACTGAGCTTGTGGCATTTTGTTCTGTGTCTCACAGTATCACCATGACACTGACTGAAAATACCCTGGTTTCTGCAAGGTGTCTGCTAGACCAGGCAAGATTAAGTAAAGATAATTACCACTGAGTTTTTTATGTTTTACATTCCATTTAGAGAGGTTTGGTTACTGCCCTTGGTGAATTTGGAAGCTTCTATATATGACATCCAGATCTTCCTACCAGATGTGAATATGATCTGACTGCTAACCTCTCATTCTGATATAGCCTTCTGTCAGCCTCCTTAGCCAGTTTGATATTTTTATTAATTATTTACTTATTTTTTTACCCCTTTTTCAAGAAATAGGGTCTCACAGTGTTGCCCAGGCTGGACTAGAACTCCCAATCCTGGGCTCAAGCAGTCCTCCTGCCTCACCTTTCCAAGTAGCTGGGGCTGTAAGTGCACACCACCATGCCCAGCAATGTTTTTATTTCTCTAATGTGTCATTTATCCAGTGATTGTTGTATTATAATAGAATCACAGAAATGGAGGGACTCCTAGAAGTAATCAAATCCAGTGGTTTTTAAGCCTTTTATTCCCTCTAAAGGGATATTAAAACCATTAAAAATGTAATTTATCCCAATATGTAAATCAGAGAAAGGTGAACTTCTGGTTCAGAGAGGAACACAGATGAAGGGCCAAACACCATTTCTCCACTCTCCTCCCAACCCAGCCTTCGAGGTATCTGGGGTCTCTGTGGATCTCACTTTGAAAACCATAGTTCTGGAGTAATGGAAGGACTACTCTATTAAGTAAATCCTTCTAGCACCAATTAGCACCAATTTGCTTGTATATTGCTTCCTGAGGATAAAAATTTAAAACAAAACTGCTCCAAGTTCTTCCTCTGCATTTATCTGTAGTGTGAATTACTTGCAGACACTCACCAGTCATCAAGAAGCTTATTGTGTATCTTGAATGTTCAGCCCAACCAGCATGCACTGTAGGTACCACAGGTGAGAGCTGACCTGAGTGACAGAGTGGTACTCACTTTTTTATTTGATGATGAGTATGGCATCTGGATAGCACTTAAGAGATTGGGATGTACTAGATGAGATAGGCTCTAATTGTATAGATCAGTGATAGTCAAAGTGTGGTCCCCTGACTAGCAGCATAAGCATCTTCCAAAACTTGTTAGAATACAGATTCTTGGGAGTTGGGTGCCATGGCTCACAACTGTAATCCCAGTACTTTGGGAGGCTAAGGTGAGGCTCATTTGAGGCCAGGAATTTGAGAAGACCCTGGGCAACATAGTGAGACTCTGTCTCTACAAAATGTTTTAAAAACTAGCCAGGCATGGTGGTGCACACCTGTAGTCTTAGCTACTAAAGAGGATTCTTTGAGTCCAGAAGTCCGAGGCAATGAGCTGTGATCGCACCACTGCACTGCAGCCTGGGTGACAAAGTGAGGCCCTGTCTCTTTAAAAAGCAAAAAACAAAAACAAAAACACAAACTACTGTGTCCGGAATCAGTGGGTTCTTGGTCTTGCTGACTTCAAGAATGAAGCCATGGACCCTCATGGTGAGTGTTACAGTTCTTAAAGATGGTGAATCTGGAGTTTTTTCCTTCAGATGTTCAGATGTGTCTAGAGTTTCTTCCTTCTGGTGGGTTCATGGTCTCACTAACTTCAGAAGTGAAGCTGCAGACCCTCGTGATGAGTGTTATAGCTCTTAAAGGCGGTGCGTCTGGAGTTTTTCGTTCCTTCAGGAGTGAAGCTGCAGTCCTTTGTGGTGAGTGTTACAGCTATTAAAGGCGGTGCAGACCCAAAGAGTGAGCAGCAGCAAGATTTATTGTGAAGAGTGAAAAAACAAAACTTCTGCAGCGTGGAAGGGGACCCAAGTGGGTTGCTACTGCTGGCTGGGGCAGCCTGCTTTTATTCCCTTATCTGGCCCCATCCACATCCTGCTGATTGGTCCATTTTACAGAGAGCTGATTGGTCTGTTTTACAGAGAGCTGATTGGTCCATTTTGACAGGGTGCTGATTGGTGTGTTTACAAACCTCCAGCTAGACAGAGTGCTCATTGATGCATTTAGAATCCTGTAGCTAGACACAAAAGTTCTCCAAGTCCCCACTAGATTAGCTAGACATATAGCACTGATTGGTGTGTTTACAAACCTTGAGCTAGACACAGGGTGCTGATTGGTGCATTTACAAACCTTGAGCTAGACACAGAGTGCTGATTGGTGCATTTACAATCCTCCAACTAGACATAAAAGTTCTCCGAGTCCCCACCCGACTCAGGAGCCCAGCTGGCTTCATCTGGTGGATCCCACGCTGGGGCCATGGATGGAGCTGCCCACCAGTCATGTGCTGTGCGCCCGCACTCCTCAGCCCTTGGGCGGTCGGTGGGACTGGGCACTGCAAGCAGGGAGCGGCACCCGTCGGGGAGTCTTGGGCCACATGGGAGCTCATGAGGGGGTGGGATTCAGGTCTAGCGGGCTGCAGGTCCTGAGCCCTGTCCCGTGGGGAGGCGGCTGAGGCCTGACGAGAATTTGAGCATGGTGCGGGCGGGTCGACAGTGCTGGGAGACCTGGTGCACCCTCCGCAGTTGCTGGCCCAGGTGCTAAGCCCCTCACTGCCCCGGGCAGTGGTGCTGGCAGGCTGCTCCGAGTGCGGGGCCCACCAAGCTCATGCCCATCCGGAGCTTGCACTGGCCCATAAGCTCTCTGCACAGCCCCAGTTCCCACCCACACCTCTCCCTCCACACCTCCCCGCAAGTAGAGGGAGCCGGCTCTGGTCATGGCCAGCCCAGAGAGGGGCTCCCACAGTGCAGCAGTGGGCTGAAGGGCTCCTCAGGTGTGGCCAGAGTGGACGCTGAGGCTGAAGAGGCTCTGGCTTGGGCTGCCAGCATGCTGTCGCATCTCAATCCCTCCTCTAAACAGGACAGCCCAACTGCTATTGGTAATTTGGCCAATGACCACTGTAGCTACTTCCTGCTGGATAGGGGCGATGAAGGGGCCCTGCAGTTGTAGTGTCCTCCAGAGGAGAGCTCTCTAGGCCAGTGGAAGGGCCAGTAGGTCGGTCCAGGGGTCCTCGGTACAAGTTGTTAGTTGAACTCATTTGGGGTTCCATTTGTAAGACCATCTGTAGCTTGATGGCCTTGATTCTAGAGGAAACAAATTTGACAAGCAGGTTAAAAATACAGGTTCAAAGGCGAGTAACAGCAAGATGGCTGCCACGGGACCTAGAAAAGGGAGAAGCCGTGTTGCCCAGCTCCAGAGGTTGGTATAAGAATTTGAAAGGCATTGCCTGATTTCAGAAACCTTTTCCTGTAAATGCCGGGTGGCATCTTGTACTATCCCTGACTGGTTAGTGTAAAAACAGCACTCTTCCCCTAAGAAGGTGCAGAGTCCTCCTTTCTCAGCAGTGAGGAGGTCCAGGCCTCGGTGGTTTTGGAGAGTCACTGCTGCCAAAGCGTCTATTTGGGATTGTAGAGTAAGGATAGATTTCGTTATCTCTTGCAAACTGAGAAATCCTTTGAGAGTGTATGGTAGTAGGATAATGAAGTAGATAAACAGGCTATTCCAGTTCCTGTAGCAGTAGCCATTCCTGACCCTATAAGTAGGGGTATTACTTGTATGGCTCTGTGCTGATGGACTTGAACTTTGAGGGGTACTGATAAGGTCTGATTTCCTGGGGCAATGTTAATGTTGGGACTTAGAAAGACTAAGGTGCAGGTGCCTGTCCAGTTAGTGGGGAGGCAGACGTTGGTCAACGTTCCACATAAGAAGAATATACCTTAGCTGGGTAGACAGAACTGGTTATGTGTGTTAAAAAGGTGTGTGAGTTTGTTGTTTCCATTTTCCCATACTCCTAGAGTACTTGCCAAGGTAGCTCCGGTGAGTGGCTGGAAAGGGGTGTTGGGAGCAAACTGAGTGGCTCCCTGTGTTCTGTTTTCCCATTGGAGAAAAAAACATTTTGTATCCACTAGGAACCATTTGAGAGAGTGATTGAAAGAGTAATTCACTCGTGGTGGGGGCACTGCTACAGGGGGTCCAGGGTTGAATGGTCATACAGGGAGTATGTTTGCCATTACAAAACCTGGACTGTTTGTTAAGCAGTGAGAAGGTGATGATTTTTGGGGCCCTGAGAAGCAGACAAGCCGTTTGAATGGAGCTGTTTGGGTGACTCGGAAGTTACTATGATCAGTTGGGGCTTGAAGTTGTAAGGTGTAATTACATTGATGCGGTAGTAGGTGTCCCAGGGGCAGGCCTAATAACAGGTCGCATTGGATGCATAAAGGGGCTTGGAAAGTTAAGATGTATTCGTAGTTACAGGGCCATGTATGGGCTTTTCATTGCCTGTGTGATAGGTGAGGTTGGAAATGTAAGAATGTAAAAGTTGGATTGCATGTCCAGTTAGGGTATTCTTGGTCCTATCAGAGACGGGAAAGTCGGCTAATGATTGCATATTTAGAAGTCGGAAAGGATCTTTTCCTTCGTAATGAGGGTGGTAGGTTAAGTTGGTAAAGACCCAGTTTTTTGCGGGAATGGGAGTGGCCACGTAAGCAGAGGTTGATAGAGAAATACAAAGCCAACAGTCATTTGCCAGGGAAGGATTGGACTGGTTTAATAGAGAGTGAGTTAAGTTGAGAGTCTTGTAGAGGTAATTAGGAGCTAGTGGAAAGGGAGGGGCAATTGTATGAGGTATCCAAGGAAGCAGGAGGGGTAGATAGGCAAAGAGTAAATAGGAAGGTAAAGAGATCATTTTGTCTAGCCTGAGTTAAAGGTAGGAGTAAATTGCTGTCAGAAGGAAGGAAGATAGAAAGAAGGTTGATGTGATTAGGATTTTCATCCCAGCAGGAGCTACAGTATATAGTCCTATTGCAAAGAGTATCGTTAGTATGCTGCTTAATAATATAATGAAATAGTAAAAGGATTCCATTAAAGGGGCAAGGAGAGCTGTTAAAGATTATGTAGTTTTTCACTTATCTTTTTATGGAGGAAGGGGTTTTTCCTCGGGATCAGTGGTGGGATCCTTTTTAGTCTGGGATGTTTCCTTCCTAAATAGGAGATGCAAGTCCTCTAACACTTTGCAGGTGTATTGAGGCTGGTCTGGCTGCTCTTGGGACTCCTTAGCTGATGGTCCCACAGGTTCCTCAGGGGATGTCCAAAGTTTAACTCGGGTGTGGTAAATCCAAGATTCCACTCCTGCCACCTTAACTGCACTGGTGGGAGTAGTGAGGATTACTGAGTATGGTCCTTCCCACAAAGAGTCCATAGATGGGGAGGTAGAGGGGAGAGATTTGACCAACACTAGATCTCCTGGTTAAAACAACTCTGTTCCCTTTTCTCTCTGACATCCTTCAGGTAGGTTTTTAAGGTTTTGTTGATATTTTGCCAGAGAAGTTATATCTTTGACCAAGTTGGCCGTTTTTTGATCAAATAGGAGGTCGTTTGTGAGAAAAGGTTGTCCATACAGCATTTCATATGGACTGAGCCCCATTTTGTGAGGAGAATTTTGGATTCTCAACAAGACCATGGGCAAAAGAGTAGGCCATGGGAGATGAGTTTTTTGTGTTAGTTTCCTTAAGTGCCTCTTGAGTGTTTCATTTGCCTTCCTGACCTTCCTGAGAATTGTGGCCTCCAGGAGCAGTGAAGGTGATATTGTATCCCTAGCACCCTGGAAATTCCCTGAGTTATCGTGGCTTTAAAAGCTGGAACATTGTCGCTCTATAAGCTTTGGGAAGCCCAAATCTAGGAATTATTTCATGAATTAGGACTTTAATCACTTCCTGAGCCTTCTCTGTCTTGCAGGGGAAAGCTTCTATCCAATTTGTAAGGGTATCAACACAGACCAACAAGTATTGAAATCCCTTTGACTTAGGCGTATGGTTGAAGTCTGACTGCCAGTCCTCTCCAGGATAGTAACCTATTTTTTGTTCCCCCAAAGGGGCCTTACGATGAACCAAGGGATTATTCTTTTGGCACACCTCACAGGCTTTGACTACCTGTCAGATGGTCTGGAGGAAATCTGGCCCTGTAAATAGGGATTTGGCCATTTGATGAGTGTTTTCAATACTCATATGAAAAGTTTGGTGGAGGGTTTTAAGTATTTTCCACTGGCTGGCTTTGGGTATAAGTACCTTTCCTTCTTCTGTCGCCAACCACTCTGAGGGGAGAAAACTATGCCCCCGTGAAAGTCCCCACTCTGCTTCAGTTGGGGAATACTGGGGCTTAATCTCTTGGAGAGGGTTGTTCCATGTCAAGGGTCCTTCCGTAGGTATGTCTAATGGGAGGTTCTGCCTGGCAGCAATTTTGGCCTCAGCATCTGGCCGATGGTTTCCTTCTGCCTTTTCTCCTTCACCTTTCTGATGGCTTTGGCAGTGTAAGACTGTCACCTCCTTGGGTTTTTGCACTGCGTGCAATAACTCTATAATTTCCTTGTGGTATTTAATGGGCATTCCCTCAGAGGTTAGGAACTCCCTGTCTTTCCATATTGCAGCATGGGCACATAGGATTAGATAAGCATGCTTGCTATCTGTATACACATTTCTTCTTTTTCCCTTTTCCAGTTCTAAGGCTCGGGTAAGTGCCACTAGTTCTGCTAACTGGGCACTGGTCCCTGGGGGAAGAGGCTTACTTTCAAGTATGGTTACATCACTAACTATGGTATAACCCGCCCTTCATATCCCATTCTCCACAAATGAACATTGGTATATAGCTTAAGGCCAGGATTAGCTAAGGGGACTTCTAAGAGATCATCTTGGGCGGCATTAAGTCTGGACTATAATTTGTTGGTAGTCGTGTTTGGTTCCTCATCCTCTGGGAGAAAAGTGGCAGGGTTGAGGGCCACGCACGTACGTATTTGAAGCACCGGTCCCTCAAGGAGTAGTGCTTGGTATCTAAGTAGGTGGTTGTCTGATAGCCTTAAACTTCCTTTGGCACCTAGTATGCCATTTACATCATGAAATAGCCCAGACAGTGAGATCCTTTCCTTGTGTTACTTTGATAGCCTCTGACACTAAGACAGTCACTGCTGCAACTACCCTTAAAGAGTGAGGCCAGCCTTTTGCTACCATCAGTTTCCTTACTTAGGTATGCCACTGGTTGTGGGGTTGTCCCACGAGTCTGAATAAGGACTCCAAGAGCTATCCCTGTTTTCTCTGTGACATATAAAGATAAGTTTTCTCCTGTGGGAAGGCTTAAAGCTGGAACTTGTACTAGGGCCTGCTTTAAGGTTTTGAAGGCTGTTTCTGCCCCTGGTTCCCATTTTACTAGATGAGTATTTGCCCTCTGGGTCTCCTTGATTAGAGTATAGAGGGACCTGGCTATATCGCTGTATCCGGGGATCCATAGTTGGCAAAAGCCAGTGATTCCAAGGAATCCTCTCAACTGTTTTAATGTCTTAGGGTGAGGATAAGCCAGTATAGGCTGTATTTGTTCCTTGCTGAGGGCCCTGGTTCCTCTGGCTAAGATTAGGCCTAGATATTTGACCTGCTGTAGGCAGAGCTGGGCCTTCGACCTAGACACCTTGTACCCTTGATTAGCTAGAAAGTTCAAGAGATCTAGAGTAGCCTACTGGCACGAGGCTTCCAAACTGGTAGCCAAAAGTAAATCATCCATATACTGAAGGACCAGGGTGCCTGGACTTGAGAAGTGGCTGAGATCTTGGGCCAGTGTCTGACCAAATAGGTGAGGGCTATCCCTAAACCCTTGGGGCAAGACCGTCCACATAAGTTGGAACGTGTGGGGGGTCTGTGTGATCCTCAAAGGAGAAGAGAAACTGGGAGTCAGGGTGCAGGGAATACAGAAGAAGGCATCCTTGAGGTCCAGAACCGTGAACCATTCTACTTCCTCTGGTATTTGAGAGAGCAGGGTATAGGGGTTGGGTACAACTGGATATAGCAGAATTACTGCTACATTGATGAGTCTAAGATCTTGCACTAGTCTCCACTGACCATTCGGTTTTTGTACTCCTAGAACTGGGGTGTTGCAGGGACTGCTGCATTTCCTTACTAAGCCTTGAGCTTTTACATGGTTAGCAATATCCTGTAATCCTTTACGAGCTTCAGGCCTTAAGGGATATTGCCTTTGATAAGGAAAAGTGGTGGGGTCTTTTAGCCTGATGTGGGGACTGGGCAGGCATTTTTTGCTCTTCCAAATTGTCCTTCCACTGCCCAGACTTCAGGGTTGAATCCCTCCTCAAGTAGGGGATAACAAATGGATAACTTGTTCTCCGTATTCATGTAGATAATAGCTCCAGCCTTGGCTAGTGTATCCCTCCCTAATAAGGGTGTGGGCCTTTCAGGCTTAACAAGAAAGGCATGTGAAAAGAGCAAAGTCTCCAATTACAACTGAGGAGATGGGAGAAATACTTGGTTACAGGCTGTCCCAGAATTCCTCGGATGGTAATGGACCTTGAGGACAGTCGTCCAGGACAGGAGATTAATACTGAGAAGGCTGCGCCAGTGTCCAGGAGGAAGTCAATATCCTGGTCCTCAATGGTTAAACATACCCGGGGCTCAGCGAGGGTGATGACATGAGCTGGCGCTTGCCCCAGGCACCCTCAGTCCTGTTGCTGGATCATCTGGTTGGGGGCTTCTGACCCAGAGAACCTTTGTCCTCTGGGGCAGCGCACCTTCCAGTGATTGCCTTGGCATAGTGGACATGGGTGAGGGGGCAGCTTGTTTCTCATTGGACAATCTTTTTTAAAGTGTCCTTGCAAACCATACTGATAACAATCCCTACTGCTGATTGGCCTGCTCCATTTTCTGTCCTCTCTGAACCACCAAGGTTTGTTTGTCTGAGGGTCATGACTAAGGCTGTGGCCTTTCTCTGATTTTGCTCTTCCTTTTGGGCCTATTCCTCTTGGTCCCCATTATAGAACACTGAGGTTGCCAGGTTTAATAATGCCTCCAGATTTTGTTGGGGGCCAGGGCTTGCTTTTGGAGCTTTCTCCTAATATCTGTGGCTGATTGGATAATAAACTTATCTTTTGTAATCAACTGACCCTTGAGTGATTCAGGTGACAGGGGAGTATATTTTCTTAAGGCCTCCCGTAGCTGCTCAAGGAAGGCAGGAGGATTTTCTTCCTTTCCCTGAGTTATGGTGGACATCATTGAATAATTCATGGGCTTTTTCCTAATTCTCCTTAGTCCTTCTAGAACACAAGTCAACAGATGTTTATGACTCCAAGCCCCATGATCTGAGTCAGGTTCCCAGTGGCAATCCATACTGGGGATGGCTTGCTGACCCATAGGGAATTTGTCCCTTTCTTTGGCTGTCATTTTATCATTTACTTGACTAAGATACCAAGTATCCCCAAACTCTCGGGCTGCAGCTAAAGCCGCATTCATTTCATTAAAGGCCGGGGTTTGATCTAACAAGAGCATGACATCTCTCCAAGTGAGATCGAAGGTTTGCCCTAGACCCTGTAGGACATCTATGTACCTATCAGGATTGTCTGAAAACTTCCCCAGGTCTGCCTTGATCTGCTTTAAATCACAGAAGGAGAAGGGGACATGTACCCAGGTTGGGCCAAATTTCCCTCCCCATACACTTGAAGGGAACATAACCAATAGCCTGGGGGGGTTTGTGGTCCTTTGGAGATTTCTTTGCTTATTTCCTTCTGTTCAGGGGAGATTAGAGGAGGATTATCATTAATAGGAAGGGCAGCTATAGGGAGGCTAGGATATGGGGATAAGCTGAGAGGTCCTCCTGTGGGATGTAAATTGCAATCTTTGCATAGTTATGTATTCTCCTTCAGTGAAAAGAAAGCTTGGACATAAGGTATTTCATGCCATTTGCCTTACCTCTTACAGAAAAGGTCAAGCTGCAGGATAGTATTGTAATTTGTACTTCACTCAGGTGGCCATTTTTCCCCATCAGAGAGAGAATACTGGGGCCAGGCCAAAGTGCAGAAAAAAAAGAGCCACCTCTTTTTCAGGGTTTGCAGGTCAAATGGGTCCCAACGGCTTAGGATGCATTTCAAGCGTGAGCCTATTGATGCCTGAGTGTTTCCCATCTGAAAGACAAAACTGCCTGTGATTTTGGTTTGTTTTGTTTCTCCCCCTGCCCAAGAACCCGCAATGGTCCCTGGACCCTGCTGATCAGATTAGTTGCACTCACCGACACAGCAGCAGAAACAACCCCTGCCCAAGAACCCGCAATGGTCCTTGGACCCTGCTGATTGAAATAGTTGTGCTCACTGCCGTAGCAGCAGAAACACTAGTTTTCCTCCCAGACCACAAGGAGGACTGAGGAAGGTTGGATTTAGTGGCCCTTACTGATGCATTCTTGAAAACCTGCACCCTTGCATGTCCTCCTAGACCACAGGGAAGACCGAGAAAAATCGGATTTAGTGGCCCTTACTGACACATTCTCGAAAACCTGTTAGATTCCTAAGCATTCTCCTGTTAATATTGGGACTTTACACAAGTCCCATAAAGATGTTATGCCCCAAAAATGAAGTGGAGGGCCATACCCTGAGGGAGGGGAAGCATCTCCAGGGTTGGAAGAGTGACACCTTTTGTTCTCACTTATATGAATAGGAAGGATACAATTCTGAGGCTCCCCATATCCTACCTTCAGGAAGAGCTTTTGTTAGGTCTGTTAGTCTGAGGAGGGATCCTAAAATTCCAGATAGTCCCCCCTACCATGGGGCTTTCTGATTGGTGAGCCCAGGTGCCTAAAGAAGGTAACAGAGTCCTGGAGTTTATACTAGAAATCATTCTTATAGGAGAAATTAGAAAAGCACCAGAGACAGGGAGTGATTTTTAGAAGCGGGACTAGCCGTGGAGAAGAGAGGCGAGAGGAAGTTTGTCTGGCAGGCATTAGGACCCAGGGCGCAAAGGTCAGGATAGATAGGATAGATGGGCGAGTCTCACTTGGGCGACATCCTTTTGAGAGTTCTGCTCATGGCTGCAGGGTCAACGAACTTGTTGTTGGGACCCTGGAGCTGAATGCTTTCCTCTCTGTCAACCCTTGGCTCAGCCCAGAAGTACAGGAAAAGCGGAAGCTGGTTCCAGGCAAACCAATGCTCCCAACTCCAAAGAGTCGGGGATTGTTAGAGAGCCCTTTCCCAGAAAGCCTGACACCCATGTCTTTAGTCTGGTAGCCGTGCTAGTCGTTTTTAACTGGCCGACAGATGCCCGGTATTTAGCCCCCAAATTCTAACGAAAAATAGGACAGAATAGCAAGTGAAAGAGGTCCAATGGTACTCACTGCTTGGCAATTGGTGATAGTCTCACCGCTTGGCGATAGGTGATGGTCTCACTGCTTGGCAATAGTCTCACCACTTGGTGATAGGCAATAGTCCCATCTGGGTCACCAAAATGTGTCCAGAATTGGTGGGTTCTTGGTCTCGCTGACTTCAAGAATGAAGCCGTGGACCCTTGTGGTGAGTATTACAGTTTTGAAAGATGGTGAGTCTGGAGTTTGTTCCTTCAGATGTTCAGATGTGTCCAGAGTTTGTTACTTGTGGTGGGTTCATGGTCTTGCTGACTTCAGGAGTGAAGCCGCGGACCCTTGCGGTGAGTGTTATAGCTCTTAAAGGTGTCATGTCTGGAGTTGTTCATTCCTTCCGGTAGGTTCATGGTCTCACTGGCTTCAGGAGTGAAGCTGTAGACTTTCGTGGTGAGCGTTACAGCTACTAAAGGTGGTGTGGACCCAAAGAGTGAGCAGCAGCAAGATTTATTGTGAAGAGTGAAAAAACAGCTTCCACAGCGTGGAAGGGGACCCAAGTGGGTTGCCACTGCTGGCTTGGGCAGCCTGCTTTTATTCCCTTTTCTGGCCCTACCCACATCCTGCTGATTGGTCCATTTTACAGTGAGCTGATTGGTCCATATTGTAGAGAGCTGATTGGTCCATTTTACAGAGAGCTGATTGGTCCGTTTTGACAGAGTGCTGATTGGTGCATTTACAAAACTTGAGCTAGACACAGAGCACTGATTGGTGCATTTACAAACCTTGAGCTAGACACAGGGTGCTGATTGGTGCATTTATAAACCTTGAGCTGGACACAAAGTGCTGATTGGGGCGTTTACAACCCTCCAAGTAGACATAAAGGTTCTCCAAGTCCCCACCCAACTCAGGAGCCCAGCTGGCTCTGCATAGTGGATCCCAAGCCACGGCTGTGGGTGGGGCTGCCCACCAGTCTCCTGCTGCGTGCCTGCACTCCTCAGCCCTTGGGTGGTTGATGGGACTGGGCGGCGCGATGCAGGGGGTGGTGCCCGTCGGGGACGCTCGGGCCATGTGGGAGCCCACGGAGGGGGTGTGGCTTGGGCATGGCTGGCTGCAGGTCCTGAGCCCTGCCCTGCAGGGAGATGGCTGAGGCCTAGTGAGAAATCAAACATGGCGTGGGCAGGCCGGCAGTGCTGGGGGACCTGGTGCACTCTTTGCAGCTGCTGGCCTGGGTGCTAAGCCCTTCACTGCCCAGGGCCGGCGGTGCCAGCCAGCTGCTCTGAGTGCAGGGCTCACCGAGCCTGCGCCCACTTGGAGCTTGTGCTGGCCCGTGAGTGCCATGCACAGCCCCGGTTCCCGCCCTTTCCCCTCCCTCCCCACCTCCCTGCAAGCAGAGGGAGCCGGCTTCGACCTCGGCCAGCCCAGAGAGGGACTCCCACAGTGCAGCGGTGGGCTGAAGGGCTCCTTAAGCACGGCCAGAGTGGGCGCTGAGGCTGAGGAGTCACCGAGAGCAAGCGAGGGCTGCCAGCACGCTGTCACCTCTCACTACCATCAGAGAACACTATAAACAATTCTACACAAATAAACTAGAAAATCTAGAAGAAATGGATAAATTCCTGAACACATACACTGTCCCAAGACTAAACCAGTGAGATCGAATCCCTGAATAGACTGATAACAAATTCTGAAATTGAGGCGGTAATTAATATCCTACCAACCATAAAAAGCCCAGAATCAGACAGATTCGTAGCTGAATTCTACCAGAGGTACAAAGAGAAACTGATACCATTCTTTCTGAAACTATTCCAAACAATTGAAAAAGGAGGGACTCTTCCCTAACTCATTTTATGAGGCCAGCATGATCCTGATACCAAAACCTGGCAGAGACACAACAAAAAGAGAAAACTTCAGACTAATATCACTGATCAATATCCATGCAAAAATCCTCAATAAAATACTGGCACACCAAATCCAGCAGCATATCAAAAAGCTTATCCACCACAATCAAGTAGGCTTCATCCTTGGGATGCAAAACTGGATCAACAAACACAAATCAATAAAAGTAACCCATCACATAAACAGAACCAGTGATGAAAACCACATGATTATCACAATACATGCAGAAAAAGCCTTTGATAAAATTCAACATCCCTTCATGTTAAAAACTCTCAATAAACTAAGTGTTGATGGAACATATCTCAAAATAATAAGAGCTATCTATGACAAACCCATCCAATATTATACTGAATGGGCAAAAGCTGGAAGCATTCCCTTTGAAAACTGGCACAAGACAGGGATGGCCTCTCTCACCACTCCTATTCAACATTGTGTTGGAAGTTCTGGCCACGGCAATTAGGTAAGAGAAAGAAATAAAGGGTCTTCATATAGGAAGAGAGGAAGTCAAATTGTCTCTGTTTGCAGATGACATGATCTATATTTAGAAGATCCCATCGTCTTAGCCAAAAAACTCCTTAAGCTGGTAAGCAACTTCAGCAAAGTTTCAGGATACAAAATCAATATGCAAAAATCACAAGCATTTGTAGACACCAACAATAGACAAGCAGAGAGCCAAATCATGAGTGAACTCCCATTCACAATTGCTACAAATAGAATAAAATACCTAGGAATACAACTTACAAGGGACGTGAAGGAACTCTTCAAGGAGAACTACAAACCACTGCTCAAGGAAATAAGAGAGGACACAAACAAATGGAAAAACGTTCCGTGCTCATGGATAGGAAGAATCAATATTGTGAAAATGACCATACTGCACAAAGTAATTTATAGATTCAGTGCTATTCCCATCAAACTACCCTTCACTTTCCTCACAGAATTAGAAAAAAACTACTTTAAATTTCATATGGAACCAAGAGTAAGCTCATATAGCCAAGACAGTCCTAAGCAAAAAGAACAAAGCTGGAAGCATCACACTACCTGACCTCAAAGTATACTACAAGGCTACAGTAACCAAAAAAGGCTGGTACTGGTACCAAAACAGACATAGAGACCAATGGAACAGAACAGAGACCTCAGAAATAACGCCACACATCTACAACCATCTGATCTTTGACATACCTGATTAAAACAAGCAATGGGGAAAAGATTCCCTATTTAATAAATGGCACTGCGAAAACTGGCTAGCCATATGCAGAAAACTGAAATTGGACCCCTTCCTTACGCCTTATAAAAAAATTAACTCAAGGCCGGGCGCGGTGGCTCAAGCCTGTAATCCCAGCACTTTGGGAGGCCGAGACGGGCGGATCACGAGGTCAGGAGATCGAGACCATCCTGGCTAACACGGTGAAACCCCGTCTCTACTAAAAATACAAAAAAACTAGCCGGGAGTCGTGGTGGGCGCCTGTAGTCCCAGCTACTCCGGAGGCTGAGGCAGGAG
>NC_045436.1:38351425-38398261 GCF_002776525.5 Piliocolobus tephrosceles | reverse complement strand
AAAAAAAAAAAAAAAAAAAAAAAAAAAAAAAAATTAACTCAAAATGGATTAAAGGCTTAAATGTAAAACCCAAAACCATAAAAACCCTAGAAGAAAAACTAGGCAATACCATTCAGGACTTCATGACGAAAACACCAAAAGCAATGGCAACAAAAGCCAAAATTGAGAAATGGAATGTAATTAAAGAGCTTCTGCGAAGCAAAAGAAACTAGCATCAGAATGAACAGGCAGCCTACAGAATGGGAGAAAATTTTTGCAGTCTACCCATCTGACAAAGGTCTAATATTCAGAATCTAAAAGGAACTTAAATTTACAAGAAAAAATAACCCTATAAAAAACTGGGCAAAGGATATGAACAGAAACTTCTCAAAAGAAGACATTTATGTGGCCAAGAAGCATATGAAGAAAGCTCAACATCACTGATCATTAGAGAAATGCAAATCAAAACCTCAATGAGATACTATCTCATGCCAGTCAGAATGGTGATTATTAAAAAGTCAAGAAACAACAGTTGCTGGTGAGGCTGTGGAGAAATAGAAACACTTTTACACTGTTGATGGGAATGTAAATTAGTTCAACCATTGTGGAAGACAGTGTGGCAATTCTTCAAGGATCTAGAACCAGAAATACCATTTGACCCAGCAATCCCATTACTGGGTATGTACTCAAAGGATTATAAATCACTCTACTATAAAGATACATGCACACGTATGTTTACTGCAGCAGTGTTTACAATAGCAAAGACATGGAACGAACCCAAATGCCTATCAATGAAGGACTAAAGAAAAGAAAATGTAGTACATATACACCACGGAATACTATGCAACCATAAAAAAGAATGAGATCATGTCCTTTGCAGGGACATGGATGAAGCTGGAAGCCATCTCATCCTCAGCAAGCTAACACAGGAACAGAAAATCAAACACCACATGTTTTCACTCATAAGTGGAAGTTGAACAATGAGAACACATGGACACAGGGAGGGGAACAACACATACCAGGACCTGTCAGGGGGTGGAGGGCAAGGGCAGGGAGAGCATTAGGACAGATACCTAATGCATGTGGGGCTTCAAACCAGGATGATGGGTTGATAGGTGCAGCAAACCACCATGGCACATGTATACCTGTGTAACAAACCCTCACATTCTGCACATGTATCCTGGAACATAAAAAAAAAAAAGGGGGCTGGGCACAGTGGCTTACGCCTGTAATCCCAGCACTTTGGGGGGCTGAGGTAGGCAGATCACAAGGTCAGGAGATCAAGACCATCCTGGCTAACATGGTGAAACCCCATCTGTGCTATAAATACAAAAACAATTAGCTTGGTGTGGTGGTGGGTGCCTGTAGTCTCAGCTACTCAGGAGTCTGAGGCAAGAGGATGGCGTGAACCCAGGAGGCAGAGCTTTCAGTGAGCCGAGATCGTGCCCCTGCACTCCAGCCTGGGTGACAGAGCAAGACTCCGTCTCAAAAAAAAAAAAAAAAAAAGAATACAAATTTGTGACTAGATCTCCTGAATCAGAAACTTTGAGGGTGGAGCCCAAGCAATTTGTATTTAATAAACCCTTTGGGTGATTCTGTTGCCTATTACAGTTTGAGAACCACTAGTGTCAGTGAATCCAGTGGCAATGCCAAAGGCTGGCCTGGGGTGCCTTAACCCTGCATCCCCTTTCTATTAGCATTCTTTTTGCTTTGCTATGGAAACTCAGTATTTTTTTCACTCTTACGTCAACTCTCAGGCAACTTTAGCTTCAAAACTAATACCCTAGGTTGGACTTCCAGTTAGATTGCCACCCCACTGCCCGTTTCTGTAGAAATTCTAAAGTAGCCACTGGATGTGTATGTACACTAATTTTTAGATGTTACCTTAGTTGGAAGCCTGGTCATTTATCAAAGGAAGTGATTTTCTGCTTAACTTACCAGGTCCTCATTGGTCTGAATACTGCTAAGGTAACTTGGGAATTGTAGACCTTTCAGCTACATGTCTACTGTGAAGGTCTGATGGAGGGTTTCCTAAGGGCAGCACCTGTGTAATCATGATCATCTTATCTGGGGTACTTTGTTATCATTATAAACAATGTGTTTCTGCTCTCTGTGTCTTGGTGATTCACTAGGCAGTTATTCAGTATCCTGCAGTAAGGGATTCCTAGCCTGGGATCCCAAGAACCACCCCTGAGAACAGAAAAATAAGCTTTGGTTGAATATGTGGTTATACTTTTTGTAAGTGGAAGGTCAATAGTCTTCATGAGATTCTGAAAAGGCTCTATTGCCTTTCACTCTCTTCCCTCAAAAAAGCTGATTTACCATTGCTTTAGTTGCTTTTGGATAATAGCTTTAAGAAGTGTTCACAAGATTTGCAGCCATTTGAACTGGAAATTTAACCTTTTGGCTTAAATTTCACAATCCTATTTTAGCCTCTCTTGTCTACTCAGGCATTACTGTGTACATTAAGTCAAGTAAGACTGGTTCTATACTTGTGCAATCTTATTTTCTGTTTTTGGTGTTTGAGAACAGTGCATGCTTGTTACCATCAACAATAGTAATGCATTTGGATAGTGCTTTCCAGCTTATGGAGTAATTTCAGGTATAGCTTCTTTTTAAAATTTGATATTGTGAGATATATAGAGCAGGAGGATATTAGCCCTATTTTTACAGGTGATGACACTGGGCTTATAGGTGATGACATCACTAAAAACTAGGTTTACCCATCACATAAAAGCTTTGGACACTCCCACTATGGGCATGGTCTGGTTGCTTCCAAATATGCTTGAATGATGCCTAGAAAAGTCTCAAAAGTTCATTATGTCTAAAAGACTGTTTACTGGCACATTAAATCATTATTGTCTCTAAAGGAAATGGATCATTTCAATGGATTTCTTTTTTGCTTTTCCTTATTTAATTTTTTTTAAAAAATAAAACTTAGATATAGGTATAATTTCCCCATTTCACAGTCAAATAAAACCCCTCTTCTTTTGTCTTCCACAGATATCTTTCAAAATACTGTTCAATCATATATTTTAGGATGTCGGGTCAGGAGACGGCAAATCATTGCCAGCTGGTGGCATCACCTTATTTTCATTAGATTGTTCTTTGGGTTTCAAAGACTAGTGCCCTTGTAACTCATATTACACAGCCTTAAAATTGCACATAAAAGTTTTCTGTGGAAGAGTAGCAAATGTAAGATAAATTGAGAAGGTTAAGGGGAAAACTGTGCTAAGAGCTTCTCATAAATGAATTCTCATCATAAAAGCACAGTGATTTTTCCAAGTGACAAATTAACTCAAGAATTGTGCTCTGCATTTTTAAACAACGTGTGGTAGAGCAACAGGGTAATTCCATTTGTCTTTAAGCCAGAGATTAGTGCCTCAGCATATTGCACTTGTGCTTTTTGATTAATAGTATAGAAAAGAAGGCTGTGTGTATAGATATTTAATTTATTTTTACTTTGCACATGTGTTATATCTATGATTTAGTCGATAAACAGATGCTGTGTGTTAAGGCAGGCTGTCATAGGAAAGATGTTTGTGTTGAGGCTTGGGGCCAGAGCATTTTCCAAAAGGAATATTTGTGCTTAGAAAACTTCTTGTAAATATTCTTGTTCAGACTTGAATTCCTCTTTTACTTCAGTGGGGTCACTGAATAGATGTCGGTCATTTATTTCAGTTCCCTGCTATCGGGTCAGTAAAAAAGGTATTAGTGGAGTGTGGGTGATTTTTATTTCTGCTGCCAAGTTAGAGGTTTGATTGTGACAGTGAACTCTGAACAAATGACTTCATCTTTTTGTGAGGAATATGCATATTAGTGTCATTCAGACAGTTTCTTGGGGACATACAAAATATCGGTATTAATTTTAGGGTTTGTGTAATACAATAAGAATAAAGAGAAGAGGGTTCCTGCCCTGACATCCTGCAGTCTATCTAGTGAAACCTGACAGATCATGTGAAAGCTCTGTATTCTTCTAGTCATTGATGTCATTATTATGAGTTTAGACTGGGTAATCAATAATACTATCTTTGCCCTTTGCATCCTTCTACTGAAGTTTTCATTTTCCTTTCTTTGGCCTGTGGCCTTATTGTATTTTTGCTCCAGGATTTTAATTTGTGGGGCAGAGACAGTAGGCGTGATGTTAGCTAATTGCCTACAATACTGGCTGGCGTGGACTTGACCTTTCAAAATTGGAGCACAATACTAAAGATCACATTTTTACTTCAATGAGGTTCTTTGCTGTTTCAATCTGAGGGAATCTTAGTATCTGGGGATCAACAAATGCATATAAATGAGGGACAGGTGCTTGGTTCAGGAACTCCAGAGCCATTTACCAATCAGTCCTCCAACCTATGTGGTGGTCTTTACATTTCTTGGAAGCATAATAGATTGAAGATATGAGGATAGGAGGGAGCCTGAAGCAAAGCAGTTCCCTAGATTTCCTCAAAGTTCCTTTTAACTCTGAAACTCTCTTGGAATTGTTCCTTTTTTTTTGTTTTAACTTTACCGTATTTTTACTCTGAATCTCTTCTTCCTGTGGTGGAACCTAGTATTATGGAATCTGTTTACACCTAAATAAGGAAGGTAAATTATAATTTCAACAGCATGCCAGTCAGCAGACCTAGAAGCCATAACTTTTAAAAGAAAATTTATATTCTAATTTTTATTTGTTGCCTATGTTTCATAATTTTAAATCTAAGATCTTTTTAGAAATGTTTATTAGCCCAAATGAGTGCTCACACAATATGGTAAACACATGGGAGATTTTTTTTTTTTTTTTTAATTTCTGTACGTTATTGGGGAACAGGTGGTGTTTGGTTACATGAGTAAGTTCTTTAGTGGTGATTTGTGAGATTTTGGTGCACCCATCACCTGAACAGTATATACTGCACCCAATTTGTAGTCTTTTATCCCTTACCCTCTTCCCACCCATTCCCCTCTAGTCCCCAAAGTCCACTGTGTCATTCTTATGCCTTTGCATTCTCATAGTTTAGCTCCTACTTGTGATTGAGAACATACAATGTTTGTTTTTCCATTCCTGGGTTACTTCACTTAGAATAATATTCTCCAGTCTCATCCAGATTGCTGCGAATGCCATTCATTCATTCCTTTTTATGGCTGTGTAGTATTCCATGGTATATATACCACAGTTTCTTTATCTTCTCCTTGATGGATGGGCATTTGGGTTGGTTCCACGTTTTTGCAATTGCAAATTGTGAGAAGCCATAACTTGAGGGTATTTTGCAGTTGTATACTCCTTTGTCTGGACGGACACTGGACATATGTAGGGTTAAGAAATACATATGTGATTAGAGGGCTTATTGTTTATTGAAAAACATATTACCATTAAATTAGAGTCTGGTGACTTATGATCTGATTTCAAAATAGCTTTGCCCTAATAACTTAAAACAGCTCTTTTCCTGTTAGTTGGCTTTTAACATGTATTCAGACCATGATTTTTTTTTTTTTTTTGTACTTTTAAAAAAATGTGAGATAGAATTCACATAATACAAACACTGTGAGTATTTTTGGTCAAGATAATTTAAGGAAAGTTTATTGACTCAACACTTTGCCCATTTTTTTGACTTTGATGGCTGATAGGCTGGGTGCTATAAAGCCAAGTCCTTGCCTTCAAGGAGATCACAGCCTCCTGTGGGGATAAAAACATGTAAACAAATATTAATAGAAACATGTTGCAAGGTGTCCTGTGATTGCCAAGGATGTTTATTACACTTTCCTCTTTGAGCCTACCTCTGAAAATAGTGGAATCTTTTCCTCTTGCCTTGCTTTTTTTTTTTTTTTTGTAGCAACTACTTCATTGTCTTAATGTTTACTCTGTTAGGGATTTCATATGAAAGTTAGAATTTTGTCAGCCACTCTGTTCTTGCTTCCAATATTCAAAAGGCAGAAATGTAAGTGGTGATTCCTGAAGTTAGTGTATTTGTTGGGATTATAAAACATGTAGCACATTTAGGACTTGGTATAAAAAAGCTATTTTTGAATGTTGAAATGTAGACTGGGTTTATACCAAGCTATTTTTTCCTGCAAGTCTGTGGCAAGACCATTGCACAACAAACTCCAAATCTGCTTACTTAAGCCAGTCTTAATATTGCACATATTTGTTTTTATTGTACATTTCACCTTTCTCCTTTCCAAAAAACCCATGCCAGGAAAGGGTCTACTTACTGTCTTCTTTGCTTTGAAGTTTCCTGAAATTTTATCTCTCTCTCTGTTTTTTGTTGTTGTTGCTGTTATCTCTTGCTTGTTTGTAAATGTAATAGCAGTCGATGTCTTTTCCTTTTATACTGGTAAATGAAGGATTAGCTGGATAATGTTCATAAAGATCTCTAGAATCCTTAGAGAAAGGACTAAATAAAATGAAATAGTATTATGCAAGATGAATAAACTACTTTCCTTTATTAAGCCAAGTTTTATTAAGGTGAGTTTTTTCTCAATGCTAATCTTTTTTTAAAAATTTATTTTAGGACTCTAGCTTTATTAATAGTTAATGCTTCTTCATTTCCCTACTCTAAGGCATTTCTGAACTGGTGCAATTGTCATTTTTCCTCTTAACTTTATAAAGTATAGTATCTTTAAAATGTTACTTAAACATTCTTTGATGTCTCTCCTTGGCCCATGAAATGTAAAAACTGATTTTAATAATCTTATTTTATTAAAATCTTGCAACATTTTTGTCTAGTGCTAGAATATAATTTTCATAGCTAAATTTTAAAACTTAGACTTGAGTTTTATTTTACCTCTCTGTGTGAAAAGCTTAAAGGGCAAACTTATCGGTTATACTTTACCGTTTTACAGAAAGATCCTTTGCCTCCTTTCACCATCTTGACAGTTGAGAAAGTCAAGGGAACAATCAACAGACTGGTTTAAGAGAGTGGAAATCTTTCCAGTGTCCTGGAATTTGCTTCCTCCCTGGTATGAAAGCTTATATTTGCAGCATACAAAGTGATGTTGTATAAAAATGTGAAGAACAGGTGTTTACTCTGGCCTTGACCAAGGTGAGAATTTGAGATGGAAGAGTTAGGCTCTGTATAGGGGATGTTTTGGAACTTGACCAGTCTGTCAGTTTTGTTACCTACCAATGAAACTGAAAGGTAAGTGAAGGCAATGCAATTTCACAACTCATAATACAGCTTTAAAATCTTTTTCTTTTGGTTGATATATTTTAAGCAGTTGAATATACTTTCCATAAATTTTACTGCTTTCCATTTACCTTTGAATAGAAGCCAATGAGGAGAAGTATTTAGAAGGTTATGAGCAATAACAGAATGAACTGTTGGAAAAGTCCTTTTGTGGCTTTCCTCAAGTGTGTACTGGTGGAAAAATTACTATAATTTGATAGTAAAATGTTGGAAAATGATTTTATTTACTATTTAGAAATAACACAAATGGGCCTTGCTTTTGAAATTCACAGGTTCAAAACATTTAGTTATGCCTCACTACCTCAATCTTTGCTCATTATGCTTTACATTGATGGAATTAAATGTGACACATTGCAATGTTGGATCAACCCCACAGTTCTAAAATTTAGGGTTTGATTAAATTCTAAAAAAAAAAAAAAAAAAGATACTGTACTGTTTAGTGTGAGAAATGGAGACTTGTGAAATTTTGTTTTTAGCCTGACATTGTCTGAAGGAAAGAAAGTATCCCAGTAATAGAGGAGGAAAAGAACATTAACAATACCTGATTGTAACTTCCCTGTTGAAATCACAAAAGATTCTTCGACTTTGGAAGAGCAAATGGTGTTTTCAAAGCTAAATCCTTAGTGTCTGTACCGATCATAATATGGCTAGTCCCCTGGGAAATGGTACTTTTAGTATGTGTGTCTCCCCATGCCAGTAATAAACACGTGTTTATTGGCCATTCAGCCCCAGAGCGTCCAGTTTTTTCTTTTGGATATACAAGGACATGTGTGGATGAAGGTCACAGCTTCATGATGCTTGCTGTGAGGCTCATGGGTGTCAGTAGGAAAGCTAACAATGTAATTCCCATAATGTCCAAGGAATTCTTTGGAGGCCATCCTCTGATTCTTTTGCTTACCTTGTGCAGGGGCTGTCTATACAAGTTTCCTCAGACTTTCAACAATGGTATCATTAACTTGTGCTTTAGAATTTGTAAGATTATATGAGCATTTTCAGTGGGCTAAAGTCACCTGTCATTTGTTTTAATGGTTAAGGGTCAGGAATTGAAAGTTAGACTTGGGTTTTAGTCTCAGCTGTGCTTCTGTGTGATTTTAGTTACTTAATTTCTGTAAGCTTCAGTTTTCTTACATATAAAATAAGTATCCATTCATTCATTTATTCACCCATTCAATAAACAGTAAGTACTTCCCACGTGCCAGGCCCACTCTTGGTGCTAGGAAGTGAGCAATGGGCAAAGAAGAGAATAATCTCCGCTGTCATGGAGCTTCAATTCATGGGGAAATGGAATGTAAGTTGAAAGAAATTAAACATTTCATGTATTTTCCACATGTGAATATATATGAGATGATGACAATTGCTATAGACAAAATGAAACAGCATCAGGGGTAGAGGTAAGATTGGAAAGCGATTTCTGTTTCATGTGGGGTACACAGGAAAGGCTTCCGTAAATAGGTCATATGTAAGCAGAGACACAAATGAAGAGGAGGATGATATATGAGGATATCTGGGGTTAGAGGCTCCAGGGAATAGCAAGTCTGGCAGGAGTTGCACATTCCTGAGGTGAGAACAAGCTTGGTGTGTCAGAGGGGCAGTGAGGAGAGGCCAGTGTGGCTGAAGTGGCTGAAATAGGGTGAGGGAGGGGCAGAGCAGGATGGTAGTAGTGCCCAGCTTGTAGGACTGCTTAGGAAATAACATGCTTAACATGTATTTTATACCTAGTAAAAGAATAAAACACTATAACAGTTGAGGTTTATTTTGGGAATGCAAGAAGGGTTCATCATGTTACTAAATATAAATAGAAAAAAGTCATCTGATTATTTTTTATGGAAAAGGCATTTGGTAAAATTCAATCTCTATTATTATTATTATTTTTTTTTTGAGACAGAGTCTCGCTTTGTCACCAGGCTGGAGTGCAATGGCACAGTCTTGGCTCACTGCAACCTCCGCTTCCTGGTTCAAGCAATTCTCCTGGCTCAACCTCCCAAGTAGCTGGGACTACAGGTGCCCACCATCATGCCTGGCTAATTTTTGTATTTTTAGTAGAGATGGGATTTCACCATGTTGGCCAGGATGGTCTTGATCTTTTGACCTCGTGATTCACCTGCCTTGGCCTCCCAAAGTGCTGGGATTACAGGCGTGAGCCACCATGTACGGCCATTTTTGTTTTGTTTTGTTTTGTTTTTGAGACAGGGTCTCACTCTTTTGCCCAGGCTGGAGCACAGTGGCATGATCATGGCTCACTGTAGCCTCAAACTCCTGGGCTCAAACAATCCTCACACCTCAGCCTCCTGAGTAACTGGGAAGCTGACATTACAGGTGTGCACCACCATGCCTGGCTAATTTTTTTATTTCATTTTTTTTGTAGAGACGAAGTCTTTCTATGTTGCCCACGCTAGTCTTGAACTCCTGGCCTTAAGAAATCCTCTTACCTCAGCCTCCAAAAGAGCTGGGATTACAGTTGTGAGCCATTGCACCTGGCCCTATTACTGATTTTATAAAAACCCTTCAAAATATAGTAGGAAAATACCCTTAGCAAAGTAAAGTATGTTCATCTCAACCCAAAATCATTTGAGCCTAAATAGGAAATTTGAGAGCATTTCCATAAACATCAGAACCCAAAATAAGAATACTATTTTCACTAATTGTTAAAGGTATTTGGAATCATAAACCAGCACTGCTGGATGAGAGAAAAAAATGAAGTTATCAAGGTATAAAAATCAGAAAGGAGGTAAATGAATGTTGTTTGCAAATAATGGGAATATGTGACCTGAATATCCAAGAGAATACAATGAAAAGCTAATTATGAAGAATATGATAATCTATAAATGTGCCTGGATACCAGAGTAATGTGTCAACATTCATAACTTCCATATATGCTAACAATAACCAGTTAGAAGATATATTGGGAAAAAAGGCCATTAGCATAAAAAGGATGAAACACCTAAGAATAAACTTAAGAAAATAATATGTGAAGGCATTTAAAAATGTTCCTGAAGTGTAAGAAAAGATATGAAAACATGGAAAGGTCCCATCATATTCTTGGATGCAAAGATGCCAATTCTCTGTGAATTAATCTGTATTTTAAGGTAATTCCTGTAAAAATAACAACAGGTTTTTTGGGGGCCCTAAGCAACTTGGTTCTATGGTCATTTGAAAGGTAAACAACCACAAATA
Source organism: Piliocolobus tephrosceles (assembly GCF_002776525.5). Classification (NCBI taxonomy): domain Eukaryota; kingdom Metazoa; phylum Chordata; class Mammalia; order Primates; family Cercopithecidae; genus Piliocolobus; species Piliocolobus tephrosceles. The sequence continues at coordinate 38,387,945 of NC_045436.1, read as the reverse complement.
GGACAATTCTGAAAAAGAGAATAAAATCTACCTTAGTAAGTCTACAATAATTGAAACATTGGTATTGCCAGATACCATATTTAGCATATGATAAAGGTGGTATTTCAAATTAGTTGGGTAAAGTTGCTCAGTTCCAGGACTGAGGAATAACCAGGTAGCTGTCTGGGGGAAAAGGTACTATTTGCAGCAGTATCTCAAATGTTAAGCCAAAAATCAGTCTATGATAAACAAATTTAAAATATAAACTAGATTGTAGAATGACATGGGAAAATTATTTTATAGTCTTGGAGTACGTACATATGGCCCTTCTAAGTAAGACAGAAAATACTGAGAAGCCATAAAAGAAGAGATTGATATATTTAATTACATTTTTTAAAAAACCTGAATAGCTTCTGCATACTTCAAGGAACAAGAAAACTGGGGAAAATATTTGCTTCTCAAATCTTGAAGGGACTAATTTTCTTAATAAAAAGCTCCTAAAAATCCATAAGAAAAAGTCCAACAACCCAGAAGAAAAGTGGACTAAGGATACAAATAGTCTAAAGGAAGGGAAATAACAGTGGCTTTTAAACATACGGAAAGATGCTTAACTTCACCCATTATCATAGATATGCACATTACAACTACACCGAGGTACCATTTATCACTGTTAGATGGACAAAGATTACAGTCTTATAACTTATTCTGTAGAGCGTATAGGTGCAAAACATTAGTCTATTTAGTGGGCAATTGGCAAAATCTATAATATGAAAAATTTTGTATTGCTTTGTCCAGGAATTTCAATTTTAGAAAATTATCCTAGATACAAAAACACAGTCCTAGATATACAAACATTCATACAAACTATGAATGTATTCTGCGTATACTGTACATACTTATTACATGCATGAGAAAATTATTCATGTACAAAGGTACTCATTGTAGTAGTGTTTATAATGGCTAAAGGTTGGGAACAACTTAATGCTCATAATGGGATACTGAATCAATACATTATGTTACTGCTGTACACTTGAAAATGTGTGGTCATAAAAATTCACACCAGTGAATTCTCTTTATGTACCAATTTGGAAACATTGCCAATGTATAAAATAGTGTAATATGTTTATTTGTGTAAAAAAGGTTTATACAAGATGTTTTGTTTATCTATGAAAAGGTGCAATTTCTGGGAAAGCTAACTTGGTGGCTGAAGACATGCCTAGCCTCATTTCAAAAAAAATCTGCACATAGCACATGCCTTGCTCTTAGCACTTATTACATGCTAGTGGTGTTGGCAATTTTCATTGTAAAAACAAGGTTCCTTTGCCTCACAAGTTGATTTTTAACAGTTGAGTCTGGAAGAGGGAGGTCATCTCATTATAAATACTGCTTAATGAGTGTCAGACTTGGATTTTTTTACCAAGAATACTGTATATACTTCCTGAAGTATGTTTCTTAGAGGTTGTCAATACTAGCTCTGCAAACCAAAGATGTCAAATAATACCGGGCTGAACAAAACTAAGCAAACTTATTTTCTACAAGGCCTTCTTAGAGCCTTAATGCACATACTGTGCTTTGTAAATATTCAAGAAGAACATTTAGAATGTGGCATTTTCCCAAATTTATTTAACTACAGAACCTTAAACAATGACTACTTAAAAAACCACCTTATGAGTAGTTGTCACATTGGGAAACATTGCTTTAATACTAGAATTTGGTTTCATTCACCTTCATTATTCATTTTAATAAGTCAGTATTCTTGGTGTATTTCTAAGATACTTGTGGTCTCTGCCTGCTTTTTTTCCTTCCCTTGTGATATGCACCAATTCATGAATTTGTTTTGTAGCTGAGACCCTCCCAAAGTCACCCAAATTACACTGAGTTTCTTGGGTAAAAAAGAATTGCATGTAATTAATGTGAAATCTCAGGGATTGATTGAATGGAAATTGAAGATTGAAGCTTCATTTGATTCAACTTTTCCTAAAGCTTTAGAAAGTTTACTGTTGAGAGGAGGAATGAAATCAACTTATTGGATACATTGTTGAGGAATTGTGAGCTTAATGTGGAGAAGACAGTATAACTGTGAGACTTAGAAGACATGGCTTCTACCTCTGTCTTCATCTTTTACCACAACTTAATTTTGAACAGGTCACTCATCCTCTCTGTGCTTCAGTTTTATCCTCTGTAAAACTCAGGGATTGCATTTAAGTGATCAGTATGGGTTCATCCATTTTAAGACTTTAAGTTATTATTAGCGTGCTTAATGGAATCAGTGAAGTTTGTGGACCTGTGTAGAATGTTTTGTTCTACTATGGGAGTTTCCACATATGAATGTAATGTATTACCTGTCCCAGTTCAATACTTTTTGAGAATGAAATTATTCAATAATTAGCTCATAGTCAGCTTCATGTATTTGAAAACTTGTTGAATTGTTTGAAACTTCTCTCTTCATTGGTTGGTTGGTTAATTAACCTCCAGGAAAGTGTTTGATTATATTACAGATCAATTAATACAATACTATGGATAATCCACACCTCCTGTATAAAATGTGCACCCCACCCCCATTTGTTTCTCTGGTGTATGGAGAAATCCATGATGTGGATATTAATTCTTTCTCACCACCCCAACAAAGTGTTCATTTGGTGGTTTTGCTGTGCTTTTGTGTACTCTCTGCCTATTAGCATATTTCTGAACTTGACATAGTAGAGGTCTAAATTCACTGAATTTATGCCATCTGGAAATGAGCTTTAAATTTTGTTCCTCTGTTGAAATTAGGGATGTGATATAGCTATTACACAGAAGGACTGTGAGCCTGAATTTGATTTTATTATGTGGAGGTAGAATGTTTTGTTAGAAGGAAAGCATTTGCCTGGGGAGAGATTCGAGTATGACTGAATTGTTAACTGCCAACTTCCCCCCTTTTTAGCAGGAGACATATTTTGTTTTTAAATGAGATGACAACCAAGAGAATTAACAAGAACCGTGAATTTTAAGAGAGTTCTTTCAATTTACTTGAGTTCCATTTAACCTTGCTTTCGATGTCATTCTGTGCATTACTGTCAAAGGACTTGGCTTCCTTTGAAGTCATGAAGCGTTGCTGCTGGCGGAATCATGATGGTAAAATATAAGAGTGGTTCTTAGTAAAGCCCTTAACTGATACCCAGCAATGCCTTATTACCTAAGTAAAAGCATATGTGTGCGAGTGCCTAAAATTGTAGAGTGTAAGGGGAGGATATAGGATAATGGACACTGAGATGGGAGAAGTATTTCTCATGAATTAGGGATGCCCTTTCATAATTCACAAGTTGCAAGATGAGAAAAGCCTTGAAATCACCTGAAAAGCATCTGGCAGCAATCTGTAATTCTTAAGAGGAGGTAAAAGAGCCTGTATCTCTCCAGCACGTGATGATAAAACTGTTCATGTGGGGTATGGAAAAAAGAGAATTATGTTACTTGTAAAACCCCTTGTGATTAAGAGGCCTGAGATTTGGTTATGAGGTGATACTAGTAGTTCCCAGGTGGTTAATAAATGATTAATTGATTAGAGCGAAGAAGGCTGATTTGAGGGTATTGAGGAAATTTGAATATGAAGAATTTGTTTTTTGCATGCAAAACATTATCCTTTACTTTTCATACTCCACTCTTCTCATGCCTGGCCACTGTTACTCCTGTGCCTAGTTTTGAAGATTTAGGTCACATTGTGTCCCCGTACCCCCATTTTTTTCTTTTCACGAAATATTTGTTATAAGAAAAGGTACATTCTAAGCCTTTGACACACATACACACATAGATTAAACACAGATATGCAACACCTTTTGTAAAGACTTCTAGGGCCATCTTTTATGATGTTGGACTATTTCAGAAAAATTATGTGAATGAGTGGCTTACCCTTTTTTGTTGTACAGGACTCTGACTTTAATTGCTCCCCTCAACCCATCTAAAGATAGGAACTATTTTACCTATTATTTGTAACTATATCAGAAGAAATTGCATCTTATTTTTTTCTTTAGCATAAGTAGTTGTGATCATATGTAATTACAACGTTGTACGCTGCTTTTTCTTTCCACTTTGTATTATAAACTATATTTTCTCATTTTATTGTAACTCATAACATCTTTCTTTTTTATTTAAAAATTACTTAAAAAAATTGACATAAAGTTGTAGGTATTATGTACAGCTTGATGTTTTGAAGTATATTTTTATATACACATTATGGAATAAAAAGTTTTTAATGGCTGACAGAATTGTGATTAAGTAAATTATGTGGTTGTGGCAAATGTACAGTTTGTGACAAACTGACTTCCTCAGTTATTGGCATTTAAATGGTTTTTCCATGTTTATTTTTTATTTTTTTAAAACCCTAAAAGAGGCTTCTTGCACCCACGCAAGAAAAAATTGGGGGCAAATCCATAGAGTAAAGTGAAGGCAAGTTTATTAAGAAAGTAAAGAAATAAAAGAATGGCTACTCCATAGGCATGGCAACCTGTTTCTGTGTTTTAAATTTAAGTATAGTATTTATTATTTCCTTAAAAAATGTACTCTCTTGGACATTTTCTCTGGCTTCCATTATTGTGATGTTGAATAGTGGCTTCTTGTGGTTTTGTTTAGTATTTATGTTAGCTTCTGGCTAACTGCTAAGGGTTAGACTCTCTAGATGTTCTTATTGCTCTCTTGGACACCTCTAGGTTTTGTTCTCTGTGTTTCTTCCAGGTAGGATAATTTCCTAGCCTGCTTCTCTTCAAGCTCATGTTTTTCTGGTTGTAGGATAGGCATTAAGCAACACATTTGATCTTGCCAGTTAGACCTGATGATAGGAGATGTGTGTCTAAGACCAAAGTAGACTTTGCCCATTGGATGGCAAAAACCTGAACTTTCAATTGTCAGTATCTAGAGAGGTCAGAGTGTCAGTATCTAGAGAGGTCAGAGTTACTCGGAAATATTTGGGAATATTGTACATTTTTTGAAATTGTTTATAAAAGTTTTTTGTGCTCCTTTCTTTGCTATTTTATATTATGCTATGATTATTATCTTAATATGATGCTGTTGACCCATGGATGTGGATTTACTTTCACACTTTTTTTCACTCCTAAAAGAAGCACATAATTGTTTGACATCTCTTATAAGATGGAAGAATCCTTTTCTATTTTCTGTTACCCAGCAGGAGTTTCTCATTTTTGGCTAGCATTCAGATTTCTAAATAAAGATTTGCTTTTTGCTTATTTATTTATTTTTTTATGGTGAAGACAAATGCACACTGGGAGAACCCACTCAGTGTACAACATGTAGTGGTAAATGGGAGTAGAGAAAAAATAGAGATACTCAGATTGGATTTTGCAGTTTATTAATTATTATTTTTATTCCTCTTCACAGATTTTTAAAGTCTTCTTCTAGGGGTTTCCAGCAGAGCCAAATGTTAGAGAAATCTTTCCGCTCCTTTGAAGAGTGAAGTGAGCAAATACAACCCAGCAGTAGGTTACTGAAGACAGCAGCCCCAGGTAATGTCTTCTTTTCTCATTATTATTGACATGTGTTCAGTAGTGCTCAATAATATGTTATACTTTTTTTTTTTTTTAAAGCAAGTCTACTTGAACTTACACATCCAAGTGAACATTGTCTCGTTTAAAATGTCTTAGGGAGAGGCTATACTCTATCCTCTATGCAAAGCATTTAAAAAATCTTTTCTTAAGAACTGCATCTTGACCCTCTGGTAGTATTCTTCTAAGCATCCTGTTTTCTCTAGTGGCAGATATCAACCTTGTAAGGATATACTTAGAAAATAGTCTAAACTCATTTAGAGCTTGGGTGATGATCTTACCTGGGGTTCTCGAATTTTGATCAAAACCAAGAAGGAGCAATAACATAAGGAAACCAATTTTCCTTTTTGTAGTTTGTAATTTGAAGACTCATACACTGTATTGAAAATAAATTCTAAGAAGTGACTCTGAGTTTCAAGTAATGGTAGTATTGTTAAAATAATTGATCAGGCTTCATAATTTACAGAGGCATATACGATTTATTTGACTGTATAAATGTTGATATTCTTTCTTATTAAAATCAGCAAGTCAATCTGTTAGTATCGTAGAAGAGCTCCTATGTTAATCAGAAACTTCCTTGCTAGATATACCTCTAAGGCTTTATAATTTGCCTCTTATAAATGATCTTCTTGTGGGGGTGGGGAGGTGTTTTGCAATATGTCCCAAAGTGTTACTAGAGTGCTTGTTAAAAATACACATTAAAAATTTCATATTAGTAGGCCTGAAACTAGTGTGTCAAAATCAGAATCAGAATGGTAGGGGCAGGACTTGGGAATCTGCATATTGCAAGTGAATGTCAACGGAGATTGACACTCCGGTCCAGTAAAATCAGACCTCTACCTAGGATCTTTGTATTTTAAAAAATTTAGTGCAAGTTATTGTGTAGACACAAAACAGCTATTTATGATTGTGTGCTTTTCTGGGAAGAGTGGGGGGAAGGGAGCCTTAGGGAAAGATTTGTTAACGGATCCAAAATTACAGCTAGATAGGAGGAATAAGTTATCCTGTTCTATACCATGGTAGAATGACTAGTTAGCTATCTAGCTGTAATTTTGTGTCCTTTAAGAAATCTCTCCCTAACCTTCCCTTCCTCCTACTCTTCCAAGTCTATCATTTTAGGGACAGTTTAACATAAGGAAAAGAAAAGCTGATAATCATAAATAGCTGTTTTATGTCCATGTAGGAATTCTCATGAAGTTCTGTTTCTAATTAAGGTATTTCAGGAACAAAGTGATATTGCATAAATTTGGAGCTCATTTAAACTAAGATTTAATAATTGTTAATAGGCATTGAGCCTATGTTTAAGTTTTATGTTAGTCATTTGTTGGGTAGTGACTTTTTAAATTTGGGATTTGACTCTGACGAACTCTGAGTTTCGGTCTTAAGTTCGGAATGTGTGTGTGTATCCCCTGTTACAGGGCTTTTCCCAGTTAATTCCAACCAATGAGAGATCCTCTGATGTTTAAGGGAGCTTTAATTTCAAGGTCATAAGCAGAATCAACATTCTTATGATAAAAAATTAGCCACTCATGAATCCTGGGAATAATTTACAACCATTCACCTGTCTGTACAGCAGAAGTTGTTTGGAACATGTTCTTGCCTCTTCTAGAAAGCAGTGTGAGTGATAGAATGATATTTATACTGGTTTGGAAAAGGTCAGAAACCAAATATTGTTGCCTTAGATGTGAGGTTATTTTGAGTTGTGCAGGAGACTTTGGGAGTGGGATGTGAAGAGTACAAAAGCAAATATATGTAAACAGGAAGGCCTGGCAAGGATACTAAGAAGGTAGAGAGAATAGCTTAGATGGTTGTAGGACTGACTTGGATAATGAAAGGATTTAACACTTGAGTGTATTGGTTTCTTCTGAGGAAATGATGCTGGATACTAAAGGTAGCATAACAAGGACCACCCAAGTGGAAAATGTGTTTGAAGATGGACTCTGAAAGCTTGAAGACAGCATGATGCAAAATGTGTATGATAGTCCTGAGGAGAGGCTGTCAGTAGAATTCATCTGATATGAAATTTGGATGTGTTCTCAGAACAGTGAGACAAATAGCAGTTGGATAGAGGGAATTACAGATATTCTGAGCTGTTGAGAGAATTGTATATTTGAATATGCTATTTCAGGGTTAAAAGTCGTCTACATGAGAAAAGAATAGCAGTTATGGCAGCATTAGAAGGCTGTCCTTTCTAATTTAATGCCGAGAATGTCTGAGTCATGCAGAATTGGGATGGTGAGTAAGGAATATTTCTCTGTGGCTTCCCTGGCTTTGTGTGGGGAGCCAGTGGGAAACCATTTTCAAAAGTGGCTTTGAATAAAAATCTAGCCCCAAAACTGTTTTAGTAAATAACACAAAAAGATACCCCAAAAGTGACTTGTTTGGGTCAAATAGTCAAACCACCTGCATAATACTGTAAATCTGAAATTTGTTAATTTTGCACATATCTTTTCATAATTTTATCGATTTTTAGATTATAATCTATCTCTGTCTTCTTTTGTAAATGTAGTCTTTTTAATTAATTCATCCATTTTGGTCTCCTCACATATTCTATGACCCTTATAATTTCTTTCTAGCATAGTTTGGATCTTTTCCAGCTTTTTTTTTTTTTTTTTTCCTGTTCTAATTAACCAGAATGGCTTAAAATAAATATGTATAATTTATGTTTGGTCATGTTTTCCATTTCATTTTTAACATCCTTTCTGAAATACCCTTGTCTTGATCTTTAAGTGTGTAGTGCCACACTGAACTGATGTACTCAGAGAAAAGTCTCTAACAACTCTAGTCTAGACTAGAGGTTCTCAAAGTGTGGTCCCCAGATGAATGGTGCAAACTTCACCTGGGAACTTGTTGGAAATGTAAATTCTTGGGCTGAATCAGAAGCTCAGAGGGTGGAGCTCAGAATTTTGTTTTTTGGTTTTTGTTTTTGTTTTTTTGAGATAGGGCCTCACTCTGGTTGCCCAGACTAGAGTGCAGTGGCACGTTCTTGGCTCACTGAAGCTTTGGCTGCCCAGGCTCAATCGATCCTCCCACCTCAGCTTCCTGAGTAGCTGGGATGACAGGCACCTGCCACCATGCCTGGCTAATTTTTGTATTTTTTGTAGAGATGGGTTTCACCATGTTGCCCCACCTTCTTGAACTCCTGGGTTCAAGCAATCTGCCTGCCTTAGTCTCCCAAAGTGTTGGGATTACAGGCGTGGGCCACTGTGCCTGGATGAAATTTGTATTTAAGAAGCCCTCTAGGTCAGCAGTCTCCAACCTTTTGGCACCAGGGATTGGTTTTGTGAAAGACAATTTTTCCATGGATGATGGGGAGGGGGTGGCTTGAAAATGAAACTGTTCCACCTCAGATCATCAGGCGTTAGTTAGATTCTCATAAGGAGCGTGCAACCTAGATCCCTCACATGTTCATTTCATGATAAGGTTTGCGCTTCTATGAGAATCTAATGCCACTGCTAATCTAACAGGGGGTGGAGCTCAGGAAGTAATGCTCAGCCACTGCTCACCTCCTGCTTGGAGGCTTGGTTCTTAACAGGCCACAGACTGGTACCAGTCTGGGTCTTGGAGGTTGGGGACCCCTGCTCTAGATGATTCTGATATGTGCTATTGTGCAAGCCATTTATTTTTTCTTGTCGTTGGTCTCCTAAGCAGATACATCAGGAGTTCTCAAACTGTGCGCATACGAATCATCTGGTAACCTTGTTTTAGACATTTCAAGAAGCAGATAATTTTTGCTGACCACATACCAAGAGATTTTGATTCAATAGGTCTTGGATAACTCAGTTTATGTGCATTTTAACAAGCTCTCCAAAGTAGTTCTCGTGTCTATGATCTGGATTAAATGGATGTCTCTCTCTTTCTTTAAGCCCCAAATTGATGTGATTTAAAATGGCTCTTTGGGTTTAGTAACTGAAAACTTGGGGCCAGAAATTTATTTGCAAAATGCATTGTGGATTATTTTTTGCTGAAGCCAGATTATGTTCTGATTTCTTTCCTTGAAAAATATTTTCTTGCCGGTTGCAGTGGCTCACGTCTGTAATCCCAGCACTTTGGGAGACCGAGGCAGGTGGATCACCTTAGGTCAGGAGTTTGAGACCAGCCTGACCAACATGGTGAAACCCCGTGTTTACTAAAAACACAAACATTAGCTGGGCATGGTGTCGAGCACCTGTAATTTACACCAAGCTACTCGGGAGGCTGAGGCAGGAGAATCACTTGAACCTGGGAGGTGGAGGTTGCAGTGAGCCGAGACCGCACCACTGCACTCCAGCCTAGGCAACAAGAACGAAACTCCATTTGAAAAAAAAAAAGAAAGAAAAATATTTTCTTGCCTAGTATATAACAATTTTCTGAGGCTTCTCCTTCTTGATAAGGAAAAGAGCCTTTGGCCCTTATAAACTTGGAGATTTCATTATGCAGTTCTTCTAGGTAATTCTTTCAAATAGTAAACGTTAAAAGACTATTCTAGGGAATGCCACTTTTTATTGAGATGTATCTTTTGTTCCTGCCCTTTATTTCTTATCTCTAAGCCTGTTGCCTGTGGATGATGATATATTTTCCTCATCTCAATGTCATTCATATTTTTGTTTTTTTCTTTAGTTTTTATGGTACTTTATTAGAAGAATCGTTCGTGAGTCTTCCTCTTCTTTTCAGTCTTTTTTTCCTCTGCTCATCCCTTGGATTTAGGAAATTTCCAAGCTTTTTCTTCTTTCCACATCTCACTCACGTGTTCTTCCCTCAGGGCCTGCTTTTTCATGTTGGCTAGGAACTTGCTCAGACATCACCTTAGCATCCACCTTATCAAGTAGCATCCGACTCCCACAACTCTCTCCTAAGCTTTAGCCCCCTAGCAGCTGCATCCTGGATGTCCCACAGTCAGGTCAGGTTACCATGTCTGGCATTGAACTCATTATTCTTCACACCTGAAATCCGTGCCTTCTTTCATATTCCCTGTATTGGTGAATGGCATCACCATCAACCATCAACCAAATGTAACTAACATTTTTTTTTTTTTTTTTTTTTTTTTGAGACGGAGTCTGGCTCTGTCTCCCAGGCTGGAGTGCAGTGGCCGGATCTCAGCTCACTGCAAGCTCCGCCTCCCGGGTTTACGCCATTCTCCTGCCTCAGCCTCCGGAGTAGCTGGGACTACAGGCGCCCGCCACCTCGCCCGGCTAGTTTTTTTTTTGTATTTTTAGTAGAGACGGGGTTTCACCGTGTTAGCCAGGATGGTCTCGATCTCCTGACCTCGTGATCCGCCCGTCTCGGCCTCCCAAAGTGCTGGGATTACAGGCTTGAGCCACCGCGCCCGGCCTATGTAGCTAACATTTATCATGTGTTTCCTGTGTGCCAGGCACTATTCTAAGATCTTCCATGTAATCCCTTACAGAATCCTTTGAGATACATTGTATTGTTTTTGTCATCTTATAGATAAGGAAACCGAACCACATAGAGTTTAAGAAATTATCTCAAGGTCACAGAAGTATTAATTAGTGGAGATGGAATTCAAACCAGGCTGTCTGTTTCTAGAGCGTGTAGTCCTAATTACTGTGCTTTGCTGCCTTTCTTTTTCAGTAGCTCAAGCCAGAAATCTAGGATTATCCTTGACTTCATTCTCTTCCCTCTGCATATCTGCTGGGGACTCTTGAGTTCACCTACTAAATCTCTCTTAAAACTACACTTCTATTTCTCCACATTCCATTGTAAGCGTTCTGGTCCAGGCCTTCATCATCTCTCTTCTCAACCACTATAATTGGTGTTTTCTTTCCATTCATTGCTTTATATTATGGCCAGTGTATTCTGATCATGACACTCCTCTGCATTCACCAGTGTAGCTCCTCCACAATCAGTCATTCATTGTGGACAATGCTTCTCTTTTATCCATATGTGTAGGTTTGTTATATGGGTATATTGTGTGATGCTAAGGTTTGGAGTATAAATGGTCCTGTCACCTAGGTAGTGAGCATAGTACCCAATAGGTAATTTTTCAGCTCTTTCCCCCCTCCCTCTCTCTCCACTCTAATAGTCTCCAGTGTCTGTTGTTCCCATCTTTTTGTCCTTGTGTACACAATATTTAGCTCCCACTTATAAATGAGAACATGTGGTATTTGGTTTTCTGTTCCTGCATTAATTCTCTTAGGATAATGACCTCCAGCTGCATCCATGTTGTTACAAAGGATGTGATTTCATTCTTTCCTAGTGGCTGCATAATATTCCATCGTGTACATATACTATATTTTCTTTATCCAATCTACTGTTGATGAGCACCTAGGGTGACTCTATGTCTTTACTATTGTGAATAGTGCTGTGATTAGCATGTGAGTGCATGTGTCTTTTTGGCAGAACAACTTATTCCTTTGGGTATATACCCAGTAATGGGATTGCAAATGCTGCCATAGTATTCCATTATTTTCCTTTCATCTGACTCATCAAACTGTTTTAGTTGTTTATTCAGTTACCTCTTTTAGACTGTGAGCTGCATCTTATTTATTTCTGTGTGTCCATCACCCAACATAAGTATTGAATATTGATTATATGAAAGAACAATGAATATTTAAATGAGCCAACTGACTTCTACCAATTCTACATGCTTCCTACCTTTGTAAAATAACTCTAGCTGGTGGAGAGAGAGTGGGAAAATGCCAGATAGGAGACAGGATTAATGGGCAGCTCCCACTTAGACAGACAGAACAGCATATGGAGACTCACATTGTGAACTTTTGCTCCAAGAACCACCACAGGAACATATCAGGAAAACTGAAAGAATTCACAGACCCTTTGAAAGAAGCAGCTTACCACTGCAAACGCTACGTGAGTTCCCACGATGTGAGAGGAGGAAAAGTCTGCCTCTGCACCCACATCCCACTGGGAACCTGAAAATCCTGAAAATCCAGGTCACAGGAGATTTAACCTTACCTAGAACTGAGACGGATTTAGGGAGCTGAGTGAAATATAAAAGTAGAAGAAGTAGTGGGAAGAGCCTTGTAGGCACTCCAGGTCCTCAACTAGAGTCCAGGGAAGCCATTCCTGGCCTTATCTCACAGGCGTCTTTGGGGAAGGGAAGGCAGCCAGTGGAATTGGGGAGGGGCCACAGAGTAAAGGAAACTCCTAGCTGAACTTTGTAATAATATTGACTAAGCACAAATTTTCCTGATTAGAATCTAGGGTTGGGGAGTGAACAGGAAGTGCAGATACTGCGGAAGCTGTAGCCAAAGGTGCAGGCAGGTGGGGAGGAGCAAGGCCTGAGAGCCCTGCTTGCTTTCTCAGCAGGGAGGCTTGTAGCCTGGGGCAAGATCTCAGCCCTGCTTGCCAGCTGCTGGATATAAACTCAGTGCTGTTATCCAGGCATGGCAGGAGTGAGACTGGCCTTGCTGGGTGATACCTGTCATTGCTGACTTTCCCTGCTTCCCTGATGACCTGTATGGTGCAGCAGAGGCAGGCATAATCTCCCTGGGAACATAGCTCTATTGGCCTGAGAACTACCCTCCATCCCCCTCAGTGGCTGCAGCAAATCCTACCCAAGGAGAGTCTGAGTTCAGACCCACCTAGCCCTGTCCCCACCTGATGTTTTTCCTCTACCCATCCTAGTAGCCAAAGACAAAAGACATAAACTCTTGGGAGTTCTATGGCCCTGCCCATTGCCTGAGAAAGCAGAGCACTTATCCTTGCCTATGTAGGGCAAGGTTATATCCCCCTTCTACTACTGCAGCAAGTGCTCTCTTGAAAGCACCACCTCCTGGCAGGAGACCAACCACCTCAAGTTATTATAGCAACTCATAACAGAACCCTGCTCGAAAGAAGGAGAAAACAACAGCTAATTCCGCCACCTGCAATACCCTGGCTAACCAGAGGCCCTGAGTCTGTCTGTGTGACAGCTTCACAGCTAGCATAATCAGCATTTGAGAAAACCAGTGCACTAAACAAAACTAAAACCAAGGACTCCCACAGAGTCCACTTTACTCCCCTCCCACTTCCACCAGAGCAGGTGCTGGTGTCCATGGCTGGGATACCTGAAGATGGATCACATCACAGGACTATTTGCAGACATTCCCCAGCACCAGCCCAGAGCCTAATAGGCCTACTGGGTGGCTATACCCAGAAAGGCAATAACAATCACTGCAGTCTGTCTCTCAGGAAGCCCCATATCTAGGGGAAGGGGGAGAGCACCACGTCAAGGGACCACCCTGTGGGACAAAAAAAAAAATCTGAACAGCAGCTCTTGAGTTCCAGATCTTTCCACTGAAGCAGTCTCCCCAAATAAGAAGGAACCAGAAAAGGAATTCTGGTAATATGACAGAATGTGATCCCCAAAAGATCACAAGCTACCCAGCAATGAATCCAAACCAAGAAGAAATCTCTGAATTGCTAGTTAAAGAATTCAGAAGGTTGATTATTAAGCTACTTAAGGAGGCACCAGAGAAAGGTGAAAATCAACTTAAAGAAATTAAAAAAAACAATGCAGGATATGGATGAAAAAGTCTCCAGAGAAATAGATATTGTAAACAAAAGATAACCACAACTTCTGGAAATGAAAGACAGACTTAGAGAAATGCAAAATACACTGGAAAGTTTCAACAATAGAATTGAACAAGTAGAAAGAACTTCAGAGCTTGAAGACAAGGCTTTGAATTAACCATCTGACAAAGACTAAGAAAAAAAGAATTAAAAAATGAACAAAGCCTCCAAGAAATTTGAGATTATGTTAAACGACCAGACATAATAATTGGTATTCCTAAGGAAGAAGAAAAATCTAAAACTTTGGAAAACTTATTTGAGGGAATAATCAAGAAAAACTTCCCTGGTCTTGCTAGAGATCTAGACATCCAAATATAAGAAGCTCAAAGAACATCTGGGAAATTCATTGCAAAAAGATCATGACCTAGGCACATAGTCATCAGGTTATCTAAAGTCAAGACAGAGGAAAGAATCTTAAGAGCTGTGAGGTAAAAACATCAGGTGACCTATAAAGGAAAACCTATCAGATTAATGGCAGATTTCTCAGCAGAAACCCTACAAGCCAGAAGGGATTGGGGTCCTATCTTTAGTTTCCTTAAACAGAATAATCATCATCCAAGAATTTTGTATCCAGTGAAACTAAGCTTCATAAATGAAGGATAAACTCTTTTTCAGACAAATGCTGAGAGAACTTGCCACTACCAAGCCAGTACTACAAGAAATGCTAAGAGGAGTTCCAAATCTTGATTCCAAACCTCAACATACACCAAAATAGAACCTCTTTAAAGCATAAATCTTACAGGGCCTATAAAACAATAACACAATGAAAAAAACACAAGGCATTGAGGCAACAACTAGCATGATGAATAGAGCAGTACCTCATATCTCAATACTAGCACTGAATGTAAATGGCCTAAATGCTCCACTTAAAAGATACAGAATGGCAGAATGGATAAAAATCCACCAACCAAGTATCTGCTGTCTTCAAGAGACTCACCTAACACATAGGACTCACATAAACTTAAGGTAAAGAGGTAGAAAAAGATATTCCATGCAAATGGAAACATAGAAATCAAAAGCAAACAGGAGTAGCTATTCTTATATCAGACAAAACAGACTTTAAAGCAACAACAGTTAAAAAGGACAAAGAGGAACATTATATAATGATAGAAGAATTAGTCCAGCAGGAAAATATCACAATTCTAAATATATATGCACCTAACATCGGAGCTCCCAAATGTACAAAACAATTACTACTAGACCTAAGAAATGAGATAGATGGCAACACAATAATAGTGAGGAACTTCAGTACTCCACTGATAGCACTAGACAGGTCGTCAAGACAGAAAGTCAACAGAAAAACAGTGGTCTTAAACTATACCCTAGAACAAATGGACTTAACAGATATTTACAGAACATTCCACCCAACAACTGCAGAATATACATTCTTTTCATCAGCCCATGGAACATTCTCCAAGATAGACTATAAGATAGGCCACAAAATAAGTCTCAATAAATTTAAGAAAATTGAGCTGGGCATGGTTGCATTATCCCAGCCCCTTTGGAATTACATTCCTATAATCCCAGCACTTTGGGAGGCCAAGGCGGGTAGATCCCCTGATGTCAGGAGTTCAATAACAGCCTGATCAATATGGTGAAACCCCGTCTGTACTAAAAATACGAAAATTAGCTGGGTGTTGTGGTGTGCGCCTGTAGTCCCAGCTACTTGGGAGGTTGAGACAGGAGAATTGCTTGAACCTGGGTGGTAGAGGTTGCAGTGAGCTAAGATCATGCCATTGCACTCCAGTCTGGGTGACAGAGCAAAACACCATCTCAAAAAAAAAAAAAAAAAAAAAGAAAATTTAAATTATATCAAGTACTCCTCTCTCAGACCACAGTGGAATAAAATTGGAAATTAATTCCAACAGGACCCCTCAACATGGGAATGAAATAATCTGCTCCTGAATGATCTTTGGGTCAACAATGAAATCAACATAGACATTAACAAATTCTTTGAACGGAATGATAATATACTGATAACTGATCAAAACCTCTGGGATACAGCAAAAGCGATGCTAAGAGGAAAATTCATAGCAACTAAATGTCTACATCAAAAAGTGTGAAAGAGCACAAATAGGCAGTCTAAGGTCACTTCAAAGAACTGAACAAACAAGAACAAACCAAACCCAAACCCAGCAGAAGAAATGAAATAACAAAGATTGGAGTAGAACTAAATGAAACTGAAACAAACATGAAAAGGCAAAAGATAAGTGAAACAAAACTTGGTTCTTTAAAAAGATAAACAAAATTGATAGATTAGTTTAACCAAGACAAAGAAGAGAGAAGATCCAAATAAGCTTAATCTGAAATGAAATGGGAGATATTAGAACCAATACTACAGACATACAAGAGATTATTCAAGGCTACTATGAACACCCTTATGGCTACAGACTAGAAAACCTAGAGGAAATGGATAAATTCCTGGATATATACAACCTCCTATATTAAACCAGGAATAAATAGAAACTCTGAACAGACCAATAACAATTAGTGAGATTGAAACAATAATTAAAAAATTACCAACAAAAAAAAGTCCAGAAACAGATGGATTTACAGCTGAATTCTATTAGACATTCAAAGAAGAATTGCTACCAATCCTACTGAAATGATTCCAACAGAGAAAGAGGGAATCCTCCCTAAATCATTCTGGGAAGCCAGTATTCCCTAACACCAAAACCAGGAAAGGACATAACAAAAAAAGAAAACTACAGACCAATATTCCTGATTAACATAGATGCAAAAATCCTTAACAAAATACTAGCTAACCAAATCCAATAGCATATCAAAAAGGTAAATGCACCATGATCAAGTGGATCTCATACCAGGGATGCAGGATTGGTTTAACATATGCAAATCAATAAATGATCTTTGGGTCAACAAGGAAATCAACATAGACATCAACAAAGGTCTGTGGTTTTTTTTATATACCACATAAACAGAATTAAAAACAAAAATTGTATAATCATCTCAATAGATGCAGAAAATGCATTTGACAAAATCCAGTATCGCTTTGTGATTAAAACCCTTAGCAAAACAGCACTGAAGGGACATACCTTAAGGTAATAAAAGCCATCTATAACAAACCCACAGTCAACATTATACTGAATGGGGAAAAGTTGAAAGCATTCCCCCTAAGAACCAAAACAAGACAAGAAAGCCCACTTTCATCACTTCTATTCAACATAGTACTAGAAGTCTTAACCAGAGCAATCAGACAAGACAAAGAAATAAAGGGCATCCAAATTGGTAAAGAGGAAGTCAAATTGTCACTGTTTACTGATGACAGAATCGAATACTTAGAAAACCCTAAAATCTCATCCAAAAAGCTCCTTATAGAGTCCGGATATTAGATCTTTGTTCGAAGCATAGTTTGTGAAAATATTTTCTTCCATTCTGTAGCTTGTCTATTTACTCTGTTGATAATTTCTTTTGCTGTGCAGTTGTAATCGCTTTTGGTGCCTTTGTCATGAAATCTTTGCCAGGGCCTATATCCAGAATGGTATTTCCTGGGTTATCTTCCAGGGTTTTTATAGTTTTAGGTTTTACATTTAGGTCTTTAATTCACCTTGAGTTGATTTTTGTATATGGTGTAAAGAAGAAGTCCAGCTTCAATCTTCTGCATATGGCTAGCCAGTTATGCCAGCACCATTTATTGAATAGGGAGTCCTTTCCTCATTGCTTGTTTTTGTCAACTTTGTTGAAGATCAGATGGTTGTAGATGTATGACTTTATTTCTAGGCTCTCTATTCTGTTCCATTGGTCTATGGTCTGTTTTTATACTAGTACCTTGCTGTTTTGGTTATTGTAGCCTTGTAGTATAGTTTAAAGTCTGGTAACATGATGCTCCAACTTTGTTCTTTTTGCTTAGAATTTCTTTGGCCATTTGGGCTTTTTTGGGGTTTCATATGAATTTTGAAATACTATTTTCTAATTTTGTGAAGAATGTCATTGGTAGTTTGACAGAAATAGCATCGAATCTGTAAATTGCTTTGGACAGTATGGCCATTTTAACAATATTTGTTCTTCCTCTCCATGAGCATGGAATGTTTTTCATTTGTTTGTGTCATTTCTGATTTCTCTGAGAAATTTACAATGACAATTTTGGAATTCTCATTGTAGAGATCTTTCACCTCCCTGGTTAGTTGTATTCCTAGGTATTTTTCTTTTTGTGACTATCGTGCATGGCATTGTATTCTTGCTTTGGCTTTCAGCTTGGATGTTGTTGGTGTGTGGAAATGCTACTGTTTCTTTGTACATTAATTTTGTATCATGAAACTTTGCTGAAGTTGTTTATCAGATTTAGGAGCTTTTGGGCAAAGACTATGGGATTCCTTAGGTATAGAATCATATTGTGTGCAAACAGAGATAGTTTGACTTCCTCTGTCCTTGGATTATGCTCCTGATTTTATAAAATTGATCAAATTATTAGAAAGTATGGAAAAAAGACTGGAAAGGGACTGAGTGCGGTGGCTCATGCCTGTAATCCCAGAACTTTGGGAGGCCAAGGTGGGCAGATCATCTGAGGTTAGGAGTTTGAGACCAGCCTTGCCAACATGGCAAAACCCCATCTGTACTAAAAATAAAAAATTACCTGGATGTAGTAGCACGCACCTGTAGTCCCAGCTACTTGGGAGGCTGAGGCACAAGAATCGCTTGAACCTGGGAGACAGAGGTTGCAGTGAGCCGAGATTGCACCACTGCACTCCAGCCTGGGCGACAGAGTGAGACTCTGTTTCAAAAAAAAGAAAAAAAAAATAAAAAATAAAGAAAAGACAAAAGACTGGAAAGAAAAATATTAAAGTTTTAAAAATGGTTTGTCTCTCGTGTTGGTGCTATGAGTGATTTTTATTACCTTTTTTTTGCTATATATTCTTTCTTTTTGAGATGGAGTCTCTCTCGTTACCCATGCTGGAGTGCAGTGGTGTGATCTTGGCTTACTGCAACCTCCACCTCCCGGGTTCCAGTGATTATCCTGCTTCAGCTTGCCAAGTACCAGGGATTATGGGCATGTGCCACCATGCCTGACTAATTTTTGTATTTTTAGTAGAGACAGGGTTTTGCCATGTTGGCCAGGCTGGTGTTGAACTCTTGCCCTCAGGTGATCCGCCTGCGTTGGCCACCCAAAGTGCTGGGATTACAGGCATGAGCCACTGTGCCTGGCCTATATATTCTTTTCTTACAATGATTATATATTGTTTTATGATTTAAAAATAAATTCTGCTAAAAATAAAGAATGTATCTACTGTTTTGATGATCAGCTGCTGCTTTGCTATTTAGGGTCTCAGCATCAAAGCTGAAATTTTAATATTGATGTTTTAATCAAGGAAGAATAAGCCCATGGCAGATATATCCTATAGGATTTGGCATTTACATATTGGACATGTTTTCCTGCATTTGTTTAGAGACATTTCCTCCTTTTTATTCTAGTAATTTAGATCTCACCTAATAGAATCTAGTAAATTAAATAAACAAAAGATTATATATATTTTATGTATTTTTTTTCTTTCTTTCTGTGGCATTTGTTGTAGCTGTTAAAAACAAAAGCACCACAAAGCTTAAAAGCTTAAATACTCATATTTGGTAGCTGGATTGTGGTATACCCTTTGTAGTCCTGTGGCTGTTTTTAGCATCACTATTTCCAGGGCAATCCTGATATGAATATATATTTGTTTTTGTAGGGAAAAGCTGAGAAGATTGTGGCACATTGTGCACAAATGCTCTCATATAGTTGACCCTTAACAAAGATGAAGTGTCCCACTGCCCTATTTCATATTCACAGACCCTATATCAGGAATAGATTAATTTTATGTATGTATGTATGTATGTATGTATGTATGTATGTATTTAT
Organism: Piliocolobus tephrosceles; assembly: GCF_002776525.5. Taxonomy (NCBI): domain Eukaryota; kingdom Metazoa; phylum Chordata; class Mammalia; order Primates; family Cercopithecidae; genus Piliocolobus; species Piliocolobus tephrosceles. The sequence continues at coordinate 38,368,076 of NC_045436.1, read as the reverse complement.
TTATGATAGCATCTCACTCTATCACTCAGGCTAGGGTGCAGTGGCACAATCTCAGCTCACTGCATTCTCCATTCCCCAGGGTCAAGTGATTGCTTTTCCCATCTCACTCACCCTAGTAGCTGGGACCACAGGAGCATACTACCACATCCAGCTTTTTTTTTTTTTTTTTTTTGTATTTTTGGTAGAGATGAAGTCTCACCATGTTGTCCAGGCTGGTTTTGAACTCCTGAGCTCAAGCTGTCTGCCCACTTTGGCCTCCCAAAGTGCTGGGATTACAGGCATGAACCACTGCACTTGGCCAGGAATAGATTAATTGTAGGGCTGTATTCCAGAATGCTAGATAAAGAGAGGAAGTATGAAAAACATGTTAAACATAAACCAAAATAGTGTCAGTTAAAAAATAAACAATAAAAACAAACCCTGAAAGCAACAATATATAGCTGGGAATTTTGGGACCTGGGGATGGGAATGCAAGGTTTAGATTATGTTTAGCGGGAAAAAGGCAGATTCATGTAAACATTTTAGAATGGTTTTCCTTAGTCTGTTTGAGAATGAGCAAGCCTTTATAATGTAAAAACATACTTTGGAATGCTACAAGATTCTGCCTCTAATTCTGTTATCTCTTAACTGAGAAAATAATATTGATAGAAAGTTACTTAAACTCTAATCATACTTTTAAATAAATCCATATTTCGCTAACTATGACATTATCTATATGCCATCTATATCTATTTGAAGAGTGGGAATTAGTCTAATGTAGATTTCCCCAAACTATGGCCTGTGAACTAAATCTGGCCAGTCACCTGTTTTTTATGGCCCACTAGCTAAGAATGGTTTTTACATTTTTAAATAGTTCGGAAGAAAAGACCAAGAATAGGCATATCGAACGTATGTATCTTGCAAAGCTTAAAATATTTACTCTGTGGCCACTGTACTCCAGCCTGGGTGACAGCGCGAGACTCTGTCTCAAAAAAGAAAAAAAAAGAAGAAATACGGTTGATTCTCTGTCTAGGGGGATTTCATCATCAACCTCCCTTCCTCCTCATTGTTTTTCTGCCTGTTGATATCTTCATTAAAAGATGAAGCCTTGCAGTCTTCAATTTAAGGTAAAATACAGAAAGGCAAATGTATGAGCTTGTTAAAACAGATTTAAACAGTTATTAAGCAATGAATAGAAGTGATTATATCTGCCCTGGTTCTCATTTAGAGGTGTGGTTGAAGAGAACAAGAGAGCACATTGGGTCTGAAAATGTGTATCTGTATTTTGGGCTAGAAATTGGGAGGTTAGAGATCTTCATTAGTGGGTGAGAGTCAAGAGAAAGCTAAAGACAAAGGAAAAATTTCAAAGCTGTGACTTGATTCACCCTTCTTATATACCTGAGTCCCAGAACCTCTTCTTTTGCCTACTTGTTTCCTAAGAATTGGAGCCCTGAAGCCTATTCTGTCTATGTGGCTTTGAAATTAACTAAACTAAAGCTTTCTTCTCTTGGCAAAAAAGTGGATTCTGTGGCCTACCTATTGCTCTTAATTTCTCTTATTTTTACGTGAATCTAGATCTGCCCAGTACAAGTTCAGCCTGGTTATCTGAACCACTGTACCTGATGATTCCAGTTGTTGTACATCTTGAACTTTTCTTGACCATGTCATTCCTGACCAGGTTCTGAAATATGATTTCGTGAAGTAAGCATGGTTACACACTGGTCACAAAGTCCTTGTGCATGCCAGTTGAACTCATGTCTGCATCCCTGTATATGCTGCTAATAAAGACATACCTGAGGATGGGTACTTTGTAAAGGAAAGAGGTTTAATTAACTTACAGTTCAGCATGGCTGGGGAGGCCTTAGGAAACTTAACAATTGTCATGGAAGGGGAAGCAAACACATCCTCTTTCACATGATGGCAGGAAGGAGAAGTGCAAAAGGGGGAAAAGCCTTTTATAAAGCCATTAGATCTCACAAAAACACACTCACTATCATGAGAGCAGCATGAGGGTAACCACCTCCCGTGATGAAATTACCTTTCACCAGGTCCCTCCCGTGACACATGGAGATTATGGGAACTACAATTCAAGATAAGATTTGGGTGGTGACAGAACCAAACCATATGAGTCCCCCTCCATTCTCCACATGGATTCTACTTTTTTCTCATTTTCTTTTGGAAGTCTTTCATTTTAATAATTGGAAGTCATTAGAGCAGACCCTGCTACTGTTCATAGGTCTTTGACTATTGTCAGGTAGAATATTTGTGTACAGATATTATGGCCACTATCAGGCCTTTATTAGAGACTGTTTTGATGACATGTGATTGACAACACAGAAAATGTTCAGAGGACATGCAGAAATTTTAAACTTTGGGCAGAGAAAGGAAGGAGATTTGTACTTAGCAGAATAGGGGACTTTATGGCCAGTCTTTAATTTTCTAGGCCTCAAAAACACCATTTAGGTGTCCCGGCAACTCAATAAAAGAAGGCAACTGTCTCTTAAGTAGCTAGGCAGAATCTACTAATTTACTATTTGTTATTAAGTTCATAAAGAGAATTATCTTTTTTATTCTTGGATTGTATTGAGGTCAACCATTCTCAAAACAAAAAACAAACAAACAAAAAAGGACTTTGGACAGCCTGCATGGGTTTGAATCCTGACCCCTGCCCCTTGTCACTTGGGGCAAGTTACTTATCTTCTCCCTGCCTCAGTTTCTTCAGTGATAAAATGGAGAAAGTAATAGTATACATACCTCATAGGGTTGTTGTGAGGACTATATTTATTTATATGTCAAGTAATTTAAGCAGTGCAGGACACATTGTAACTGCTATTGAAGCCTAAGGTACTATTAATAGTATTCATTGTGGTCTTAGAGTTAAGCTCCTAATCTAGCCATAGGTATTTTTAGATCATTCCAGGAAATATGTTCAGACATTTCCAGGAAAAAAGCCTAATCCTAATTCTTTGAAATACCTTAAATCAGAAAGATAAATGAAATTGTTGGAGGTGCAAATTTATATGTTTTTCAGATAGGTTACTCACCACGGACACACCAGCATATACTTTAAAGTATTTTTAGCTGACAAAAATTGCCGATGCACTGAAAAGTACTGCTGTGTTGGTTAAAATGGCACTTGTTTAAATTCAGGTTTCACTGTACGAATATTGATTTGCTGAAAAGCATAGGAGTGAAGCTCCCTGTGGGATTTAGATTGGGCATAGATAACAAAATACTCTGTTTGAATTTTGGTGATATCAGCAGTAATAAAGGCAATATAAATACCCACATTTAGGTTATTTTATAAAATAAGCTTGCCATATATGAAGGGGGAAATTTTCCATCACTTTGTTAGGTAGACATGAGTTCAGAAGATTAGACATTTTAAATAAACATACTTATACTATTTGGATGTATAGAAACAGACATACAGAACTCTTAAATGAAATTTGCTTTCCTAAAATACCAACAGAAATTCCTAAAACCCTATCTTCACATTTATCTTCAAAATGACCTGTATTTTTTATGTACGTTTATAATCAAGTGCATCTGTGTTAACATGTTTGTGTTCATATGTAAAAGAAATTAATTGAGGTAGTAAATGAAGTTAGGAAAGAGATTATGGATTTCTTTTTTCTTTTTTAAATAAAAATACAGCTCCTTTCTCTAAAAATGTTTTTCTTTAAACACACCAGAAAATGTGAGCAGCATTCTGCCTGTTGATTTTATTAAAGGATGAAACAGATGCTCCATTGATCCTTGATATGGTTATTTCTGTGGCTAGTTTTCTACATGAGGGGAAACCGTTTGATTAATTACCATTAACTGTGACATATCCTGCGGGTAGTGAAATTTTTTGTGTGTATTTTCTCTTTTTTGAATAAATTAGTAGCTGTGTAAACAGGTTCCCGTAAAGTTGTATGCCAGAACACTTAGTGGAAAATAAATGCATTTTCTATAAAAGCATAGGATAGCAGTGTTGTCAAGTACTTAGGTGGTACTCAGAGATGTAGTGGCCTGCCACTGTCTGTAGGATCTGAATCTTTGTCTTTTGTGGGGAGCTTGTGTTAGATCCTGGTAGTGCCTGTACATCATCAAGGTGTTTACTTAGGCTAAGACCTCCACTCTGTTGCCACTAATACTAGTGTGAATATGAAGCCATTCCAAGATTATATTGCTTTGATTTTGGTAACCCCTGCTCTTGGCTGTCTGGTCACTCAGGGCATCATTGTTGCTGTTTATTAGATTAGTGCTTCCTAAATTGGGGTAAGAATATAACTTGATGTGCTTGTGCACACTTTTTTCTTACTTGATTTTTAAAAAATGCTATACCTGGCCAGGCGCAGTGGCTCACGCCTGTAATCTCAGTACTTTAGGAGACTGAGGCAGGTGGATTGCCTGAGGTCAGGAGTTCAACACCAGGAATTAAGCATTGGCTGTTGAGTTATTCTCACATTCTTTGGTTAACTTTGCTTATTTTCAAAATAGATTTGAAGCTGACAATAAAACACAAAAATACAATTGAACTATTATTACAAGGATAAAATTATATGTTAAAATGGAGAAAACAGTTGTATTAGAAGGCTAGTCCTGTCAAGTATTAATAATTCCCCTGGTCTAGGAAAGGAACTGGATAGTATATCATTTTAGATTAAGATTTCTGATAAGTGCCATAATTTAATATCGTTGATTGAAAGCAAGCTGCTACTATATAAGGAAAGTTAAAGAATTTATGTTAAGTATTATTACCCTAATGGTGGATTATCTCACCATTGCACAGAGGTGGGCTGTAGTTACATCTATAGGCAGGTTGCTTACTCCCATATAGATTGGTAATATGACATTCACTTTTATTTTCCTGCTATTTATATTCCATCTTGTCCTTCCTCAAAATTGAGGTAGTGAATAGAAAGGTAAGATAAGAAAGATAAAACTGTCAAGGTGGAAATAAGGGAATATAATAAGGTAAAACCCATGGAAATGCTTTAACAAGGTCTGCCCTGTTTCTGGCTATGGATCATAAATTTGTATCTAAGCTTTGTAGGAACAGCTGGATCAAATAAAGGGAGACACAAATTGAAACCTCACATCGATGTAACAGCAGGTATCCTGAGGGGTCTAAGCCTCACTGAGGTTGAAGTTAGATTCTGAGTTTATATATAATAATTTGTTTATCCATTCATCTGTTGATGGACATTTGGATCAACAACGTTTTGGTTGTGAATCATGCTGTTATGAATGTTCACAAACAAGTATTTGCTTGAGTATCTGTCCAGTTCTTTCGGATATATAGCTAGGACTGGAATTGCTAGGTTATGTGGTAATTCTGTATTTAGCTTTTTGAGGAACCACCAAACTTTTTCACAATGGCTACACTATTTTAATATTTAATACATTATTTAATAGAAACACCAATGTACAAGTGTTTCTATTTCTCCATATCCTCACTAACACTTGTTATTTTCTGTTTTCTTAAATTTAAAATTTTAATTTTTAAATTATGGCCATTGTAGTGGGTATAAAGTGTTATGGTTTTCATTTGTATTTCTTTGATAATCAAAAATTTTGAACATTTTTTCATGTTTTTTTACATTGGTCATTTGTATATCTACTGTGGGGAAATGTCTATTCAAGGTCCTTTGCTTATTTTTGAATTGAATTGTTGGTCATTTTGTTGTTAAGTTGTAAGAGTTTTTTTTTTTTTTTTTAATATATTCTGGATACTAAACCTTTATTAGAAAACCTGATTCTCAACAAAAACTACAAAGCCTACAAAGAAACACAAAAGTGTGGCCATTCATAGGAAAAACAGAAATGGATAGAAACCATCTATGAGAAAGTCCAAATATTAGACTTATTAGACAAAGACTTTAAATTGTGTATGCTGAGAGAGCTGAAAGAAACCATGATAAAGAACTAAAGGGGCCAGGCACAATGGCTCATGCCTGTAATCCCAGCACTTTGGTAGGTCAATGTGGGAGGATCACTTGAGCCCAGGAATTTGAGACCAGTCTGCGCAACATAGGGAGAATTTGTCTTTACAAAAAAAAAAAAAACAAAAACAAAATTAGCTAGGTAGTCTCAACTACTGGGGAGGATGAGGTGGGAGGATTGTTTGAGCCTAGAAGATCAAGCCTGTAGTGAGCTGTGATCGTGCCACTGTGCTCTAGCCTGAGTGATAGAACAAGACCCCATCTCAAAACAAACAAACCAACAAAAAACAAAGCAAAACAAAAAAAGAACTAAAGGAAATCAGGAGAACAATGTATGACCAAATAGGTAATATCAGTAAAAATATAGCAATTATAAAGTGCAACCACATAGAAATTCAGGAACTGAAAGATACAAGAGCTGAAGTGAAAAATTCAGTAGAGAGATTCAAAAGAAGATGTGAGCAGGTGGAAGAAAGAATTAGGAAACTTTCAGATAGGGCAACAGGAACCACTCAGTCTGAGGAGTAGAAAGCAAAAAGAATGAAGAAAAATGAGCAGAGCCTAAGGGACCTATGGGATACCATCAAACCTAAAATATGCATTATGGGAATCCTAAAAGGAGAAGAGAAGGAGAAAGGGGCAATATGCTAGACATTGAGTACAGAAGGAGAGTTTCATTTGTGGCCATTCAGTTTATTATTAATGTTCTTGAACAATATACAATTTTGTGTTCAATTCATAGCAGGCGAGGACAACTAAAAACACACTGCTGGGTGCAGACCAGAGAGTGCTAGAGAGGTATCATTTGTCTGTCTTCGTGTGGTCCTTACATGGTTGATGTTGGCCCGTATTTTCAATACAGGTAAAGAAATGTAATGCCCATTATACTGAAACATCTGGTTTACTACATTAACTTCATATTCTTCTTCTGAAATTGGAATGGGCCCATTATGTTTCCCCACATTTGCGCCTTATTTGTCTTTGAGGAAACAAATAAAAGTTTCACCGAAATTTTGTAACCAAATTACAGGTTCAGTTGCTCATCACTTGCAGAGTCTAATTAACAAGAGTGAGGTCTAGTGTAAAGAAAGTGAGTTTTTTTTTTTTTTATAGTAAAATTCATATTTAATATATATACACACAAAATTCATATTTAATATATATACACACACATTAATGTGTGTGTGTATATATATAAGAAAATATTTTTAAACATCCAGACTATGTTTACAAAGCTTATGGGGCTTTACTTCAGAAGATTTATGTAAATATTTAAATTACTGAATAGAATTACAATACTTTATGTGAAAGACTATAGACATAATTTATTTCTGTATACTTCTAGAGTTATGTTAAGAAAGTGAGTTTTTATTCCAAAGGTAGGTTAGGGGAAGAAGTACAGGCTCCTGCCTTATGGATGCTGCTTTGCTTTTGGAGCAGAAAGCAGGGGCTTTTAAAGGAGAACTTGGCATGAATGGCACACAGGGGAGGGAGTGAACAGGTGAGGGTCTGTGTGACTCACTTTGATACCTTATCTACCAGATGGTTGAGCTGGCACCATCATGGGCAGAACTAGTTTTTAAAGTGGTCTTTGTCTCAGGATACTCTCCAGGTAGGAATGAGTTTTGTAGTGGGCATACTTTGGGTTGTAAATTGACTGTCATCTCTTGAGGCTGTCTCCTGGTGGGAGAGGTTTCTGGCTCTGGAGCTTCCAAGTACACAGTTAGATAAGCTTGTTCTGTAGAAAGTATCTGGTGAAGGGAAGATAGAGGTTCTCATTTCATTTCTAAAGAGCCAAGTAGGAAGTAGGGAACAGGGGGAAAGGAGGAAAGAGAAAAGAAGAGAAAAAATTTTTTAAAAAGCCCCAACTCATTCTCTTTCTCTTAGAAAAATGGGGATACTTGGTTACAATCCCACAAATGAAAAAAATACTGAATTCTTCTGGCATGCTTATTCCTTTCAGGTTCCATTTAGTTCATTGCTTCTCCCCAAGTGTATTAGGACATACTAGGTTCCAAAGGCCTACTTTATTGTAACAACACCAGACTTTCTCCATAGCATAGATTGCCTGTGGGCAGATCTTAACCTCAAATTCTTTGTTCTTAGATCCTCCATCAATTCTGTTCCCATCCTTAGGAATCAGAATTCCACTCAGATTTACTTTGAATGCAGAACAATAGGAATGTCCCCTGGGTGCCTGAATCCTAACTGTACAAAACCTAAAGGTAAATGTTATCCAACTCCTTATATGGTCATGTTTGTACAAACAATAACCCAAAGAGAAAACTTCCTTACCAAATTAGCCTTACCAACAGTAACTTGAGATCAACTGTTCTAAACCTATTCCCTTTAGTCTGATGATTCTCCTCAATTACATTTTAAAGTATATATCTCCCTACATTTAATGGGAATAGCATCTCTCAGGGAAAATGTTTGCAACTCACTTATCCTCAAACATTTATCAGGAACAAGCTACAATGCCTGTACAGTTGGCTACTGATCACTTCCACACTGTGATTTTTTTTCCTCTGGCCGTGATTTAGTAATGCCAGCTTTGGAAAAATTCTGGGTTAGACTTAACATGAGTATCCCCTTCAGCATGGAACACTGGGCCCTCAGTGGTTTATTAAGCCAGGTATTTAAGTGAATAGAAAAGAAAATTAGGACTGTGTCCCCGGATACTTCCTCAGACAGTATATTAATCAGGATGTTTGACATCATACATGATAGAAACCCACCTCAAACCTGTTTAAGCAAAACAAGATATTTATTAGCTCATCTAGCTGGGAAAAAATTTATTTTATTTTGAGACAGTGTCTCACTCTGTCACCTAGGCAGGAGTGCAGTGGTGCGATCTCGGCTCACTGCAACCTCTGCCTCCTGGATTCCAGCGATTCTCTTGCCTCAGCCTCCTGGGTAGCTGGGATTACAGGCATGTGTCACCACACCTAATTTTTGTATTTTTAGGAGAGACGGGGTTTCACCATGTTGGTCAGGCTGGTCTCAAACTCCTGACCGCAGGTAATCCACTCGCCTCGTCCTCCCAGTGTGCTAGGATTATAGGCGGGAGTCACTGCGCCCAGCCTGGGAAGAAATTTTAACTCATAAAATAGAAGAAAACTCTCAGGACTCTCCTATCAGAAAAATTCATTTGCTCTTGCCCATTACCCACCCACCCAGTCTCTGTTTGTCTCTGTGTCTCCTTGCTTCCCTTTCTTCTACTGTATATATGTACTCCATGTGACACAGGAAAACAGCTCCAGGCTATCAATTGTCCTGTACTTCTATCCTAAAAATGTAAATGTCTTACCCACTAGACTGTATCACAAAAGTTCTAGGGAGGGGTCTCACTTGTCTAATGAGATCATTTGCTTCTCCCTGAACGCATCACTATAGCCTGGAAAATGGGGGTCTCTGATTAGCTAGGCGTGGGTCACATTACCTGCCTTTGTGATGAGGAATGGAAGATAGGAATTGGGGAGGCTATAGATAAACATGATTATTATCCTTACAAAACTACGTGAAATAAGAAAGGAGTCCCCAAATGGAAGGGGCTGCTATTACCAAATGGCAATGAGAGAAAAACATTCAGGACACCCATAATCATTACCTATTACAGTCTACCATCGACTCCTTCCATGCAAAGGTGAAGTGGCCATTTATTCTGCTGTCATTGCTAGACTTCTTAAAATTTTTCAGAAGGGGACAGCAATCTGCCACTCAGATGACTACTGTGAAGCATATGAATATATTCTTGATCAGTAATTTTGAATAATTGAACCCTGAATGTTCACAGAAAGAGACAAATCTTTAATTCTCTGCTGTTGAGTCTTTATCAAAAGTTAGTTTTAATAAATAACATTCAGGTGGGCATGGTGTGAGCCTATAGTCCCACCTACTCAGGAGACTGAGAAGAAAGGATCATTTGAGACCAGGAGTTCAAGACCAGCCTTGGCAACATAGTGAAAATTTTTTAAAAATTCAAGGAAGATTACACAAAAGATTTGCTGTCCATCTATAACTACTGGTTATGTTCCAACAGCCAGTTTACCCTTCTTTTTTTTTGTTGTTGAATGATGTGGGAAATGGGATAATGGAATTTTTTTTTCTTGAGATTGGGTCTCGCTCTGTTGCCCAAGCTGGAGTACAGTGGCATGATCAAAGCTCACTGGAGCTTCGAACTCCTGAGCTCAAGTAATCCTCTCACCTCAGCCTCGTAAGTAGCTGGGTCTACAGCGCACACCACCATGCATGGCTAATTTTTTCGTTTTTGTAGAGATGGGTGTCTCACTGCATTGCCCAGGCTGGCCTCTAACATCCCCCCTATCTTGGCCTCTCAAAGTGCTAGTATTACAGGTGCGAGCCACTGTGCCTGGCCTAGATGGGGGAAAGAAATTGACTTCAGTGGTGAGTAGGTAGAGAAGGACTATTTTTGGAACAGGATAGTTAATAAAATATTTACAATGACTGCAAGGCTACACTGAGTTTTCTATGAACTTTGTTAAGGAAGTATTTTCACTAAATAAAAAAAAAAGTATATTGCAGTATACTGTCTTAGTCTATTTATGTTGCTATAAAGAAATACCTGAGGCTGGGTTATTTATAAAGAAATGAGGTTGATTTGGCTCATGGTTCTGTAGGCTGTAGAAGAAGCATGGCACCAGCATCTGCTTCTGATGAGGGCCTTGAGAAACCTCTACTCACTGTGGAAGGTGAAGGGAAGTTGGTATATGTGGAGGTCACATGGTTAGAGAGCAGACGCAAGAGAGAGAGGGGAGGGAGTACCAGGCTTTTTTTTTTTAACAATCAGCTCTTGTGGGAACTAAGAGTGAGAAGTTATTCACTCCTAAGAAAATGGCACTAAGCCCTTCATCAGGGATCCACCCTCATGATCTGAGTACCTCCCACCAGGCTCCATCTCCAATATTGGGAATCAAATTTCAACATGAGACGGAGGGGACACATATCTAAACTATATCACATACCTTTAAAGAGTGCTGAATTAACATAAAAATATGAAACCACTTATGTAATATGGGAAGAGATTTAGAATTGTAATTATTTTTAAAATGTATTTACAAACAACTTTGCTTCCTGGGACAGAGGACAGATCTTCCCATTTCAACAAAAAATAAATCAAATATGACATTCCATTAGCACATAAGGCAAAAATGAGACTTCCATAATCCCGAACACGAGATACTTGTTTCTAGTTGAGATTTCCTACCCAGAATAGCACTGCTTCATTAAGTGATTCATTCCACTACCTCTATTTATGCTGTGAAAGCCTTTTCTCTGCCCCCTACCTTTTTTTTTGAGACAGGGTCTCACTCTGTCACCCGGGTCGGAGTGCAGTGGCATGACCACAGCTCACTGCAGCCTTGATCTCCTGGGCTCAAGTGATCCTCCCAGCTCAGCCTCCCAAGTATCAGGGACCACAGGCTTGCACCACCACACCTGGCTAATTTTTAAATTTTTTGTAGTGATGGGGTCCCACTGTGTTGCCCAGGCTAGTCTCAAATCCCTGGGCTCAAACAATCCTCCTGCCTTGGCCTCCCAAAGTGCTAGGATTACAATAAGGAATGAGTGAGGAAAAAAATGAGAAAATAAGAAAAAAATGTAAAAAGTTAGAACATGTTATCTATTATTTTTAACCTAGATTATTTTTTTCCCTCCTTCCATTTAATATGTATATTTATTAGTATTTGATAGTTAAGGATTTTCTAGTGGATTTTAATTTTCATATCATTATACATTGTCAAGTAGTGTGACAGGTGATCTTAGATGCATATTGTATGTTGTAGGATATGCTTTCTTGGCTGTTAAGTGAACAGTGGCATCTATGATGTTTTCCGTATTTATTTTCAAAATTGTAATGACCCATAGAAAAACCCCCACTGCTTTCCTCATCCCCCACCTCCTCATGATTTAAACACATTGAGAACCACAGTTCTGTCCTCTGAGAGAGAGAGATGGAGATATTTACAGAGATAGAAGGGATCATGAACTGAAAAGAATGGTAAAGGCTAGTGCTTACCAGCGAGATTGTGTTATATATTATTTAAACAGGGGAGGTAAATGTTGCTGATCCTGGAAGCGGGAGTAGTACTGAACTTAGAGTCTCTTTCCTGAGGCATTTTGAATCTGAAGGATTCTGAGGAAGATAGAATATAGAATGAAAACTGAAGAGGCTATTTTGAGGTAAAGACTGGAGGAGGTGGTACAGGAAGACCAAGAAATCAGGCAGGCCTTACCCAGGAGGTTTATGAAAGGTTTGGAAGAGGCATAGAGATGGAACTAAGTAGATAAAGTAGGACTTATGTAACAGGATTGCAGAATTTTACATGGCTCTGTGCTTTTGAATAACTCGATTTTTATTTAATCTTAGAATATTTCAGAGAGACACAGTATTTACAAATGGAAAACAACCTCTTTTGGAACTTAAAATCTGGAAAAGAACAAAGCAGGCACAATAATTTGGGGAGAAAGATTCGTGAGACCTGCCTTCATGTGCAGCCTAGTAATGTTGGGTGTACTGAGATCTGACCACTGGCCAGGGTTGTCTCCTTTGGTTGCTGGTTCTGGAATTGTTAGTCTCTTGCCTTGAGCTGGAATCTAGCTACAAGTTTCCCGTCAGAGCACAGGAACTGGGAATAAGTGGCTGTAGGTGGCCCCAGGCTGAAGCTATAGGTAAATGACGACTGGTGAGAAAGAACAGACTGCCTTCTTCTTGCCCTGTAGGTGAACAGTAGCACACCCTCCATCCCTAACCATTGTTTAAACAAAAAATTCAGCAGTATATTCGCATAGAAAGGCTCTCAGAATCAAGGTTTGACACTTTTACTCTTGGAAGGCTTAGAATCACGGGCTTACTAAAAATAGGTAACTTGAATTTGGAACCCACTGAATCCTGGAACCAGGTAATGCTGGTTTCTTGGGATTGGCTTGACCCTGTCAGAGACACAGCAGAGCAAACAGCCTGCTCAAAGATTGGAAAAGGCCATTTCCCTGCCAATCAGCTCTTACATACTCTCTTTCTCCCCAGTCAGCCCTCCCTAAAAGCTACCCACAATGTTGAAAGAACACTCCTCTTAAAACTTCTGTCCCCCCCCCCCCAAAAAATCTAGGAAAGCTTAAAACATCAGTTTTTCCTCCTTTTGGGTTTGGATGAAATTCCTCTCTTTGAGCAGGTGTTAGACATTCTTAAGGAAGAATATAATTAGCACTACAGCACTAGGATGGGCCTTCCCATGTACAAATGAATACTAAATAAATATTGCTCAAAGAGAGTAAATGAGCTGGGAAGCAAACTGACTCTTTCAGTCACTGGCATCACTGGAAGCATTTATTAAGTGTTTTTTTGTTTTTTTTTTTTTTTTTTTTTCTGAGACGGAGTCTCTCTCTGTTGCCCAGGCTGGAGTGCAGTGGCGCAATCTCGGCTCACCGCAACCTCCACCTCCCAGGTTCACACCATTCTCCTGCCTAAGCCTGCCAAGTAGCTGGGACTACAGGCGCCTGCCACCACGCCTGGTTAATTTTTTTTTTTTTTTTGTATTTTTAGTAGAGACGGGGTTTTATCACATTAGCCAGGATGGTCTCGATCTCCTGACCTTGTGATCTGCCTGCCTTGGCCTCCCAAAATGCTGGGATTACAGGCGTGTGTCACCTCCCCTGGCCAAGTTCTTTACCTTCATGGGTCAGTGAGCCAGGGATGGTACAGACTACATTAGCAGATATGACTTCTGCCCTTGGAGACCGAGGGCACCATTTGTGAGCTCATTTTTGTGTGAAATGTACCTCTGTTGTCATTCTCAGCTGACACACAAGTAAATAGTGGTTGCGGCAGGGAATAATGATGGCCAATAGAAGGCTAGCATTCAGGTACACTGCACTTCAGGCACCTCCTTTGTTCATTCCACATTCCTTTCCCATTGAACTGCTGGAAGTACGTTAAAAATACTGTCCCTATGTTTGTGTGTGTGTGTGTGTGTGTGTGCGTATGCATGTGTGTGTAGGTATATATACATTTAAAGAAATTAATTTTCCCCCACTATATATCTCTCTGGAATTTTATGATCTGGATTGGAAACATCAGCTTGGTCAAGGAATGATTTATCTTTCTTTGTTGGGCAGGAACATTCTGGGAGGCCCAATAATTTTCCTGTAATCTAAAGTGTCTTTAAAACATGGCAGGTCCTGGACCTGGTTGGAAACTGGAAGGAGAGATTGCTGTCCCTACTCTGGCCTTTCCTTTTCCATGTGCCTGCAAACTTCCTGCTGCTTTTAGTTCTCTCGCTTTACATATGGCCTGGGACCCTCCCTGCCAGCATTTTTTTTTTCTTTTTTTGGAGTCATGGTCTCACTCTGTCATCCAGGCTGGAGTGCAGTGGTGCAATCATGGCTCACTGAAGCCTCGAGCTCCTGGGCTCAGGTGATCCTTCCACCTCAGCTTCCTGAGTAGCTGGTACCACAGGTGCATGCCACTGTGCCCACTAATTTTTTTTTTAAATTTTTTGTAGAGATGGGGGTCTTACTATGTTGTCCAGGCTGGTCTCAAACTCCTGGCCTCAAGCTGTCCTCCCACCTTGGCCTCCCAAAGTGCTGGAATTTATAAGCATGAGCCACCATGCCCGGCCCTATCAGCATTTTAAAAGAGATTTTTTAATTTTGAAAAAATTTTATATTTACAGAAAAGTTGCAAAAATAGTACGGAGAGTTCTTGTAGACCTTTCATCCAGCTTCCCTTAATGTTAACCTCTTACTTAACCTGTTGTCAGTTTGATGTGTGATTTCTACTGAGTGCATTTTTTGAACCTCATCTGTCCTAGGGATCTTACTGTATTAAGATCTCTAGGACAGGATTAATGTATTAATGTACAGGATTCAACATTGACATGGTTCCTTTCCCATGCCTTCAAGGAGCTAGCAATCTAGCAGTGGGTTTTAGTGACCTAATGTTTTATCTTCTCACTTTCACATTTAAAAATGTTTTTCTGGTAAAAGCAGTAAGGAATCTAAAGGTAACAGTTTCTAGGATCAAATTTCAACTATAGTAGAATCTGGATGGAGGAGACATTTTTGAATTGAGAGTCTTTGCTGAGACTCTTGAAATGACTGTTTTTTTTTTATTGATTTTTGTATTCATTTAACATTTATTGACTGTCCCATATGTGACAGATACCATACTAATCTCTAGAGATACTAAGTTAAATTTCAAGATGTAGCTCTTGCCTTTAAAGACTTTATGATCTTTTGGGGAAATATACAATTGCAAAACAATATGGAAATGCTGTGGTAGAGCTACTTACTTACAGGCTGCTCTGGAAAAACATGGAAGGGGACCCTGAAACCTAGCCTGATATGACAAATCCCCATTAGGCTGCTCCAACTGGACAGAGAGCTCTTTGGAGACTGTGAAATAATATGTGTTATTCCATCTAAAATTGTAATTAAGATGGCCTAGGTAAATTCAGGGGACTATCAGTCCTTTGGTATTTTACAAATGGGTAATATATTATTCCTCCATAGGGTAGATTTCAAATATTCATTAAATGCACCAATATGGTGATTTTGGTTGTCTTCCCAGCCCTTTTTTGTGCATATTTTTACCTTTATAAAACTTAAATGTGATTACTTTGTAGATGCTGTTTTATATTCTGCCATATATATATTCATGCACTGCATAATGATGCCTTGGTCAATGATAGACAGAATGTAGAACTGTGGTCCCCTAAGATGATAATGGACCTGAAAAATTCCTACCTTGTAGTGATGTTCTGATGATTCGGACCATGTGCAGGCCTAGGCTAATGTGTGTGTTTGTGTCTTAGCTTTTAACAAAAAAGTTTTAAAACTAAAATAAATAAAAAATTAAAAATCCAAAAAAGCTTATAGAATAAAGATATAAATAAAGAAAATATTTTTGTACAGCTGTATAATCTGTGTTTTAGGCGAAATGTTAATACAGAGAGTCAAAAAGTTAAAAACATTAAAAAGTTTATGCAGTAAAAATGTTATAGTAAGCTAAGGTTAATTTATTATTGAAGAAAGAAAATATTTTAAGAATACATTTAGTGTAGCCTAAGTGTACAGTGTTTATAAAGTCTACAGCAGTGTACAGTCATGTCCTAGGCCTTCACATTCACTTACTACTCACTGACTCACCCAGAGCAACTTTCAGTACTGCAAGCTCCAGTCATAAGTGCCCTAAGCAAGTATACGATTTTTTATTTTTTATACTGTGATTGTACCTTTTCCACGTTTAGATAGATTTAGATACACAAATATTTACCATTTTGTTACAGTTGCCTGCAGTATTCATTACTACCATGCTGTCCAGGTTTGTAGCCTAGGAGCAATAGGCTCTCCCACATAGCCTAGGTGTGTAGCGTGATGTACTATCTAGGTTTATGAAAGTATACTCTATGATGTTTTCACAATGACGAAATCATTTAAGGATGCATGTCTCAGAATGTATCCCATTGTTAAGCAACATACGACTGTATATGTTTTCATATACTCTTTAGATTTCAGCAGATATTCTTCTCATACTATGTTTTTCAGTATTTTATCATGAAAAATTTCAAACATAGAGCAAAGTTGAAGGAATTTTGTAGTAAAGAAAGACCTAACCCATCATCCAAATTCTACCATTAACATTGTTCTATACTTGCTTTATCACATAATTATCCATTCCCCCCCCCCCCCCCCCCCCCCCCCCCCCCCCCCCCCCCCCCCCC
>NC_045436.1:38348015-38351325 GCF_002776525.5 Piliocolobus tephrosceles | reverse complement strand
CCCTCCCTCCCTCCCTTCCTTCCTCCCTCCCTCCCTTCCTTCCTTCCCTCCCTCCCTCTCCTCCTCTCCCCTCTCCTCCCCTCCCCTCCCTTTCCCTCCTTTCCCCTCTCCTCCCCTCCCTTCCCCTCTCCTCCCCTCCCCTCCCCTCCCCTTTCTTTTGTTTGAATGCAGTGGTGCAGTCATGGCTCACTGCCACCTTGAACTCCTGAGCTCAAGTGATCCTCCTACCTTAGCCTCCCGAATACCTGGGACTACAGACATGAGCCACCATGCCCAGCTAATTTTTTAAAGCTTTTTTTATTATGACAAAAAATTGGCAATCTGCAAAACATCAATATGTTGTCCAGGCTGGTCTCTAGGTCTCAAACTCCTGGCCTCCAGTTCTCCCACTTTATCCTCCCAAAGGCTTGAGCCACTGTACCTAGCTGCATCTTAGTTTTTTGATACTTTTCAAAGTAAGTTGCAGATTTCAGCAAATATCCTCTAAGTGCTTCAGCATATCTGTCATTAATATTAACTCAATATTTATTTAGTTTTTCTTTTGATACCAAATTTGTGCTCAGATGAAATGCATACATCTTAATTATATATTTGCTGACTTTTAGTAAACACATACACCTGTGTAACCCAAAGTCTGTCATAATATAGATTATATAACATCATCATCACCCTGGAAGTTTCCCTTCTGACCCTTCCCAGTCAATCCCTACCTCCCACCCTTCCAAAGACAACCAACCGCTGCTCTAATTTTTTCCACCATAGGTTAGTTTTGCTTGTTCTATGATTTTATGTATTTGAAATCATACAATATGTACTTCTTTATGTTGTGGTTCTTTCACTCATCATAATGTTTTTGAGATTCATTCAGGTTGTTATGTTTTAGTAGCTTGTTTTTTTATTGCTGAGTAGTATTTCTTTGTATGAATCACAGTTTCCTTATTTTATTGTTAGACATCTGAGTGTATTTTCATCTTTTATCTATTAAGAAAAAAGCTGCTATGAACATTCTTCTACAAGTCTTTTGTAGATATATGTGTGTGTGTGTATAGTAAGTGTATGTGTGAATATATGTATATATATACACATCCACATTCATATATGTGTGTTTTTATTTCTATATATGTTTCTTTTGGGTAAATGCCCAGGAGTGGAATGGCTTGATCATAGAGGAGATTTATATTTACCTTTGTAAGAAACTGGCAGGCCTGTTTTCAAAGTGGTTGTTTTATTTTACATTCCCACTCATAATGTACGAGAATTCTGTTGCTCCATATCCTCGGGTTATCAGTTTTTAAACTTTGGTCATTCTGGTTGGTGGGTAGTGTATCACTACCACCAATAATAATATTGAGCCTATTTCAAGCACTTAGTGGCCATTTGTATATCTTCTTTTGTGAAGTGTCTAGTTAAATCTTTTTTCTATTTATTAAATTGGGTTGAGTTGTTAGAGTTCTGGTATCTACCAGTTCTTTGTCAGAGGTATGTTTTGGGGATCTTTATTCCCATTTTGTGACTTGCCTACTCTCTTTCCTAACCATGTCTTTAATGAGAAGTTTTTAATTTTGATAAAGTAAACTTTACTATTTTTCGTATATTATTGCTTTCTATGGCCTGTTCCCACATGTCAAGATGATGTTCTCCTGTGTTTTCCTCTAAAAGCGTTATGGTTTTAGCTTTTACGTTTTTATCTATATTATATCTCAAGTCAGTTTTTTTGAGTGATGTTAGCCAGAAGTCAAGATTAATATCACTCCATATGGATATCCAGTTATTCCAGCTCCATTTGTTGAGAAGATTTTTCTTCCCTCATTGTATTGTGTTGGTGCCTTTATTGAAAATCCTGATTGTATATGTGGGAGTCTGTTTCTGTGACTCTTTCTGTTCTGTTGATCTCCTTTGATTACTTTGGTCTTGTACCATTTTTAGTAGTGGTATATTGTATGAATGTTCCATGATCATATGGATCACTTTGCCATTGTTTGACATTTTTAAGTTTATAGTTTTCTGTTATTAAAAACTGTACTGTGATATATATTACTTCTGTTGTTTAATCTTTACTTGAGTGCAAGTGGTAGAAATAATTTATAAACAAAATTCAAGGCAAATATGTACAAGTATAAGATTACTTTTAGTTTTACATAATATATTCTAATTTTTAGTTCAGTGACAAATGAGAGTGCCTACTATTGACAAGAAGGTAGAGTGAGTACTGTGACCAGCAGCTGTGAAGTCCTTGTCAGCTGGCAGAAGAAAATTCACTTTGCTTCTAAATGTCATTCATGGATTGTTGCTATTATACTGGCAACTAAAATTATTAGAGTAGAGAAGTATAAAGAACAAAAACTTCAAAAAGACTTTCTTAGAACTTAGTGTTCTCCATGGGTTCCGTAATATATTGTAAATAATATATTGTAAACATGTATTTGCATGCATGTCGCGTGACTGAAAATGGGAGTCAGATATTTGGCCAATTGTTTAAAGGTACTCACTCAATTATGGAAATAGAACAGTGGTCATAACTCATATCCTATGTATTGTCAGATGTGAGAGGTTATCTGTCTTGAGCTTTATTGTATGGTAATCAGAAAGACATTTAGTTGTGTAAATGATCCCTGAGGTGCATGTTTTTATTTTATGTGTGTATAGATAAAATTATACCACCGCATGAAGTGTTTCTAAATGCTTAGCTTCTTTATGTGATGATTTATCCACTTAGAGGAGCAATTTGTGGTATATAGGCCACCCTAGATTTTATTTCAAGTATTTGTGATTCTTTTCTTGGGGAAGATGGATTTTTAAGGGAGTAACAGTCATTTTGGATGAATATTTAATAATTTTTTTCATATTCTTGTCCATATGAACAGTGAAATAATTGTATATCATTACCTTTTAAGAGGTTTTCTTGCATTTACCATAATAACAATTAATATCTGTAATGGAAGGACTACTGTACTGGAAAACTACACTTTTCATAAATTATTTAGTCATCTCTGTGGTCTAGTCAGCGTCTGATAGCTGTAGCTTGTGGGAAGCTAGATTGTGGTAGAGCACAAAGACCAAGGACTATACCTAGAACAGTGTCATAGGAACCTTGTATAAGAATGGGTTGTTCAGGCCGGGCGCGGTGGCTCAAGCCTGTAATCCCAGCACTTTGGGAGGCCGAGACGGGCGGATCATGAGGTCAGGAAATCGAGACCATCCTGGCTAACACGGTGAAACCCCGTCTCTACTAAAAATACAAAAAACTAGCCGGGCGAGGTGGTGGGCGCCTGTAGTCCCAGCTACTCCGGAGGCTGAGGCAGGAGAATGG
>NC_045436.1:38265428-38347615 GCF_002776525.5 Piliocolobus tephrosceles | reverse complement strand
CCACCTCAGCCTCCCAAGTAGCTGGGACTACACACATGTGCCACTACACTCGGCTAATTTTTAAAATATTTTGTGGAGATGGGGTCTCCCCATGTTGCCCAGGCTGGTCTCAAACTCCTAGGCTCAAGTGACCCTCACACTTCGACCTCCCAAAATGCTGGGATTACAGTGAGCTACCATGCCTGGCTGATGTTGGTTATTTTTAGCAAAATAAAAACACTTATCTGTCTGAAACTTTCACTGTCACACTATGATCTATTATAAATCAATGAGAATCTTTAGGCGGGTTGTCTGCATTTTCTCTCTTTCCTCCATGAAAGAACACAATGAAGTGAGTGAAAAAGCCATTTATTTGCCTTTCCTTCTAGCCCCAGTGCTGATTCCAACCTTCAGTGCTGATCCAGTTTCTGGATCACTGTGAATACAGGGTATGGGGGCCATTCTAATACACTTTAATCCCAACCTGGATTCAGCTCATTAAATTGTTTGAAATAGAATTGTTTGTTTTAGTTGTATTGGCTTTAAAGTTTTGTGTAGTGAATTGCCAGAGTCCTGGACTGAACTCAATCTCTGGTTAATTCTTGATGAAATGATTTCTCCTTTCTCACAGAACCAAATGGACATCCTCAGTTGTTCTCTGTTCAGGAATCTCCCTGTGGAAAGTCGGTGGAGGTTTAACCAGGTTGGGAGAGAGGACAGTCACTGCTGGCTGCTGCCTACTGTAAATTCCCTTCAGTATCCAATTTTTCACTTCCCTGCCTATTCTTCTAATGAGAAATAACCCAGAAGTGGAACAGAAGAAAAACAAAACCCAAAACCATCAAACAAGCTTAAGACAAATTTTATCCTTTGGCTCTCCAATCTTCTCACCTAATCATATTATTTTCAGCAACTTTTGATAATGTGTGTTACTTGTATAAAATCAATTTGTGTGTCTTTTTTCTTTCATTCTTTCTTCTTTTTTCACAATAAGAGCTTAGGAGAGTGAATGCTAATGCAATTCTAAAGTGGAAGCTTAAAACTAAGAACAGTTTGTTCTCCTTCCATCCCTTTATGCTGTGATCTTTAACATCACCGTCAAGGAGAGTGTATTTAGTTTTGTGATCAATTTAACTGTCAGTGATTTTCTGAGAGCTGACTCTTGCTGCTAATGAACATGATCATTTATACAGTGTCACTGTAGTATAGGCATGTTAAATAATTGATCAGGCCCTGGCAGGTAGAGAACGGCAAATGCAGTCCCTTTGTTGCTATGGTAATACATTTGGTTAGGGGGGCTGTTTGTCATTTGGACCACATGGATCTGGCACATGTGACATAATTGCCTGTGGTTGAGGCGGTTGCAGGAGAAAATCAACTTAAGAAGAGGTGGCATTTTCAAGTAAATTAATATATATTTCAGGGGTTTTTTTGGGCTTACCATTGTGGAGTGACTTATTCTTTTCTGTTAAAAGGCTCATTCTCAGCTAATGGTAAGCATAGAGAATGAGTCAAGTGACAGATTTGTTTACTTGCCGACACAGTGGGGTTTGTTCATTTATTGTATAAAATGGTTATTGTGTGAAGTTTACATTCCTCCCTGTATTATCCCCTGGAGGGCTCCCCATAAGTGAAATTGATGCTGTGTTTATTAGGGATCCAGAAGGGAAGGGACAACATACTCTCTTTTGTTCTCTGTTTTTTCTTCTTCTCCTTTTTTTTTTTTTTTTTAAACAATCATAGGTTTTTAAAGGTAGGAGCTATGTTTTTGTATTCTTTCAACTAATTTGTTGCCAGGTGCTCTTAGGGGTTGGGAGCACAGTGTGAGCAAAGCAGATATGGTCCTTGCCCTCAGAGGCTAGACTGCCGTGGATTATGTCCATTTGTCTTTCAGTTTCTCCTTTAGCCCTATCCTTAGCCTTATCAAGAACCTTCTCAGTATGTGTTTGTCAGTAAATTAGAGGCTTCCTTTCTGGCTATGTCAGTTTGTATGTATGTATGTATGTATGTATTTGTTTGTTTATTTGAGACAGGGTCTTGCTCTGTCACACAGACTGGAGTGCAGTGGCATGACCACAGCTCACTGTAGCCTTGGCCTCCCAGCTTCAAGTGATCCTCCCACCTCAGCCTCCCAAGTAGCTGGGACTACACACATGTGCCACTACTAAGTGTTTAGAACAGTTTCTTCCTTTCCAGTCCAGTCTCTTAATATATGTTTCTTCCAATGATTTATTAATACTATTTGCAAACAACCAGCACAAAAGTAAATGAAAGCTTAATTGACATGAGCACAGCCCTCCCATTGATCCATGTCCTTCTTATCCTTCATAGTTTAGCCAAGTTTTACCTCTGCTGTGATGCCATCAAAGCCAACAGCAATGTCTTTCTGGCTGTTTTTTTACTCAGTTGATGTGACATATTTTGTTCTGTTTTTAAAAAATGTTATTATTGGCCAGGCGTGGTGGCTCATGCCTGTAATCCCAGCCTTTGGGAGGCTGAGGCAGGCAGATCACGAGGTCAGGAGATCGAGACCAGCCTGGCTGACACAGTGAAACCCCGTCTCTACTAAAAACACAAAAAAATTAGCTGGGCATGGTGGCACACACCTGTAATCCCAGCTACTCAAGAGGCTGAGGAAGGAGAATCATTTGAACTCGGGAAGCGGAGGTTGCAGTGAGCCAAGATCGTGCCATTGCACTCCATCCTGGGTGACAGAGTAAGACTGTCTCAAAAAAAAAAAAGTTATTACTTAATCTTTCATGTGTCCTTGCCATCCCTTTTAGATGATTTGGGGCCGGAATAAAGCTGAAATCCAGTGGTCAAACCTCAGCATCTTCATTTTATAGAGAAGTCAGGCCTGTAGAAATTAAATGATGACAGGTTAATGAAAGAATCAGGACTGGTATCCAAGTGTCTAGACTCCAAGATTCCTCACCTTACTCTTGATGGGCTATTTCTGAGAGGAGGCATCAGCAGCTGCCATGCTCTCAACTTAAAGTGGGAATCTTGTAGCCATGGATGGTGAACAAGAGGGCTGATGCTAGGACTGACTTAGGCATAATGGGTTACAACAGTGGTTAGATAATGCAGAACTAAAGGGTGCAGCACTTTATCAGGAGTTTTAATTTGACACATCAAGTTGTTGGAAACCATTGTAGGCTTCTGAGAAGAAGCTAAACATGAGCAAATTAACAGTTGAGAGAAGATGCAAGAGACACTTGCTGAATATCAGTATGGTTGGGGGCAGGGAGGACAGCAGGAAATGCCTTTGGAAGGGAAGTGTTGCCTATTTGACATGTAGAAACTTGAGGCTCTTTGGTTTTGAACTAAGATACTATAATAAATACATGACAGAAATAGGAATCAAATTCTCAAATGGTACGTCAGCTCCATCTCTTTTGATCAGAGGGCTTTCTGGCTCTGAATTTTGATGATTATCTTATTTTATTTTCACTTGCAGAAAGATCGTTCTAGCATTGCTTACCTCTCATCCCCTGCATATGTGACTCCAGCCCTGTTTAAAATAGATTGAAATTAAGAGAAATCTTCTAAATTAAACAAAAAGGGAAATTTACTGAAAGAATTCTGATAGGTTATGGAACTCAGGCTCAACTGGGCCTAAGGAAGGACTCACATCAGGAATTAGAATGCCAGCTCAGCACCCTATTCTGTTTTCTTTCTTTCTCTCACTAAACTGGCTTTCACTCCACATGGCTAAAGCAGGCTGCACTATAGCTTCTGAGTTTATGTCTCAGTTATTGAAGCAACTTGAGAAACACATTTAGCATTTTCTGATTGTATTTTCAATTCCTGGGAGCAAAAATTGGATTGGCTCGGCCCATTTTTTGCCCAGCAAAGGTGGGAGGTGGAGCAGCCAGGCTCATCTAATACCAAAATGGCAGTGCCAGATCCCATCCTTGAACTGGAAGTATTGGGGGACAGAGAAGTGGGTCTTGGCAGATGCCCCCAACAAATTGAAAATCCCCACTTCAAGTTACTCAGATTTCTAAAGAAGTGTTTGCATTTGTTGAATAACTGTTTGAAATTTCATTGTGGCATAATGGGGAATTACATTTATTCTTTCTATTTAATCAATTTCATCATATTAGAAACATTTTAGATGTGCAGTGTTTTCCTGAAGCTAATGTTTTGCCGCTTACCTCTGTACTTTTTAACTGCTGGAAAACTGACTTTATTATTATTATTATTTTTATTGGTAACACAGGGGCTGAGAAGTTAAAGGTCTGCAATGCTTTAATATAATGCTCTGATAATTAAAAGTTGAATTTTTGTGCAAGAAGAAATTCTGTGAATCATAAACCATATTTCTTTTGATTATGTTTATACTCTTTCCAGAGTGGTTCAGAAATGAATAACCTTGAGATAGTCAGACCTCACAATGTTTACTAGCTTCAGAGATTCTGATTTTATTTATAGGCTGCAAAAAACCACTCAGTGAAGTTGGTTGTGATTCACTGCTTATCACCTTGGGCTATTGCCACTCAACACCAGGAAGATATTGAATTTTGTACAGTGAGAGAGTAGAATAAAAACCGTGTAGCTCTAAACAGAAGCCCAAGCGTTATCTCAGGTATTTCTCATAGCTTATTGAATGGACCCAGGCCAGTGGCTTCAGATCTGATTTTTTCTGCTGCTTCCCACCTCTGTGAGAAGTGAATACTTTGTCAATACAGCAACTGCTTGTTCTTTTGGTGACTGAAGGAAAAGCTAATAGGAACAATAATTTTCATGCCCTGTTGAGTAGTGGTCTGACGAAAAATAAATCTGGATAAATTATGCCTTGGCCTGTTAGAGTACCCCTGTTTCACTCCCAGCTTTGATTTATGCAGTAGTGTTCCTCTACTGCCTCTTTAAAATCTATGGTAAACAAATTTTCTGTTATATGCAAATTTGAGAAAGGCACTGAAGTAGATAGCTTGAAATGTACATCAAGGGTATCTGCTGAAACCCATTGTCCATTCTGTTGAAATACAGAACTCATATATTTAAACCAGAAAACACGAAGTGGAACAAATTTTAATTGGAAGCTAGGTAATAAAATAAGTGATACATGGAAAGGGACCCCACAGGTGCTCCAGAAAAGCTGGCGTAGGATTGGAGGCCAGGCTAGGAGGAGGTGAGCACTGGGTAAGGCTTCACGTAATGGCTCGTGCAGGATTGATACCGCTTGTTATTTTGACTATCATTTTTTAAATTATGTATTTGGATGGGGGAGCAGAGGGAAACTTGGCTTTTAGGTTTTTTCACTGTTGTCGTTTGGTTTTTGTTTGGAGGGTGTTGAATAGTCTTTGTTTTTTCATTCCTCAATGAAACCTTATCTCAAGGAGAAAACCAGCAACATTTGGCTTTGTTTCAGTCTTAAGTGTTAGAGTAATGCTCCCTCAACCCCCTCAGCTGAGGCCACAAATTGTGGCAAAAGTATGAGAGCTTCTGGACTTTATTTGGTGTTTGACTTCATGGAACTTCTTGAAGTTATCCTATATTTATCATAACTGGAGTGTTCTACCCTCCACCTGCCCTCTGGTTGCTTCCTCTGGTAGCCTGCCTCTGTGAGAGGCATCTTGAGCCCTCCTTAGTTAGATGGGTCATACCATTTCTCCCTCCCAATCTGTTCAGTGAAGTCCAACAAAGCAGCTTGGTGAATGGTTTTCTGCCTCCTCGTGGACTCTTTCACAGGTGGGTGTAGGCTCCCCACCTGCTTTATCTCTGGTTGCAAAGAATAGAGATACCCTCCTGTGACCTCAGGTAGTAGGAAACTTACTGTTAGATCCTAGGGAAAAGGAATAGCCAGGCTTCAGGAAGGGCAAGGGCTGAGGAGAGCTAGTCACCTAAGAGGCTGGAATCAAAAGGCTGAGGGATTGTGGACTGTCATTCTGGGAGTCCGCTGTTTTTGTAGCCCGCTACTCTCTAAGTTGCCCTTGTGTCTCAGGATTTACCCGCTTTGCTGCCTGCTGCCATCTAGCTTTACCTCCTAGTTCAAATCCCCAGGATAATTTGAAAGGCTGAACTAATTGATGATTATCTCTGACATTAGAGCACATCATAGGTTAAAGGCCAGCCTAGGGATTGGTTGCTTCTAAATCAGATTCCCATCCCTCGTTCTGTCAACTTCCATTCCCTGTGACTGGCAGGTCGATGGTGTGTGTATGTTTTGGTACAGAAAATCATTATCTAAGGCTGCCCCCAAGCAGTGCTTGGCAATATAACCAGTGCCCTTTGTGGGGGCTGTGGGCAGGGAATGCATCACAGCTGGGGTGAAGAGTACACTCATGCCCATAAGATACCAGGAGGATGGAGGTTATCCCCATTTTGAAACTGAGGAAATTGGAGCCAAAAGAGGTTAAGTACTTTGCTTAAAGTTACAGACTTAGTAGGTAGCGGACCTGGGATCTGAAGCCAGATTTCTTTGACTCCACTAGGCCATAACATGTGAGTCTTTCAAAGATGAGGTGGGGCCATATTAAAACTTCACAAACAGTGCTGGCCCTTTCTTATTCTTGGAGAGACTGTAAGATTTCAGAACTGTTTTCCCTTAGTGTCACACAACCAGAGTAGTTTGCTGTTTTCATCGTTAGGAAAATGCCTTCTAAGAAAGATTCTGAGTTTCCATTTATTGAAAATAAGTTGTTAGAACTCAATGCTTTGGAGTCAATACTGTTCTCACTATAGTACAGCTAAATTCGGGATTGGAATGGGGGTGGTTCTTCAACTGAGAAGTCTCCGCCCAAGTTGGAGAACACTGGAACCGAGCATTCCTGAAGTATATCCTGTCAGTCCTGCTCATTTCCCCTTCACAGGTTCTGTGCACACGAGCTTTTCCTCCTTTAGGGTTTTATGGTTACCCTTTAGCACATGGAGGCCCGAGACCAGGGCAGTAGGTGGAACCCTGCACACGGTAGGCATACAATACATATTGGTTGGGTAACTGGATGAAAGTGGGTACCCATGTGGCTCCACTGCCTCTCCTCACATAGGCACCTTCCTGATGGATCACTCTTTCCTCGTGCTACAGACTTACCATTTCTCTTTGTTCAATTTTTTTTTTTTTTTTTTGAGACGGAGTCTTGCTGTGTCTCCCAGCCTGGAGTACAGTGGCCCTATCTGGGCTCACTGCAAGCTCCGCCTCCTGGGTTCACACCATTCTCCTGCCTCAGCCTCAGGAGCATCTGGGACTACAGGCGCCTGCCACCTCGCCCGGCTAATTTTTTTTTTTGTATTTTTAGTAGAGACTGGGTTTCACCATGTTAGCCAGGATGGTCTCTATCTCACGACCTCGTGATCCACCCGCCTTGGCTTCCCAAAGTGCTGGGATTGCAGGCGTGAGCCACCACGCCCAGCCTCTTTGTTCAAATTTTACCTGTCTTGGAACAGAAGGCAAGTTTTCTGGTACCCTGTTTAGGGAATCTTTGGAATTCTGTTTGGGCTTCTCTAGTGGTTCAACATTCAACTTCTGTGGTTTTGACCATTTTTAATCTTGTAAATGAACTCTGGGAAAACATTTGCAATTGTCGGCTCTATCTCCTTCCTGCCTCCTCCTCTCTTTTGACATTGCCTCTTTGGTGGCGTTGTAGTGACTAACAAACAGTATAGATTTTGGAGCAGCCAGCCAGACAGACTTGAATTTAATTCTCTGCGCTGAAACATTCTGGCTGGGTGACCTTTGGCAAATTACTCAGTCTCTCTGAGCTTGGGGCATGTACAAAAACACTTAGCATAGTGCATGGCATATGGTGATGTCTCAAGAAAAGTTACGTGGTGCTATTATTATTATAATAATAGTCAGGATAATTGCCGCATTTCTTTCTCAGGGCTGTCTACGCTTCTTATTCCCAAAGGGGGGAGCTGTTAACTTTTGTCTGCAGCAACATAGTAATGGACAGGAGCCTTAATGCATGGTCTTTCTGTTTATATTCTGTTGTCAGCCTAGGATTTGAAGCATTTCAAGTGTTTTAAAGCAAATTTTGTATGAAGATAATTATCATGCTTCTAATGTATTTGGGAGCTGAGGTATTTTAATTAATGATGTGCCAGCAACCCTTTCAAATAGGGTGAAGTGTGATTTTTAAGGCCTTCATCTGCTTGGTCATAATTAGGGACATTTGGAACACTCAGGCATAATATCTGCTGATTTGCACACTTTCATTAAGCAATCAGGACTGAATGACCCAGTGACCACACTTTCATTGGATCAGGTTCCAATTGTTGAGGCGGCGGGGCCTTCTGTGCTTTCTCCTCCTCTCCCCTGCCCAGTTTTTCCTATAACGTTTACTCACATTCTGTGTTCATCTAAAACAACACTACTGTGCATGTTTTTTCAAGGCCTTGATTTTTGTAGAATCCCTCTACTGCATTTTCTTTCCCTTCCTGCCTGCCTGCCTGCCTGCCTCCCTCCCTCCCTCCCTCCCTGTCTTCTTTCTTTCTGTCTTTCTTTCTTCTTTCTTTCTCTTTCCTCCCTTCCTCCCTTCCTCCCTTCCTCCCTTCCTCCCTTCCTCCCTTCCCTTCCCTTCCCTTCCCTTCCCTTCCCTTCCCTTCCCTTTCCTTTCCTTTCCTTTCTTTCCTTTCTTTTTCTTTCCTTTCTTTTTCTTTCTTTCTTTTCTTTCTTTCTTCTTTCTTTTGCCTTATGAACCAGTCTGGCTGAAATCTCTCTTACAAAGTAAAATTTCATATGAGACAGACTGCTATGGGAGTGTTAAAGGTGATTAATAATGGAAATGAAACAGGTGAAGTTCATTCCATGAGGGAGGGAGAAGAAGGGTTCTTTGAGAACTGAAAGAGACTGTTGATTTCATATCTAAGCTCTATAAACAGAGGAACCATGTTTGACTTGTTCACCGTTGCCTTCCTGTATCCAGCACTGGTTCTGGTACAGAGTAGAATTTATTGAGTAAATTGATGTGCAATGCATGCCCACTGGTACTTATGTAAATTATATTGGCATCTACGAGGACAGAGCCTAGGTCAGAATCTGGATCTCCAGGGCCCAAAAAGAAGTATGTGAAGAAGAAAATGAGGTAAAGGAGGCAAGAATTAAAAAAAAATTGATACAGGAATATATAAGGAATGTAAAAGAAAGTTACAAAATAAAAAAGGTAAATTTTGCTCACTAGCATTTTATATGGAAGAAATGTAGAGTATGTGGATATGTGGCATTGCATGTTTCAATGCTGCTATTTGATGATTTTTTTAAAAGCAGAAGTTGAGTAGCTACATGACAACTCTGCTATTGTTTGGTCTATATCTTTTTTTTGGTTTTGTCATTGCTAAACTGGGATGATTTTCAAGCTCAGAGTCTTCATTATTTTTTCCCCTTTCCACCTTAGGTTTATAGTTGCTGTGTTGAATTTCATAAATCTTTTTCTTGCTATGAATATATATTATGTAATTTCTAATCTATTTTCATTTGTCAGATCCTTTGTACATTAAGTGGGTCAAAAGCTAGTACCTCAAGTATCTTCATTCAACAGGATTTTGGGTTTTAAGCCAGTCCTCCAAACACACACTCTGTTGTGCAGTTTTCATGGACAAGATACTCTTTCTTTTTCTACCCTCATGGCCACTCTCATTACAGACACCCAGAGGTGCCACAGGAGCCTCCTGGAGGAAGATTAGTATATGCTCCTTTAGTACTGGGGCACTTTCAGGCAACACAGTGAGTGCCATCCTTATGTCCTAAAGCTGGGTAAGGATTCTAACTCCTGAATCAGATCAAAGAGGAACCTGGTGTGGGAGGGGGGTGTGCTTTCTGGGATGGCCGTGGAGTCAGGGAGAGGACAGACATTTCCTGAGGAATAGGAGAACACAGATGATAGGAGAACAGATAATAGGAGAACACATGCTGAGACTGTGAAGAAAAAGAGGTTTAATTGGACTTAGAGTTCCACATGGCTGGGGAGGCCTCAGAATCATGGCGGGAGGCAAAAGGGACTTCTTACATGGCAGCAGCAAGAGAAAATAAAGAAGCAAAAGCAGAAACCCCTGATAAACCCACCAGATATTGTGAGACTTATTCACTGTCATGAGAATAGCATGGGAAAGCCTGGTCCCCATGATTCAGTTACCTCCCCCTGCATCCCTCCCACAACACGTGGGAATTCTGGGAGATACAATTCAAGTTGAAGTTTGGGGGCACAGCCAAACCATATCAACCTTGTTGGTGTTTTTGCAGGTGAGTGCAACACTTGACTGTCAGATAATAATTGTAGCCCTTTAGGAGTGGAGAGAGATCTGTACTAGCTACCCACTCTAAGGCTGGAGCATGTATATAAGGGAATAAGTTTAAGGAGTGTTTTTGGTGGTATATAGGATTTATTTCCCCAGCCTGGTTGACATGGCAAGACCCTGTCTTTACAAAAATTTTAAAAAATTAACTGGGCATGGTGGTGCATGCCTGTGGTCCCAGCTACTGGGGTGGTGGTGGGGGTTGGGGGGCGCCTAGGCGGGAGGATTGCTTGAGTCCAGGAGGTTGAGGCTGCAGTGAGTTGTGATCATGCCACTGCACTCCAGCCTAGGAAGCAGAGCAAGGCCCTGTCTCAAAACAAACAAACAAACAAACAAACAAACAAACAAACACGATATATTTCCTTTGGCTCATTGTAACACATAATTATGACTTCCAATTATGTAGGCATCTAGAAAAATTAGTTTTGAAAATTTGTAGAATATGCCTGTAGATCTGTTTACCAATCCATCTGTAATTATTTATTGATCACATAACATGTGACCAGGCCTAGCCAGCCCCTACTCAGATAGAATAGTAAAATTTGGTCTAGGGTTTTTTAACTGTCATTCTGTTTGTGATTTAGGTTATTAGGGAAAGCCCATTTACCCTGAAATCAAGACAGATAGCCTCTGGGAGTTCTGAGTGGAAATTCATCTGTTTCCTCTGTCATTTTAGAGAAGGTGCTGCACTGGTACTTTCAGCAGTGGATTATGCACAATCAACGGTGATGAGTATATGAACATTTTTAATTAGTCTTCAGGCCCTGTGTCTAATGCAATCAGAAACCCTGTATCAGAGTAGAGATTTGTAATCAATCATTCATCATTTTCTAAGGCAGATATAAACCCATTTACTTTTAGCCTGCAACTTAAAATATCTGCTTTAGAGAATTATTATTAACTAGGCGGATATCTGTAAACGAAGTATATTTTGAGCATGTAGACTTAAATCTCAAATTGCAGATTGCTCTGATTAAGTGTAATTGTGAGAATTAAGGTGTCTCTAGCTTTCAGTCTGTCCATAGAAAACCTACCAAAAGACAAAATAATGTTAGATAAAGAGTATCAGACTGGCATTAAGGAAACCTGAATTCTAGGCCCACCTTTGCAAACTCCAGTTTTCTCATCTGTAAAATGAAAAGAGGATTGAAATAGCTGCTATTTAAGTTCTCACTATGTTATGTTAAAGGTTTGTTACTTATAATAGAAACACTAATAGTAAACAACATCTGGGAACCATTTAATTTGTCCATGGAGGCACATGGAGCTTCTACTGTGTCACCTTTTCCCATATTGCTCCTATGAGGTAGTTACTATAAAAAGGCCACCTGTGTCCTTAGCTTGGGAGTTCTTGTTGGGGAGGCTGATCTCTGTAAGCTAATGATTTAGAGATGTCAGATATGAATCCACAATGATCATCTAAGTAAAGATCATTGAATTAAATGTAGGGTTCTACAGAGATGATTTTTTGTTTATCTTCGCGGGTCTGTCAAAATTCTGCAATGAGAGTAAAATTGACAAATTATATTTTCAAATTTAACTGACAACCAAGTAATTATAGTGTATTTATCTGCTGTTAAAATAATTTTTCCCCCAAAAGGGAAATTCTAGAGAATCCAAGAACAAGTTAATCCTCATTGTTGATTAGCAACATGAGTGAGCATGGAGAAAATGGATCACTAGTTATTGGAGTATAAAGCACACAACTTACGAGGAGCCTGTTTACATCAAAAGCCTTCAGATATTCATACTCTTTGAGCTGATGTTTCCGCTTCTGGGATTCTAATTGAAGGACAAAATCATGGGTATGTTCAAATATGTAGTTAAGAGAATATTCCTAGGCTGGATGTAGTGGCTCACACCTATAATTCTAGCACTTTGGGAGGCTGAGGCAGGAGGATCACTTGAGCCCAGGAGTTCAAGACCAGCCTGGGCAACATAAAGAGACTATGTCTCTACAAAAAGTAAAAAAATCAGCCGGGCGTGGCGGTGCACACCGGTAGTCCCAGCTATGTGGCAGGCTCAGGTGGAGAGGATTGCTTGAGCCCCGGAAGTCAAGGCTGCAGTGAACTGTGATTTCACCACTGTACTCCAGCCTGGGCAACAGAGGAAGACCCTGTCTCAAAGGAAAAAAAAGAAATTCCTTGCACAGTGTTTATGACACTGGAAACCTAAAAGGAAACTAAATATCCAGCCATGAGCAGATTGGTTAAATAAACCTATTTAATGCCAAATATGTCATAAAATGGCACTCTCTGAGGACCAGCCTTTTTTCCTCCAATAATTAAAAAAAATCTAATTATACTTATTAATTATAGGAATTTAGAATATACAGATAAACAAAACTAAACACACACAATCCCACCTTCCAGGAGGAAACATTATTGACTTTTCCAGTTATGTCCTTCTGGAATTTACACTGTATGTACATATCTATGTGTATATCTATGTTCATATGTGTATATGTGTCCATATTTATGTGTGTATTTGTAACTACACACACAGAAATATGTGTTTAATCCTTTCTCACCTTTTTACTCACTAACAGTCATTCAGACTGTACAGTTTAATGAAACACTGGGATCATACCTTATTTGGCATTTGTTAAAGTTCCTAGTGCAAGAACAGCGCCTGGTCTGTAGAAGGAATTGAATAAGTATTTGTGGAACAACTGAATATATCTTGACCATCATTCCAGGTTCACTGTTTAATTCCAAAAGATTATTTTGATGACTAGGTAGAACTTCGTAGGGTGTATGTTCCACATTTAGTTGTTTCTAGTCTTTAAGTATAAAAGCCATTACTGAAATAAATGCTTTTGTCCCTTAATTTTCAACATATTATAATTTATTCATAACAATTAATACCCTAAAAATGGAATTGTTGGATAAAAGGTTATGTGAGTTTCTCACTTTTGGTAGCATTGCGAAATGCCTTCTGGAAAGAGTAGGCCATTGTATATTCCCAGTGAAAGAATGCACTGTCTGAGTTCACACTTGAGAATATGAACTTTTTTCCCCCAATAAAAATTTTTATTGAGATAATTGTAGATTCACGTGCTGTTGTAATAATTATACAGAGAGATCCTTCCTACACTTTGCCCAGTTTCCCCCAATGGTAACATTTTACAAAACTATGATGTAGTATCATAACCAGGCTATTGACATTGATACAGTTCACACATCTTCCTTAGTTTTACTTGTACTCTTTGTGTGTGCCGGCATTCCATTCTTTAAAGTTTGCCATCTGTGTAGGTCTGTGTATCTACCACCAAAGTCAACATACTGAATAGTTCCAGCACCATGTGGATCCTTTCTGTTGCCCTCTTATAATCACACCACTTCCCTCCTGCCCTCACTTCCCCCATCTTCCCATATATCATCCCTAGCAACCACAAATCTATCCTCCATTTCTAAAATTTTATCATTAAAAAATGTTATATAGGTGGAATCATACAGCATGAAACTATTTGAGATTGGCTTTTTTCACTCAGCATAATTTCCTGGAGAGTCATTCAAGCTGTTGTTGGTATCAATAGTTCATTACTTTTTATTGCTGAATGATATTTCATGGTATGGGTGTACCACAGTTTGTTTAACCAGTTACTTATTAAAGGACATCTGAGCTGATTCTGGTTTTTGGCTCTTAGAAATAAAACTACTATGAACATTTGTGTACGGGTGTTTGTGTTAAGGTAAGTTTTCATTTCTCTGGGGTTAATGCCCAGCAGGTCAGTTGCTGGGTTGAACAGTAGTTACATGTTTGCTTTTTTAATTTTTTTGTTGTTTTTTGACAGTGTCTTACTCTGTCACCCAAGCTGGAGTACAGTGGCATGAACACGGCTCACTGCAGCTTTGCCTTCCCAGTCTCAAGTGATCCTCCCACTTCAGCCTCCTGAATAGCTGGGACTACAGGTGGTCACCACTATACCTAGCTAATTATTTTTATTTTTATTTTTTTTTTGGTAGAGACAGAGTTTCACCATTTTGCCCAGGCTGGCCTTGAACTCCTGGGCTTATGTGATCTTCCCTCCTCAGCTTCCCAAAGTGCTGGGATCACAGGTGTGAGCCATTGTCCCCGGCCCATGTTTGGTTAAGAAACTGCCAGATGTTTTCCAGAGTGACTATACTATTTTATATTCTTACCAGCAAGTGATCTAGTATCTCTGCATCCTTTCTGATGTTGACTATTTTCACTATTTTTAATTTAAGCCATTCTGATAGATATGCAGTAATATATCTTTGTGGTTTTAATTTGCATTTCCCTAATGGCTAGTAATGTTGAACATTTTTCATGTACTTATTTGCCTTCTGTATTTCCTCAGAATAATCTCTGTTCATGTCTTTTGCCCCTTTTCTAATTTTTTACTGTTGAGTTTTGAGAGTTTAATATTTTAGACACTAGTCCTTTTTCAAATATATGGTTTGCAGATATTTTCTGCCAGTCTGTAAGTTTGCCTTTTCATCTTCTTCACGTGGGCTTTCATAGAGCAAAAGTTTTAAATTTTGATGATTTTCATCAGTTTTTCCTTTTACGGATGGTGCTTTTGGTGTCAAGAACTCTTTTCCTAGCTGGTATGAACTTTTGACTCATCCCTTAGAGACCCTCTAACATTGGTCATAATTTTGCAGCTTGAGGTAACTGTGTTAGGAATTGCGTTTGAATATCCTTTGCTTTGTTAACAACTAGACTATTGTCTTTTCCTTTCTCGTATCTTTAGTTGGAGAATGGCATAGCTCTCTTTTCTTTCAGGCTGTCAGAGCTTTTCTGAAATGTTGCAATCCTGCTTCAGAATGGGGGGCATCTGAATCTTGGCATTCATCCCA
This sequence comes from Piliocolobus tephrosceles, assembly GCF_002776525.5. Taxonomy (NCBI): domain Eukaryota; kingdom Metazoa; phylum Chordata; class Mammalia; order Primates; family Cercopithecidae; genus Piliocolobus; species Piliocolobus tephrosceles. Next base: position 38,332,571 of record NC_045436.1, on the reverse strand, counting down.
GTCAGAGCCTCTTTTGCTAGTTCTTCCACCATTTCTGTAATTGTAACATGTAAAAGAACTCTTCATCCTGACCAGGAAGGATGGTGGTGAATGTGACAGTGGGGATTCATGGGTGAAGGATAAGTGGCTTTGACTGAGTCAGAAGCAGCAAACTTTGAGGGGTTTGTATTTCATGTTGAGCACATTCCCTTAGACCATAGTAGTAGTGGAGTATAAGGAAGTGGTTGAGGGTGAACTCTTTGACCTGATAGCCTGGTTTTTCATCCTGGCTCTTCCCCTTACTAGTTGTATAAGCACAGGCATGTTTCTTAATCTTTTCTTTCATCAGCTTCTTCAGTTGTAAAATGAAGATAATAATAATAGTAGCTATTTCATAGCGTTGTTCCAGGATTAAGTTGTTACATGTAAAGGGCTTGGTATAGGGCCTGGTAACTGCTCATAGCTGTTAACATTTTTATTATTTCACCTCTTACATCTGTCCTGTCACCTGAAGTGCTTTTTAAAATGCAGATTCCTGGATTTCCATTCCCAGACCTTCCAAATCAGATCTGAAGGGATAGGGCCCTAGGAATTGCATTTCAGAAAGATTCCCACATGGTTCTTAGGAATGCTAAAGTTTTTGAATAGTTACCTTGAGCCATTACTGTTTCTCCATGGTAAGTGAGCTCTCTAGTCTTTCTTTAGAGATGTGGTTGGGTACTTCTACCAAAGTGCATACCTCCTCTCTAAGAACACTTCTGGTGTTGCCAGAAGCTAACCAAACTTTCTATGCAGAGTCAAGTTATGGTGGAACTGTGTATCTGGCTGGCTCAGTGGCATGCACACTGGGGTCAGGCGGATGTGAGACCATAGAATGTGACGGGTTCTATGACAAACTGGAGCATGAATGTTATATTCAAAGGTCTCCAAATGAAATAAAACTTAAACCTGTGGGCTGGATTCAGTATTCTGGCTGCCAATTTGTAATGGTTTTACATAGGTATGGAGCAGTGTCTTTAGGTGAGGTTGGGAGGGAGAATATAAATTTGCAAATCTCTTTGTCAATTTTCTTGTAGGTACGCTGCTCAAGGCCAATATTTTTTCTACCAGCCTTTCTATTAGGGATTATTGTCCAGTATAAATATTGCAAATTAAACTCTGGGGATAACCTTAGGCTATATAGATAGCAGTATATGCTTCCTTTTTCAAAAACAATAACTCTGTAGCACTTCTCCCACAAAGGATGTGGCAGAAAGCCACAGATATTCCCTCTCTGAGAGACTTAACCGATACTTTCTTTAAGCAAGAATAACCTTGATTAAAGTTACTGTTTTAAGTTAGAGGCTAGCTTTTGAGAATACAACTGACTTCTTTTTATAGTACGGTAGATGTGGCCGGGTGCAGTGGCTCACGCTTGTAATCCCAGCACTTTGGGAGGCCAAGGTGGGTGGATTATCTGAGGTCAGGAGTTCAAGACTGGCCTGGCCAACATGGTGAAAATAAAAAATTAGCCAGGCATGATGGTGGGTGCCTGTAATCCCAGCTACTAGGAAGGCTGGGGTGGGAGAAAAGGTTGAACCTGGGAGGTGGAGGTTGCAGTGAGCTGAGATTGCACCATTGCCCTCCAGCCTGGGCAACAGAGGGAGACTCTGTCTCAAAAAAAAAAAAAAAAAAAAATTACAGTGGACTTTCTCTTAACCAATCTATGTGGTTCCCTGGTTTACCAGTGCTTTCCATTCTCTCTGGAAAGTATATTGACTCGTGCCTACTCCCTGCTGAGTGCCCTTTCTGGTAGGCTATTTCTGGTGTGTGCTCAAGGTTCCAAACTTTTCCTCCCAGTGTTGAGTTGTGTGCATTTTTACGGTAATTATATAGTTTCATTAAATAACATGTATAGTGATGAAATATGTGTGTGAAAAGGAAATTGTTTATTTTGATGAAGTTGAATTCTTTGGAAAGACTAAAGGCAAAATTGTCATAAGATATTGGTGTCAAATTGGATGTGGAAGAGGGAACTCTAAATGACTGGGAAAGATGTTTACAATATGGAAAGATTCTATGCTGAATTGATTCATACTGAGGTTTTTCTCACCTTCAAGTAACCTAAATGGGAAGTTAGGTTTATGTAAGAAAGACAACTTTGAACTTCAATCAGTAGACCTGTACTTAAAGAAATAGCCTTGGCCTATGTGAAAATGTTGGCAAATAAATTTGGTTTTTTAAGTTTCATGATTAAATATTTAAAGTAGGAACATATATGTCATTTTAAAAAAACCATTATGTACCTTAAATGGTATTTTCTCTTACAAGCCATCATCCCAATTGCAATAGGATTTCTGTAGTTCCATCCCACAGAGCGATATTGCTGATAAAATAGAGTAGCTAACCAAGACTAGCCTGCAGCCAACTTGGGAAGAGGATCTCTTGTTAGAGAAAACAGTGCTTTCAAAAGGAGAGTATCCAGAAATACCTTAAAAATTTTTTTTTAAGTTTGATCCTTTCGTTTTATACCTTAGTTCTACCTAGTTTTAGCTTTTCAAATACTTAAATATAAGTAAGTATACATTTCATAGAATGGTAAAATCGACACTTTATCTTCCTGTGAAAAATTTTTCATTAAATGGTGCTTATTCAATATAAAGTGATTCGTTTTTAAGCCCAAAGGTGTTCAGAATACTCTACAGCTGTAAAATTGGGTATAATAAACTACCCTTACTTCAGACGTGTGAGACATGAACTGATAGTTTTTTTATATAAGATCCTAGTGGTAAAAATAAGTTTAGAAAATAAAAAATATTAACAGTCAGTTTATATGGCCAAATCTTTGTTCTGCTCCCGTTGTATTTTCTGGGTGTGCTTTGCTCTCCTGAGTCAGGCAGGCTGCCTTGCTGCTTAGGTTATTCCCAGCCTTCTCAGGGCTCCAGGAGCATGAACCTCTATGGCTTCCCGGCCCAATGTTCCCTCTAGGCAGTGATGTTGAAGGTAGAACAGACAAGACAATTTGGATAAACAACTACATAAAAATTTTCCTTATCTTGACTTTGGCTCCAGTCCACGAGTGAGACACAGTAGAATAATATTCTTGTGCTTTTTGAGTATGTGCGTACCCACTAAAGCTAACCAGTGAGTCATCAGCAGACTACTTGATGAAGCTAGTGTTGTTACTTTTCTCTAGGGTGTTCGTGTCTTCCCACTAAGGATTTTTTTAAGATATGCTACACTGGTTTTTAGACCCTCTCTCGCATTAGTAACAAAGAGGCTAGTTAGAGATCATTATTTGTTACCTGTGATGGTAAGTACCCAGGAATATTTGTTGAATGAATGAATTGGTTTGCCAATCTCAACAGACTTGTATTTGCTAATAACCCTGAGTGAAGAGGGACATTATCAGTTAGGTTAATAAAGCATTAAGTTGAGAGTGGGAATGTTAATGCAGGCATAATGTAGTAAAATTGCCTGGCTTAAGCTGGTAATTGGAGTTTAGCCACTGCATATACATTTTTACAGTCCTTTATGTTTCTTTCTCTTTTCCATCAAAAGAGCTCATTCTTTTGAGACTCATGTCTGTGTCATCACAATCCAATAATATTCATTAAGCTCCTGCATGCTGAGTACTGCTGGGTTTCATCCCTTTTAATGAGTGTGAACGTTTAGGTTGAAGGATAGGCTTTTATGCAATACTGCTTTGTCCTGGAAGGAGTAATCTGTGAGTACACATGATTTTGGCACACTGTTTTCCTCAGTTCGGTGAGCTAATTAGATCAATCACATATTTTTGTTGGCAAGCTCTGGCTGCCTCTTTAAAACAAGGGGTAAATCAGCTTGCCTTTATGCTGGGAGATGTTATCAGACCTGGGCTCTGTTGGTAGTAGCCATCAGTGGGTTCTTTTATCTTGATTTTGTAAAAAGTTGCTCCTTTACACAATAGATGTTTATGCTCCATGATTCCTTGCTAATTACTTTTGTCACTTACTAGAGTACACCTTTCAGTCACCAAGCATTGCTTATACAGAGTACAATTGAGACAGTCAAGTAAAAAACATATCCCTGGAGAATCTCTGAGGGGTGCGTGCACTGGGAGGATGGGGTGGAGCCTTGGGAAGTTCACACCATTTGCAGTGGGGAAGGGGGAGCCTGGCCTCTTCTTTCCTGTGAAAAGGAACCTATCTCACTTTGTTGAGAGGTTTTCTTTTTTGCCCAATAAATTCTGTTCCCCTTCACCCTTCAAAGTATATGTGTGGCTAACTTTTCCTGGTTGTGTGACAAGAACCCAGTTTTTTCTACAACACAGTGTTGTGTGTGTGGTGCTTTGTTTTGTGCTGCTCTTGGTTAGGTTTTTAAACAATGCTTTAAAAATAAGTAATTGCACAAAACATTTAAGGAAATCAAAATACAAGGAAACATGTTTTTGTCCAGTCTTTGGTGAGACGTGACTTGTCCCCTCCACATCCCTCCTCTTTTTTTATTCCCAGTATTAAGTATTTGTAAGCTCTCTTAATTTTCCCTTCAAAGTGGTTTTGGTTTGTCCAACTCTTTGCTATCACCTGGCTTAGTCCCTCATCACCGTACTACCTGCTTTGCCTGCAGTATTTTCTCTCTCTCTCAACGGCCTCTTTTGCCTCATGCCAACTTATCCCATGTTTCTCTGCCAGACTCATTTCCTTACATCCCTCTTTTGTTCTATAGTGACTGCTCAGAATTCTTTATGAGCTCCCATTTGCCTCATGAACTAGGCCCTGACTCCCTTGCCTGGCTGTCATTACTCGGTTCCATGCACTCTGTCAGTGGCAGTTCCTGCTCCTCAAAAGGCAGTTGTCTGCCCAAGGGCAGTATTGTTTTCCACTCCTTACAGCATGGCACCATGGTTAAGAGCATGGGCACTGGAGCAGATTTGCTTGCGATCAAATGCTGGTTCAGCCACTTATCTTAGGAAGCCAACCTCTCTGTGCCTTAGATTTCTCATCTATAAATTGGGTATAATGCTAGTTCATCCTTCATATACTTATGAGGTATGAGTTGTGTAATGCATCTGACACATAGTAAGAATTTAGCAAAAGGGCGAACTACTATTGTTATTATGTTGCCTCAAATGCCCTTCTAATAATTATGTTAGCACTTACGTATTGCTACTATGTGTCAGATAGGCACTGTCCTGAAACTCTTTCCTATATGAATTTGTTTAGCTCTTACAATAACTCCATGAGGAAAGAACTGGTACCCCATTTTATAGATGAGAAAACTGAGGCACAGAGTTGGAGTGACTTGCCTAACCTCATCCAGCAGGTGTGACAGGGCTAAGATTTGAACCTAGGAAATCCAGCCCTACAGTCTGTGCTCTTAAGCACTGTACTATAAACCTAAATTCTCCTTGTGTGATAAACATCCTGTCAAGTGAACCCCCTCCAAAACTCTATGCTTAGCACCCCCTCAGCCCATAGTGATGTCTCCCTGAACTCCTAATGCATTTAATAGGCATAAAAAAGCTAAAGCCTTCGTTGTTTTGTATCCTGCAGTCCCGTATATATATGAAAAAATTCTTTAATTATAATTATTGCATGCTATAATAGAGAATTTGGAATATGGAGACACCAAAGAATAAAATACAATACACCTGGAGATAACTATTATTCACAGATTATCTGTGTTCCTAAACTTATTTGTAAATATCATACATATAGCTTTCATAATATAGGGCATTATACATACACACATTATACATAATTATGGTCATGACATGTATATAATTTTGCATCTTGCTTTTTTTGCTTAATATTATAGTGTATTTGCCTGTCATTAAATATTCTAAGTCACCATTATAATGAATACAAACAATTTACTTTGTTATTTAGTCTGTAGTGGACATATTGTTTCCTTCCAATTTTTTATAACTACAAACATTTCTACAACTAAATGGATCAAAGATTGTGGCTTAAAAAAGACTTCTGGTATGTTTGCAAAACTGCCTTTCAACAGATTGTATCTATTTATTACTTCTTCTGTAGTGGAAAACTCTAGGGTGTTTCAAGACACTCATTGTGAATATTTTGATGCATCTTTGCTAATGTGATAGATGATCTAGGGCAAGTGTCATGGCTCAAATTGCACTGAACCAAAGTGCTTAGGTAATAAGCACATGGTACTCCATGAGTACTCATTTGGTTAATTTTCAATAGTGATGTGGTGGGATTTGTATAATTCTAAGATTTAGAAACTAGAGGAGATGGGACAAAATCATTTACTAAAGCTCCATATTTTGAAGATAAAGTGAGACACAGAGTAGTGAAGTAACTGTCCAAGTTTATATAGCTGGTTGGGGCAGAGTAAGTATTATGTTTCTAGTTTTCAAGCTCTGATTGTTTTCACTGTGTCACATTGTTTTTCACTTACCTTAACCCATTCACCCTGGTCTGGCCTCACTTACAGTGAGACATAGCTGCCCAAACTTGGAGGTGCAGCTTATGACCATATATCAAAATAATCAATGTTTTCAACACTTTGGGTCTAAGATACAGGGATTCTGATTAACCTCACCAAACAGTCCAGCTTTGTCATTATTTAATTTCTCCCTTTCCTGCTTAGAGCTTCCCAGGTGCCAATGTTTAAGATCAAATGGAGGGAATGTGAAGATGGGGACCTGAAATATGGCCTGTCCCTCACAGACAGAGACCTTAGACCCTGTGATGCTGTTTAGTGCTTTGTACTTGGAAATAGGATTCTTAGGGGTTATGGGTTTAAGTGGTAGTTGCAATGTCTGGCTGTGTGGCCTTCCCCCTCTACTACCACGGTATTGAGAAAAGGAAATAATGGAAGCTGGCTCAGCTTGACTTAATCTTGCACCTGGAACCAGTTCTCTGAGCTGTCATCTTAATACAGCCCTGCTCTGCAGGTTCAGAGGTGTGGAAGTTGGGAGGTTGAGGCAGAAGTTTGTCTTGAGCCCAGGAGTTTGAGGCCAGCCTGGGTAACATAGGGAGATGCTGTATCTATAAAAAATACAAAATTAGCCAGGTGTGGTAGTGTGCAACTGTAAAGCTACTTGGAGAGGCTGAGGTGGGAGTACCACTTGAGCCCTGGAGGGCAAAGCTGCAGTGAGCTGTGATGGTGCCACTGCACTCCAGCCTGGGCAACACAGTTGGACTCTGTCTAAAAACAGGAAGTGTGGAAATCCTCACTGCCCTCACTATTTTTGCATTTCCCCAAAGAGCAGTTGGTTTCCCAGAAAGGTCTGGTAGCATGCATTAATATTTCTATGTATTGATAATGTGGAATGAAAAGTAAATGCAATGACTTTTTGCAGTTTAATTTTTCTTTGATATTGTGATAATTAAGCCATAGAAAGGTTAGTAGTTTCAAGGCAGAACATACAAGTTAAATTCATACCCACCCGTATTGCTAATAAGATTAACATTTCGAAGGCAAGATATTTCCTTATCCTTCTTAGTTTTCAGAATAACCTACCTATATCACTCCTCCTGTCCTTAACAAAGAACAAAGGATGTAACTAGTTGATTATAAGAATTATTTTGAATTAAAATTTCCCTATTAAAAAAATTGAAAAAGAAACCTGCTTTGAAAAATGTCTCACCTTCAGGGAAAGGTGAGTGCCTGAATGCTGTTATGCTGTTTATTATGCTTTTGGATGAGAAACTTTATTCACTCCACAAATATTTCTTAAGGGCCTATGTGATGGTTAATTATAAGTGTCAACTTGACTGGATTAAGAGATATCTAGATAGTTAGTGAAGTGTCACTTCTGGGTGTGTCTGTGCGGTGTTCCCAGAGGAGATCAGTATGTGGGTAGGTGGACAGACCAGTGGTGTAGATCCGCCCTGAGTGTGGATATGGAACATCCAATCTGCCTGGAGGCCCAGATATACAGAAAAGGCAGAGAAAAGGTGATTTCCTCTCTCTCTCTCTCTCTCTCTCTCTCTCTCTCTCTCTCTCCTGAAGCTGAGACACTCTTCTTTTCCTGCCCTTTGGCATCAAACTCCAGGCTCTCCAGCCTTTGGACTCCAGTATTTATACCAGCAGCCCCCACTACCCCACTCTCAGGTTCTCAGGCCTTTGGCCTTAGACTAAGAATTAACATTGACTTTCCTGGTTGTGAGGCTTTCAGACTTGGACTGAGCCACACGACTGGCATCCAGTGTCTCCAGTTTGCAGATGGGTTCCTGTGGGACTTCTTGGCCTCCATAATTGCGTGAGCTAATTCCCCTAGTAAGTACTCTCTTGTCTGTCTATCTGTCTGTCTGGAGAACTCTGACTGATACAGACTATTATGTGATACTCATTGTGTAAGGCATTGGGGATATGGCAGTGAACAAAATGTAGACCTTGCTTTCACAGAGTTTGTAGTCTTGAGGAACAAACAGACAAGTTCTTCTGGGAATTCTTCCTAGTAGTGGAGATATCTAGGTTGAGACCTGAAGAGTGAGAAATCTCAGTTACCCAGGACTGAAGAATATTCCTACCATGATTGGATCTGGAAATGGGAAAGTGGGGATTCAGTATTTGACTTGACTGTTAATGTGGATGTACACATGCAACATGTTAAAGAAGGAGAACCATGAGAATATTTAGGTTTAATAACAGAGTCTTTATCTCAAAAAATGTTTTCTGCTATTTTAGAGCCTAAATCTTGTTTCTTTAGTTGGTCTGGCCTCAAGAGGTAGGGGGAGATTGAAGGTCTCAGGTTCCAATCACAAAGACATTCTCTTTGGTCCCCACTTCATCAGTTCCAGCAGCACCCGCCACCCCCTGCCTTGCTACTTGTTCCTTAGTTTGAAAACTGCATGGCAGTTTTTTCTCTAGGTTGACAGTTCTGATTAGAGTGGATTACTGCTACTCGGAAACCAGGAGAGAATCGTGTGACATGCTTTTGTGCAGTGGTACCCTTGATTGGCTGTATCTTGTCCCCTGAAGAGTTGTCATAAAGGACTGTAGGCCATCAATTGCTACTGTATGTGTGAGCAGTGGCAGAAGTACCTGCAGATACAATGCTGGTGATATGTTAGAAAGAAGGTATGTCTGAAACAGTCAAGACACACTTCTCTATTTTAGTGTGTAAATGGTTGCTCCAAGAGAAAAGCCACCCTGCAGAGAGGCCATAGGCTCACAGAAAGGTAAGGCTTAAGCTATAAGATCATCTAGTCTAATGTTCTTAAAACTTTCTTAAACACTCTTTTCTTCCCCCCAACAAAACCTTCTGTGGAAATCCAGAATATAAATTTGATAAAACGCAGTGAATTGACACCTTAGAGAGTTTTAATATTCACCATTTAAAAAAATATGTGAAGCACCGCTCCTCTCCAAAGCTCTTGGATTCTGGTAGACACAGATGGAAAAATAGCTCATAGTAATGGCTCACTTTTATCAGTACTTGCAGTGAGAAAGACTCAGTGCTGGGCTGGGCGCAGTGGCTCATGCATGTAATCTCAGCACTTTTGGAGGCTGAGGCGGGTGGATCACCTGAGTTCAGGAGTTCGAGACCAGCCTGGCCAACATGGTGAAACCCCGTCTCTACTAAAAACATAAAAATTAGCCGGGCATGGTGGCGGGTGCTTGTAATCCCAGCTACTCGGGAGGCTTAGGCAGGAGAATCACTTGAACCTGGGAGGTAGAGGTTGCTGTGAGCCTAAATCACACCAATGCACTCCAGCCTGGGCCACAGAGTGAGACTCCCTCTCAAAAGAAAAAAAAAAAAAAAAGATTGTACTGAGCACTTACTTACCCTGTAGTTACAATAAATGAAGCTTGACATCCTGGCCACTCACGGTGAAAAAAAAAAAGAAAGAAAATGTGGCACATATATACCGTGGAATACTATGCAGCCATAAAAAAGGATGAGTTCATGTCCTTTGCAAGACATAGATGAAGCTGGAAACCATCATTCTGAGCAAACTGTCACAAGGACAGAAAACCAAACACTGCATGTTCTCACTCATAGGTGGGAATTGAACAATGAGAACACTTGGACACAGGGTGGCGAACATCACACACTGGGGCCTGTCGTGGGGTGGAGGGATGGGGGAGGGATAGCATTAGGAGAAATACCTAATGTAAATGGTGAGTTAATGGGTGCAGCAAAGCATCACGGCGCATGTATACATATGTAACAGACCTGCACGTTGTGCACATGTATCCTAGAACTTAAAGTATAATTAAAAAAAAAAAAACGAAAACAAAAACAAAAAGATGTAATCCATTAACAGATCCATTTCTCCTGGGTGTGTGTGTGTTTATGTTAAGCAGGTTTGGTACATAACTCTGTAAAAATAGAACCACCTTTCTTACACAATTTATTTGATTCATGGTGTGATTTGTTCTCGTGTTAAATTCCAAACCTAGCTAAGCCACAGATCTTTAAATTGCACATACAGGAATGTGCTTTGTATTATAATTATTTGAGGAAAAATCTGGGACTATGCAACATGGAGAAGATGAATATGATCTGCAGAAATTTTATAAAACCAGGAGTCAAATTGCAGAATCTGATCCACAGTGGGAGATTTAATATGAAGATCAATGTGATGAGTGACCTGAATTTTTATTTATAATATCACATGGTTTTGTATTTCATAAACAGTTACAAGAAAATCACATATAATTACATCTTAATTTGCTAATTTAAATTGTATTAAAACAGGGAATATATACAGCTGAATTTATGGGCTATTCCTTGTATTATTGATCAGTATCTGCCATATGAAAGGGAAGAAACAAAAATTTTTTAGTCTGCATTTTGGGTAATTTATCTCTCAATACAGTTAATGTATCCTTTCCTTTAGAATAAAGTAATTAATTGAGATACTTTAAGTGATTAATATTTAGTGTTTTTTTCTTTTTCATGGTAGGATAATCAGTTTTGTTTATATTTCTAACATGTATTAGAATTACTAACCAGTCGGACTTGATTTGTGTAGCTAGACTTGACTTAACCAGGGAAATGGAATATCTGTAGTGGCTGAAATGCCACTGAGTGATACATTGTGGTGGTAGCAATGACTAGTAAACCAGTTGTTACACCTTCTTCAAGTCATTGTTTTGCCTATTTCCAATCTTGTAATCTCTCTAAAAGTTGGATTTGTGATAGGTGAAAGTTTCAAGACACTGTTCTGTTGACCTTATGGCCAAGCAAACAAACAAACAAAAAACAAATGTAGAACTTTCATTAGAGACTGAACTGGAGGAAATCACATCATGTTTTTATCAGCACTCTTCTTATTTGCTTAAGTGAATTGCTTCCTTGTATCACCCTGGGATCTATTCCTATGCAAACAAGGTATTTATGCAGGAGTTCCTTCCTGGTAAAGCCATTCCTAAGCCCCTCTTCTGATCACAGCTGCCCATTGACTCCTGGCTCCCATCCAGTCCTCCCAGTGCTCTGACTTTGCTTCTTACTACCCATGTGACCAGTCACTTTTCTCTAGGCTTCAGTTTCTTCATCTGTAAATGGGGATGGCGCCCTGTCTCAGTGGGTGGTTATAAGAATTGAACAGACAATTTAGTGTGGTGCCTGGCACAGAGTAAGTGCCCAATAAGCAGTGGCTTTTCTCACTGGTGGCTGTTACTGTTACCTGCTGATGCAAGCACCTCTCCATAGTAAGCTGCTTATCCCTGACGCCTGAGACTGGATTTTATTCATATCCCCACACTGCACATCTTGGGCTCTTGGATTAAATGCTTACTAAATCAATACATGAATAACATAAAAATGTGATCCCTACCTTCAAGGAGACCAGACTGGTTCTGAAATAATCACAGCACAAAGCAGAAACTACATCACCATAGGGAGATGTAGTTAAACTAAAAGGTTTAGAGGAGAAAGATATTAATAGGCAGGTTTAAGGCAGGTACTTAGTAGGCACTTTGTTCAGCGTAGTGTTTTTGATGTTGGTAGCCAAAGGTTTTGGGATGCTGAAAATTTCTGGACATGTTCTATTTCTACTGTGAAATTTTACACCCTTCAATTTTAATGACAACTTGTTCTTTTACCTGCACATGTGACAGGGATGGACGAGTGCTCCCTTTTAGCCCACGCAGGTGGAATTAAATCTGAGGGCATCTGTTAAAAGCATCCAGTTTCTTTTTATACTTTTGCAACCATTTTACTAAATATGTTTTCATTTCTTCTGGTTTGCTCTTAGACTGAATATATATGATAATTTCATATGCCTTGTTGTAGTTAGTGTGTGTAGATAATTCATTTTTGTTTTTTTAAAACTTCCATTATAGAGTTATTCCACTTAATGACTTTGAAAAGATTCTTTCTCCAGAGAGAGAGAGTCAAACTGGAATTAATTATTTTTTAATCACTTTTTTGGGACAGCATGTTCTGCTTTGTGGTTCTCCCCCCAATCACATAAGCTAGATTTATGAGAGAAATCATAGCGGGCTCTGTTCAGGCAGTTACTTGTTTGATTCCCCCAGAGGCACTGGCTCTTTGATCTTCTACTAGTGTAACTCCTCTGATCTTTTATTCTGTAAGGTGTTTGTGTCTCTGTATGATGGATGTTTCACTGACCCAAGTAAATGGAAGAAAATTTTCTCTAGCCTTTAAATGTATTGCTTTCCTTGTTCTTTCAAAAAACATACTTTTCTTGAGTAAGAACATTTTAGAGGCATCTGGCATCAAATCAACAGAATTGTGGCCTTTAATGGAATTTGAGGCACTGTGAAGTGGTTTGATTGGTAAGAATCCATTTTTGTCTCTTTCTCCTTGACTGTGCCCCCGCTTACACAATAACAAAAACAACCCTTCTCCTCCTCCTCTTATTTTTTGAAACAAGAGTATCTGATTTCATTGAATTCTGTACTTTTTTATTTTACTTTTTTGAAATAAAAAAGTTCTTAAAAGGTTTTTATTGTCACTTTCATTTTCTTCCTTGAAGGGGAGGAAAAACTCTCAACTGTGTACAGAGTAAATTAAATTATGAGAAAAATAACCTATGGAGTTAAACAAGATGAACTGAGGTTTTGGAACAAATCTAAGAATTGCCTTGTGTTGTAGATAGTTTAATCCATGATTCAGAGATATATTAGTCATTTTGATAGACTGTTGATTTGACTAATTACCCTGAAGGCTGACTGGCTGACTGAATTGCTCAAGTCAGCTAGTAATTTTGATCAAATCAACGAGTAATTATGGTTTTGTGCAAGCAACAAATATAGAATACTGATTATGTTAGACTAAAGAAGATGTCATTGTGATATAATCATATAAAATATTTAATTCAAGCACCATAGCGTTCCTTTTATTTTTTCTTACTCTAAGGTTTACATTCTCAGAACAAATAATAGAAAAGGTTGTGGCAACTTTTTGGAGAGAATAATTTTATTCTCTCAATAAACAGTGCATAAATGTGAACTATTCTCTGGTGCTAAGGTAAATACTCTTATTTTTAAGTGTACTTTAATTATAATATACTTATTTTTGGGAGCCTTCAGAACTAAATATGGTCAGATTTTTAAAGCTGAAAGTTCTCTTTACATTTCTCATAGAAAGAAGCTAGAAAGGAGCAACTTATATGGGAAATCTGGAATTACTGCTGCTAATTTCCTTACCAGTTCATTCTATAATTATTAATATTAGTATGATCAGGTCCACTAAAATCCAGATACTTGTAATTGTTTGGTTTCTATACTGTCATCATCCTTTCCCTCACTTTTGAAAATTCTTTCTACAGAGGATGATGTTTATTATTGAATTCTAATTAGCAGTGTTTGTATGCTATATTTGTGGGTTTTCCAAACATTTTGGAAACACAGACATGTTTACTTAATGGAAAAATCTGTCTTTAATTTTACTTGAGTTGTCTGTTGGATGGCTTACCTGTATTACATTCCTTTTCTATGAAAGCAGGAAATATAATTTACTTGGAACTCTGTAGATTTCAGTGTATAATTAGTAACGTTTGTGAAGCCCCTCCAGGGTACTCCAGTTTTGTATAGTCATTTCATTCGTTGTGTATGTTCTTGGCATTATCTGCCCGTTAAAACCAGAGATTGAAAGGGAGAGATGGAGGACAATCATTTACAAGGTTAGGATAATTTTGAGTTTATTCTTTAGGAATTATAGATGTATACCTGCTCTTTCCACCAGCCTCTCATAGTGTGGGTGTCTCTCTGTGCTGAAAGTAGTTCTTGCATTTGAAGACATACATTATTTTTTGAACAACCTGACCCCAAATGCCTACTGCGTTGTTGGATATTCAGCTGTTTCTCCAACTTAAGGAGAAAAAAAATGTGTTGGTTTCCAACAGATGCCTTACTAAGGGATGTTTGGTGGTAACTTTTGGTATTTTAATGTTTTGCCTTATTCAGTAACATCAGAACCTAGTCCTTAGATATTGCAATTTCACTCTAATAGTATTGAGTCAGATAATCAATTTTTGGTAATTCCCTAATGCAGAAAATGGAAGTGAATTATTGTGAATAGATGTGTTAATAATGTATAAAATTATTTTTACAAAAAAGGAACTACCTAGGTTCCTCTTTTGCTACCTAGTTGCTCTTCACAACTCCTTCGATTTTAGAAGTCAATTAACTCCAAAGTGCAGGATACTTTCAAGGGGGAAGTAGGAACCTTGTCTATTCTTGCTCATTGTTTTCTACCTGAAGCACCAACTCTAGGGAGAAGTTGTGCCAAATGCAAAATCTATCTGAAGCAAAACTTAATTTAGAATAGCCTTTGATTTTTCTTTTCTTGCTTTTGCTTTCTCTTTTTTCCCCCTGTACAAAAGACATTGATATACACATGCTAATTCAGTGGAGAAGACTTTTAGTTAACGAAGCATAGATAGCCTGAAACCATTCAAGTCTATGCCAGTCACTCTAGAGGCAAGTGTAGATGAATTGAAGTAGAATATGGGAGAGTTGTGATCTACCCACTTGCTTCTGGAGGCTTATGGATAAATTAATGCATTCTTCTCCATAGAGACAGCCTCTCTGCTGGGAGGGATGGCGGCCATCCAGTCAATAAGCCATCTTTGCTGTGACAGAGGAGTTGCTCAGTATAAGTTGTTTCAGCTTTTACTCTTATTTCTTGGAAGTACAGCATGGTAAGCCTAAATTCTGGACCTCCAAGCAGATATTAGAGCCTCCATTACCCTTTGCTAATTGAAGGTGACACGGCTTTTTCTATTGTAGGGTCTCTGAAAAGGCAACAACTATTGCTTATTATTTACATCTGTATGCTGAGCTAGACTTACACGTGTATGTGTGTGTGCTACAGTGTATGTTGCTCTAGGTACAAGGGAGAGACATTGAGAATGTACTCTTTGTTGAGTGAGATACAGTACTGCTTTATTCAGGGGTAAACAATCTCATCAGAATTTCACCAAATCATGCTTGGGACAAAATGAAAGCTTCAAAGCAGTTAGATCTGCCGTTAGTGAGTGCAATATTTTAAAGAGGAAGTTTAAGAAACTTATTTACAGGTGCATAACGATATTTAGTTTTCAGAATAAATCTTAGTCTGAGACAATAGGTTTTTTACGAGTAGAAGAACAATCTCATAAGAAAAGCCAATTTAAGAGTTGTGGTGTAGTCAGGCTCAGTGGCACATGCTATCCGAGCACTTTGGGAGGCTGATCACTAGAGCTTAGGAGTTCGAGACCAGCTTGGCCAACATAGTGAAACCATGTTGCTGCTAAACGTACAAAAATTAGCCAAGTGTGGTGGTGCACACCTGTGTTCCCAGCTACTCAGGAGGCTAAGGCATGAGAATCGCTTGAACCCAGGAGGCGGGAGTTGCAGTGAACCAAGATCGCGTCACTGTACTCCAGCCTGATGACAGGGCGAGACCCTGTCAAAAAAAAAAAAGAAAAAAAGTTGTGGTGAATAGTGGTCAAACTGCTCAAGTGAAGTTACAGTAAGCTGAGTGCAGGAAGCTTTTCTGGATATGAGAAACTTTGTAGTGAGCTACATTTAGTTTGACCGATTTTGTTGTTCCTTAAAAAGAGGTCCTAGAAAAAATTGTTGAGAACCACTGAGGCTCCCTGAAAGGGTTTTGGGGAACCCCAGGGTCCCTCAGACCACATTTGGGGAACCACTGATCTAGATTGACAAAAACTTTGGCAGAAGATTAATTTTACAAATTCCTAGAGTTAGGAATCTCTTAGACTGAAGGTAAATTGCATACATTTAATTCACTGAGTATTGTGCAACAATAATATTAAGACAACCACTTAAAAAGTGCTTCTAAAAATAAGACTACTACTCTTCTGAATTATTTACATTTTCCTGATATGTTATTTTTGTATATATTTATTCCATTGGAAGTTAACAAGTCTTCTAGGTACAGATGTAGTTGGTTTTCCTTTATATGTTTTCTGTCAAATCTCTTTCAGACATTTGGTAGTCATTATGATGGAGTCAAATAGCATATTGTATTAAGCTACTCTTTTATCCCTACTCGTACCCATCAGGCTATACTCATTTTGCAGGTACTTTCATTTCATATTGGGACTCAGAAGAGTCTTCAAATCTGTTGTCATTGCTATGCTTATGATAGACAGAGCAAGTACTTTTCCTTTTATTTAAGTTGTTCTTTTGCTTTTATTTGGTTAAATAAAATGTTTTTGCTAAGTAGTAGATAAATATGGTACAAAATTCAAAAGTCAAAGAAGGTACAGTTTGAAAAGTGAGTCTCTCTTCTTCAGCTGTCCCCTAGCCCCCAGTGCCCTGTGCTGACTCAGCCACCTTAGAGTTCTTGTGTATCTTTTCAGAAATCCTCTATGCATTTACAATCAGATGGGCTAATACATTGCTTTTCTTCTTACACAAATGGTGGCATACTGTATTTGCTGTTCTGTTTACATTTTGGCAACCTTCTCCTATCAGTACATTAAGAGCTGTGTCTTTTTTGTTAATTGTAAATAGTATTCCATTACAGAGAAGTACCATCGTTTATATAACCAAACCAGTATTGATGGATATATAGGGTCTTTTCAGTCATTTACCATTTAAACAATGCTGCAAGGTACTAGTGTAATTAGTAGCTATAGTTAGAGAGGTACTGGTGGCTAAGAGAATGTGTCTGGGTCTGACTCGATAGTCTGAGTCAGACTCCATGATATCTGTGTGACTTTCATGAGATGAGTTCTTTTTACTTCTGCTCTGTTCATAGCAGAACTTTTTGTTATCACAGAAGTCACAAAATTCCACAACTACATCTTCAGTAATACCATTAGAATGTGAACTGGCTATTAGTGTGTTTTGGGACTCGATTCTTGATGGTTTTACCATGAATGCATCTTTAAAGTGGGTTTTAAACTTTTTTGAAGTGGGGCACCTCATGGACTCTTTTTAGAATTGGCTGAAAACTACGGCCACCTCTCTTCAGAAAAATATGCCCACAGTTTATGAGATTCATGGATGTATATGGAATTTTACTGTTATTTCACTAATTACACTTAGTACTTTTATGTCATGTGTGGATGAAGAACCTTTTTTAAAGGATGTTTTTCATGTTTCAAAAGGTAAGCATCACATCATCTGGGTAACACTACAGGTTACAAAGCTGTACATGTTCACATGAAGGGATTTAAAGCACTGGGTGGGGAACTAATTCTGATTGATAAAACTGTAGATACAGGTATTAGACTAAACAGCATCACTTGTCAAAGGTACCTACTTTTCCAGAGAACATGACCAAGCCAAAAACTTACACTTCTTTTTTTTCCAGGAACATTTTTGAAAAGAACTTTATGAAGTGAGAGGGTTCTTCTTAGAAAGATTCAGAGCATCTGCTTCAAGTCTCTCCTTTCAAGTTCTACCCTATAGAAGTTGTCAGATCATTTTTTTCTGCATTTACCTTAGTCAACTTTTAGGGTTTTGTGCCAGAAATCTTAAACAAGGTGTTTTTTAATAGCTTTCAACAAAATAGTGATGTAAAAGGGTGGTGTATACTATCGAGAGTACAGTGATCAGTTGGGTTGTTGGGGAGACTTTCCCCAAGAATGATCCAATTTTTAGGTTCCAACAAATCACCCTACGTGTATAAGAAACTTTTCTGTTCAATCACCAATGAGCTGATGTCTCAATACTTGCTATCAATTTCAAAATACATAATTTTTACATTCTAAATCCTTACCTGTAGGGGTTTAATTTCTTCTTTAAAAATTTTTTTTTAAAATTTTGATCTTTATCAAGGTATAATTGATCTACTTAGCTTCTTAAATAGCTTTAAAATTAAGTCCAAAAATAAATTTCAGATAGGAATTTGAATATTAATTTTAATTTTTCTTTTCACATTTATTCTGCTCATCAGTCAGTTGCATGGCACATGGGTATGACATAGTTGGTAGCCTGTTCTTGTGAAACTAAGGTGTAAAACGAGGTAGGATTGTTTCATGGGATTATTAAGTTTTAGGCATCTTGTTACTATTTTGAAGCATGTATTTTCCAAAGCTGGAAACCATTTGGAATGTATGTATTGAGAGAATTTTCTTTGCCCACATTTTGTGTGTTAACTGGTGACCTAGAAGCTGGTGGAATGAAATAAGATTCTGATTTACTGAAATGATGGACGTTGTACAGTGAATGAACTGGAGTTAAACTATGGCAAGTTGAGGAAGGGTTAAGCACAAGGTCCAGAAGAATAGGGGGCTATTAGATGCTTGCTTTATTTTTCACAGTCCAACATTGCCCTGTGATATTGCGGTGAGAGAGAAAAGAGAACTGGGCCAGAAGATTAGAGCACAGGGAGGATTTAGGTTTAATAGGATTTTATGAGGCTCTAAGAAGAGGTTGTCTGAGGTAGTTTGACCCAAAATGAAACACCCTCCTCAATACTGCTATTAGTTGTAATTGAGGGCACAAGGTTCACCTCTCTTAAGGTGTTCCCAATATTTGATGAGTCTTCATCCTTAGATGGAATTTTACATGATAAGCACATTTACAGTAATAGACTTTTTATATATTTTTTATGTATTTAGTAGCATCCAATTCAGGGCATTCCAAAGTACATTCTCAAACAATGAATTTTTCTATTGGCAGTTGCTCAGGAAATAAACAAACAAAACCTCAACCATGGAATTATATTTACTGTGGCTGCTTCCTGTGCTGCCGGTTCCTTAAGTGAAATATGCCTTAATGGTAAAAAAAGAATACAGATGGAATCCCATCTGCAACTAGAATTCTTTTTTTTTATTTTTTATTTTTATTTTTTTTGTTATTATACTTTAAGTTCTAGGGTACATGGGCATAACGTGCAGGTTTGTTACATATGTATACTTGTGCCATGTTGGTGTGCTGCACCCATCAACTCGTCAGCACACATCAATTCATCATTTATATCAGGTATAACTCCCAATGCAATCCCTCCCCCCTCCCCCACCATGATAGGCCCCGATGTGTGATGTTCCCCTTCCCGAGTCCAAGTGATGTCATTGTTCAGTTCCCACCTATGAGTGAGAACATGCAGTGTTTGGTTTTCTGTTCTTGTGATAGTTTGCTAAGAATGATGGTTTCCAGCTGCATCCATGTCCCTACAAAGGACGCAAACTCATCCTTTTTTATGGCTGCATAATATTCCATGGTGTATATGTGCCACATTTTCTTAACCCAGTCTGTCACAGATGGACATTTGGGTTGATTCCAAGACTTTGCTATTGTGAATAGTGCCGCAATAAACATACGTGTGCATGTGTCTTTATAGCAGCATGATTTATAATCCTTTGGGTATATACGCAGTAGTGGGATGGCTGGGTCATATGGTACATCTAGATCTAGATCCTTGAGGAATCGCCATACTGTTTTCCATAATGGTTGAACTAGTTTACAATCCCACCAACAGTGTAAAAGTGTTCCTATTTCTCCACATCCTCTCCAGCACCTGTTGTTTCCTGACTTTTGAATGATTGCCATTCTAACTGGTGTGAGATGGTATCTCATTGTGGTTTTGATTTGCATTTCTCTGATAGCCAGTGATGATGAGCATTTTTTCATGTGTCTGTTGGCTGTATGAATGTCTTCTTTTGAGAAATGTCTGTTCATATCCTTTGCCCACTTTTTGATGGGGTTGTTTGTTTTTTTCTTGTATATTTGTTTGAGTTCTTTGTAGATTCTGGATATTAGGCCTTTGTCAGATGAGTAGATTGCAAAAATTTTCTCCCATTCTGTAGGTTGCCTGTTCACTCTGATAGTAGTTTCTTTTGCTGTGCAGAAGCTCTTTAGTTTAATCATATCCCATTTGTCAATTTTGGCTTTTGCTGCCGTTGCTTTTGGTGTTTTAGACATGAAGTCCTTGCCCATGCCTATGTCCTGAATGGTACCACCTAGGTTTTCTTCTAGGGTTTTTATGGTATTAGGTCTAACATTTAAGTCTCTAATCCATCTTGAATTAATCTTCGTATAAGGAGTAAGGAAAGGATCCAGTTTCAGCTTTCTACTTATGGCTAGCCAATTTTCCCAGCACCATTTATTAAATAGGGAATCCTTTCCCAATTTCTTGTTTTTGTCAGGTTTGTCAAAGATCAGATGGTTGTAGATGTGTGACATTATTTCTGAGGACTCTGTTCTGTTCCATTTGTCTATATCTCTGTTTTGGTACCAGTACCATGCTGTTTTGGTTACTGTAGCCTTGTAGTATGGTTTGAAGTCAGGTAGCGTGATGCCTCCAGCTTTGTTCTTTTGACTTAGGATTGTCTTGGCAATGCGGGCTCTTTTTTGGTTCCATATGAACTTTAAAGCCGTTTTTTCCAATTCTGTGAAGAAACTCATTGGTAGCTTGATGGGGATGGCATTGAATCTATAAATAACTTTGGGCAGTATGGCCATTTTCACGATATTGATTCTTCCTATCCATGAGCATGGTATGTTCTTCCATTTGTTTGTGTCCTCTTTTATTTCACTGAACAGTGGTTTGTAGTTCTCCTTGAAGAGGTCCTTTACATCCCTTGTAAGTTGGATTCCTAGGTATTTTATTCTCTCTGAAGCAATTGTGAATGGAAGTTCATTCATGATTTGGCTCTCTGTTTGTCTGTTACTGGTGTATAAGAATGCTTGTGATTTTTGCACATTAATTTTGTATCCTGAGACTTTGCTGAAGTTGCTTATCAGCTTAAGGAGATTTTGTGCTGAGACACTGGGGTTTTCTAAATATACAATCATGTCATCTGCAAACAGGGACAATTTGACTTCTTCTTTTCCTAACTGAATACCCTTGATTTCTTTCTCTTGCCTGATTGCCCTAGCCAGAACTTCCAACACTATGTTGAATAGGAGTGGTGAGAGAGGGCATCCCTGTCTTGTGCCAGTTTTCCAAGGGAATTTTTCCAGTTTTTGCCCATTCAGTATGATATTGGCTGTGGGTTTGTCATAAATAGCTCTTATTATTTTCAGGTACGTTCCATCAATACCGAATTTGTTGAGCGTTTTTAGCATGAAGGGCTGTTGAATTTTGTCAAAAGCCTTTTCTGCATCTATTGAGATAATCATGTGGTTCTTGTCTGTGGTTCTGTTTATATGCTGGATTACGTTGATTGATTTGCGAATGTTGAACCAGCCTTGCATCCCAGGGATGAAGCCCACTTGATCATGGTGGATAAGCTTTTTGATGTGCTGCTGAATCCGTTTTGCCAGTATTTTATTGAGGATTTTTGCATCGATGTTCATCAGGGAGATTGGTCTAAAATTTTCTTTTTTTGTTGTGTCTCTGCCAGGCTTTGGTATCAGGATGATGTTGGCCTCATAAAATGAGTTAGGGAGGATTCCCTCTTTTTCAATTGATTGGAATAGTTTCAGAAGGAATAGTACCAGCTCCTCTTTGTACCTCTGGTAGAATTCAGCTGTGAATCCATCTGGTCCTGGACTTTTTTTGGTTGGTAGGCTATTAATTATTGCCTCAATTTCAGAGCCTGCTGTTGGTCTATTCAGGGATTCAACTTCTTCCTGGTTTAGTCTTGGAAGAGTGTAAGTGTCCAGGAAATTATCCATTTCTTCTAGATTTTCTAGTTGATTTGCGTAGAGGTGTTTATAGTATTCTCTGATGATAGTTTGTATTTCTGTGGGGTCGGTGGTGATATCCCCTTTATCATTTTTAATTGCGTCTATTTGATTCTTCTCCCTTTTCTTCTTTATTAGTCTTGCTAGCGGTCTGTCAATTTTGTTGATCTTTTCAAAAAACCAACTCCTGGATTCATTGATTTTTTGGAGGGTTTTTTGTGTCTCTATCTCCTTCAGTTCTGCTCTGATCTTAGTTATTTCTTGCTTTCTGCTAGCTTTTGAATGTGTTTGCTCTTGCCTCTCTAGTTCTTTTAATTGTGATGTTAGAGTGTCAATTTTAGATCTTTCCTGCTTTCTCTTGTGGGCACTTAGTGCTATAAATTTCCCTCTACATACTGCTTTAAATGTGTCCCAGAGATTCTGGTATGTTGTATCTTTGTTCTCATTGGGTTCAAAGAACATCTTTATTTCTGCCTTCATTTCATTACGTACCCAGTAGTCATTCAGGAGCAGGTTGTTCAGTTTCCATGTAGTTGAGCGGTTTTGATTGAGTTTCTTAGTCCTGAGTTCTAGTTTGATTGCATTGTGGTCTGAGAGACAGTTTGTTATAATTTCTGTTCTTTTACATTTGCTGAGGAGTGCTTTACTTCCAATTATGTGGTCAATTTTGGAATAAGTGCGATGTGGTGCTGAGAAGAATGTATATTCTGTTGATTTGGGGTGGAGAGTTCTATAGATGTCTATTAGGTCCACTTGGTGCAGAGATGAGTTCAATTCCTGGATATCCTTATTAACTTTCTGTCTCGTTGATCTGTCTAATGTTGACAGTGGGGTGTTGAAGTCTCCCATTATTATTGTATGGGAGTCTAAGTCTCTTTGTAAGTCTCTAAGGACTTGCTTTATGAATCTGGGTGCTCCTGTATTGGGTGCATATATATTTAGGATAGTTAGCTCTTCCTGTTGAATTGATCCCTTTACCATTATGTAATGGCCTTCTTTGTCTCTTTTGATCTTTGATGGTTTAAAGTTTGTTTTATCAGAGACTAGGATTGCAACCCCTGCTTTTTTTTGTTCTCCATTTGCTTGGTAGATCTTCCTCCATCCCTTTATTTTGAGCCTATGTATGTCTCTGCATGTGAGATGGGTCTCCTGAATACAGCAGACTGATGGGTCTTGACTCTTTATCCAGTTTGCCAGTCTGTGTCTTTTCATTGGAGCATTTAGTCCATTAACATTTAAGGTTAATATTGTTATGTGTGAACTTGATCCTGCCATTATGATATTAACTGGTTATTTTGCTCATTAGTTGATGCAGTTTCTTCCTAGCCTCAATGGTCTTTACATTTTGGCATGTTTTTGCAATGGCTGGTGCCGGTTGTTCCTTTCCATGTTTAGGGCTTCCTTCAGGGTCTCTTGTAAGGCAGGCCTGGTGGTGACAAAATCTCTAAGCATTTGCTTATCTGTAAAGGATTTTATTTCTCCTTCACTGATGAAACTTAGTTTGGCTGGATATGAAATTCTGGGTTGAAAATTCTTTTCTTTAAGAATGTTGAATATTGGCCCCCACTCTCTTCTGGCTTGTAGAGTTTCTGCCGAGAGGTCTGCTGTTAGTCTGATGGGCTTCCCTTTGTGGGTAACCCGACCTTTCTCTCTGGCTGCCCTGAAGATTTTTTCCTTCATTTCAACTTTGGTGAATCTGTCAATTATGTGTCTTGGAGTTGCTCTTCTGGAGGAGTATCTTTGTGGTGTTCTCTGTATTTCCTGAATTTGAATGTTGGCCTGCCCTACTAGGTTGGGGAAGTGCTCCTGGATGATATCCTGAAGAGTGTTTTCCAACTTGGTTCCATTTTCCCCCTCACTTTCAGGCACCCCAATCAGACGTAGATTTGGTCTTTTTACATAATCCCATACTTCTTGCAGGCTTTGTTCATTTCTTTTTCTTCTTTTTTCTTTTGGTTTCTCTTCTCGCTTCATTTCATTCATTTGATCCTCAATCGCTGATACTCTTTCTTCCAGTTGATCAAGTCGGTTACTGAAGCTTGTGGATTTGTCACGTATTTCTTGTGTCATGGTTTTCATCTCTGTCATTTCATTCATGACCTTCTCTGCATTAATTATTCTAGCTATCAATTCTTCCACTCTTTTTTCAAGATTTCTAGTTTCTTTGCGCTGGGTACGTAATTCCTCCTTTAGCTCTGAGAGGTTTGATGGACTGAAGCCTTCTTCTCTCATCTCGTCAAAGTCATTCTCTGAGCAGCTTTGATCCGTTGCTGGCGATGAGCTGCGCTCCTTTGCAGGGGGAGATGCGCTCTTATTTTTTGAATTTCCAGCTTTTCTGCACTGCTTCTTCCCCATCTTTGTGGTTTTATCTGCTTTTGGTCTTTGATGATGGTGACGTACTGATGGGGTTTTGGTATAGGTGTTCTTCCTGTTTGATAGTTTTCCTTCTAATAGTCAGGACTCTCAGCTGTAGGTCTGTTGGAGA
This sequence comes from Piliocolobus tephrosceles, assembly GCF_002776525.5. NCBI lineage: Eukaryota > Metazoa > Chordata > Mammalia > Primates > Cercopithecidae > Piliocolobus > Piliocolobus tephrosceles. The sequence goes on along the minus strand of NC_045436.1, from coordinate 38,308,162 downwards.
TTGCTTGAGGTCCACTCCAGACCCTGTTTGACTGGGTATCAGCAGCAGAGGTTGCAGAAGATAGAATATTGCTGAACAGCGAGTGTACCTGTCTGATTCTTACTTTGGAAGCTTCCTCTCAGGGATGTACTCCACCCTGCGAGGTGTGGGGTGTCAGACTGCCCCTAGTGGGGGATGTCTCCCAGTTAGGCTACTCCGGGGTCTGGGACCCACTTGAGCAGGCAGTCTGTCTGTTCTCAGATCTCAACCTCTGTGTTGAGAGATCCACTGCTCTCTTCAAAGCTGTCAGACAGAGTCGTTCGGGTCTGCACAGGCCTCTGCTGCTTCCCCTGTTGTTTTTTAGCTGTGCCGTGTCCCCAGAGGTGGAGTCTACAGAGACAGGCAGGTTTCCTTGAGCTGCTGTGAGCTCCACCCAGTTCGAGCTTCCCAGCGGCTTTGTTTACCTACTTAAGCCTCAGCAATGGTGGGCGCCCCTCCCCCAGCCTCGCTGCTGCCTTGTGGTTAGATCACAGACTGCTGTGCTAGCAATGAGGGAGGCTCCGTGGCCCTGGGACCCTCCTGGCCAGGTGTGGGTATAGTCTCCTGGTGTGCCCGTTTCCTTAAAGTACAGTATTGGGGTGGGAATTACCGGATTTTCCAGGTGTTGTGTGTCTCAGTTTGCCTGGCTAGGAAAAGGGATTCCCTTCCCCCTTGCGCTTCCCAGGTGAGGCAATGCCTCGCCCTGCTTCAGCTCTCACTGGTCGGGCTGCAGCAGCTGACCAGCATGGATTGTCCGGCACTCCCCAGTGAGATGATCCCCGTACCTCGGTTGAAAATGCAGAAATCACCGGTCTTCTGCGTGGCTCGCGCCGGGAGTTGGAGACTGGAGCTGTTCCTATTCGGCCATCTTGCTCCGCCCTCTCCGCAACTAGAATTCTTATGAAGATTTTTGTACAAAGGCCATCATCCTTCTTTAATGATTATCTGATTACCCCTCTCCAGTTGGTATAACAGTTGTGATAAAGTACATAAAATAATGACTCAAGCTGTAAGAGACCTAAGAAATCTTACTTTAGTTCTAACTGCTTACCTAAGTGACATTCCAAAAGAAGAGTCCCATTTTTCACTCAAGGTTTCACAGCTGGTTAGAGCTAGAACTAGAGTTTTCCGTCCCTACCTCCTAGCTCAAAGCTCAGGTTCCCAGGTTGGGACTTTAAATTTTTAGACTTTCAGACTTGGACTGAGTCAACAAGTCTTAGCCATTATCCTTTGTTCCTTACTTTAAATCTACCTAAATTCTCTAGCCATTTCCATTTCCGCAAACCAATCAGAGTGATATCAGAAGGGATGAAAAAGGAGGGGTAGAAAGGGAGCCAGCTGTGCTTTCCATCAAGTATAAGGTAGTGGTTTTGGTTTGGAAACTCACCATGAAAGACTTGACTTTGCCTCCCTTTTATCTCTAGCACTCTCCTACCTGTGTTCTTGATCTCATCTTTCTTCTGCTCCTTTTGCTCCATCAAAATTCTTTTCCTTATATCTTCAAATTATGTGTGTTCATGAGTTCGTTCCCATTAGGCCTGCAAATATAATCACTTTTCCTTGAATAAAAATGTTCCTTTGGCTCTGTCTCCCCTTAAGGTGGCTATCCTATTTTTTTCCCTTAAGAATTTTTAAAAATTCATCATTAGAGGATATTTATTTAAATAGATACAAGAATTGAAGGATGGTATGAGATAATATTTAAATGCCAAAATATTTATAGTTTAAGTTTAGTCTGATAGTAAGAAAGGGATATATCAAAATATAGTTATTGATAGTTCAGGAAAAAATGCGATTTTGACATATTTTTAGCTTTTCTAATTATTGTAGCTTTCCAAAGAGTCTGAAGTTGGGTAAGATGTCTATCTGGGAATGAAATTTTTACACTGGAAAAAATGAAGAAATTTTTACATTGGAAAAGAGATGTGATTTAGATGGCTAGAATCTGAGCTTTTATAATTATGTATTTTATTATTCTGTAAGGTGGAAGCATATGTTTTGCTTTTTTCATAGTCAAATAAAAATATATATTTTTGAAAAACGCAAATAAAATTGATACAATTCTTTGGCCAGTTATCCTTGTCTCTAATAATATTTAATAGAATTTTTCTTTCCTTATTGATGGAAAGTATTTTTATATATAATATTAATGAGATATAAATATGGCCACTCAATAATGTCTATAGTCAGTTCTGTCTTTGCAGTATAGAATTTATGCTGAAATATCTAGCTGTTGTATATATGTTTTGACAGCTCATCTCTTTCTTGCCCATTCCTCCAACCAAAAAACTCAACCACACCACACACCTACATGTACCCACTTTGAGTATTTTTTTTGTGTTGGTGTTTTTTTGAAGAAAGATAAGAAAAATCACTCTTTGGCATCTAAATGGTTTGTAGAGCTCTCTCTCAGGCATGAAACTTGAGTCAATGTGCATGTGTGACTTTACGGGAAGAACAGACTGCATGTGTGCCAAGAGTGGCAAGGTTTGCTTCAAACATTTTTGGCATCACGTACCTTAGACTGAAGAGTGCAGAGGGAAAGAAAGGAGAAACGTCTGATGATGACATATTCCTGACAGACTCACATTTAATAACTGCAGCCCCTTTACCTATTTACCTTGGCTTCATTCTGTCCTTTGTTCTTCTCTTGGGAGGTTTAGCTGTGATTTGAGAGTTTAATAAAAAGCTTAGAGTGGCTGCAAAAAAGGAAAAAACACCAGTAACAGGAAAATGCAGTGTGTTGAACACCTTAGTGCTTGAGGAAATATGTCCTTATCCATCTCTCATAAATATGGAGCCATCTCTTTCAGTTTTATTAATATATTGCCCTGGTGACATGCCAGTGTTTTAATACTCTAACATGGAATGAGACAGAGAGAGAGAGAGAGAATGAAAATATCCAACTTTTTGTTGTTCTCTGGGTGTGCTAGGTAGTATTTTTCATTTGTAGGATCTTCTGGCATACTTGTTTCCTTCTCAAACTTAGCTTGTTTGACTTGCCTCATTCCTTCTTTCTCTCCCAAGTTTTCTTTATATTGTAATTTCTTCATTCATGATACATTTTAATTCTTTAGGCATCTGTTTCAAAAGTATAGTTGGATAAGAATAAACAAAATGAGATGCACTTTTCTTAGAAATGTTACAAATTCCTTTAGAGAATAGGACCAGTGATTATAGCCCTTAGAAAGGAGAATGTAGTTTCCTAGAAAGAGCACTGGACTGGGAATACAGAGATTTATATTCTGTTTCTATCAAAATTAACTTGTGCTGGGCATGGTGGCCCATGCCTGTATTCCTAGCCCTTTGGGAAGCCAAAACGGGAGAATTGCTTGAGCTCAGGAGTTTGAGACCAGCCTGGGCAACATAGGGAGACCCTGTCTGTACAAAAAATGAAAAAAAATTGGACGGGTGTGGTGGCACATGCCTGTAGTCCCAGCTAGTCAGGAGGCTGAGGCAGGAGGATTGCTTGTGCCCAGGAGTTCAAGGCTGCAGTGAGCTATGATGGCTTCTGCACTCCAGCCTGGGTGATGGATTGAGACTCTGTCTCTAATAAAACAACAACAACAACAACCAACCAACCACCAACCACCACCAACAACAACAGCAAACTAACTAGTAAGCTCACAGCATTGGCTATTTGTCCTGTCCCTACTGCATTCTCACCATTTCTGAGAAGATTGCTTGTAAATTCCTTCTGAAAACTAACTTGAAGGATCTTAGCATATGTTTCTGTTTTTGACTTAGAAGCAATTGGCATGATGTATGTTCCTTTCATACCTTTCAAGAAGAATCTTTGAATTCTGGAGCTAGAATGACTTGAGTCTTGTAGTTTTTCGATCTCTGGGATAAATCAAAACTTTGATTTTTTTCATTATTATCACTATGTAACCTAAATAAAAGGCCTTGACATTTTCACAGAAATGTAATGTGTGGAATAATGAGGAAGTTGATTCAGAATCTCGTTTTATCTCTTATCATTTAAAACAAGGCTGTAAACGTAAATGTTTATAAGGGCTAGTGAGGTAATCTGAATGAGGTGAAGGTTCTGGCAGTAAGATCACAGGGAGTGGCAGGGACTGTGGGGACGGGAGAATGCATTCCCTGCATATATGGGTTAGCCTCTCCTGATTTTTGAAACACTAGTATCGACCCAATAGTAGCAAAGAGCCATGGTTGGCAGTGGACAATGTCCATTGAAAACAAATTTGTATTATTTGGAATTTTTGATTGGGGAATTCAATTTTAATAAAATAAAGCTATAGAGGAAATACACAGGCAGTTTTCCTTGAGTATGTGATTTGTATACTTCTTTTAACAGGCCGTCCTTTCTATGTACCTTAACTCTCCCCCATTCTTTTTCAAAAATGTTTCTTTCCTCAGAGCTATGCTTGCAAGTGTTCTGTTCTTATGTCCTAAAAATTCTTTCTAAGACCTTTTCATGATTAATAGTTGCCCTCCTGTTAACAGAAGTGCTTGTTTTAAATACTTCTTAACTATTTTCCAGTGTTTGATTCTATTCCCCACAAGGAACTTAACCCCTAAGTCTCCTTTGAAGCCCACTTTCTCCCATCTTACTGTTTGCAGGGAGGAACAGCTGATTGGTGTTCTCCTTGTAATACCCTTCATATTACTCTGTTGAAAATAGCTACCCCCTGTTTTCTTTTGGCATTACAAGTCTACAAACTTTTATTATGGTTTTTGTTTTCCAGGGTTCTGGTAATTATAATTACTTTTTTCTGAACTCTTCCCAATCTGTACACTAAAAAAATTATATTTTCAATTATACTTAGTCCTTTTAGGGACTGATCAAACTAGTGAGACAATACCACTGTCTTACTGCTTTCGTCAGTGCCACACAAATGGATCATATTCACCATACACTCTATGACCTCAATTTCTTTTTTCCCCTACTTACTTTCTTGTAGTCAGAATTTCTTTGTATTTTTTCCATGTTTCACTTTTCATTTGTAAGTGTGCTGCCTTGCATTCACACCTAATAAACACTATCTTGTTTTTGATGGATCATTTCTATCTCTGATTTGTCAAGGTTACTTGGAATTCTATTATTTTTCAGAAAAGCTAGAAACTTTAACCTAGTTTGTAGCCACAAAATGATTGAGAATCCTTTCAATTCTGACAGCCATTGATTTAAAAAAATATTCAATCAAATTAGACCCAGGAATCTGGGTGCTGTTTTATAATACCTCCCCCAAGTTGCATCAAGCCATTTATTTCTCTAGCTATTAACTCATGGTTTTCCTGTTACTGGGTGTTTTTAAGCTCTGCAAACATTTGTATCATAATAGGTTGGTGCAAAAATAATTGCGATTTTTGCCCTTGAAAGTAATGGCAAAAACTGCAATTACTTTTGCACCAACCTAATAGTTTCTTGCTTGATTCTAAGAACTAGACTTGAACTTGAGTGATTTAGAATAGTAATTTTGGGGGGTTGTGGCTGGTTGTAGTGGAGAGAAGAAACCCAATAATTATTTCGTTTATTCATGTAGCTTAGGTAGCATTATTATTTTGTATTTTTGGTAGAAAAGTAGGAGAAAATAGGAGAGCGTTTAGATTGAGTATATCTGTTTTGTAGATTTTTTTCTGTGTTGGACTTTAAGAATGTCTAAGTTTTGATTTAAATTTAATAGTCAGTGTCCTATTTAATTTATGAACATAATAAAATTCATTTTTTTTGTTATTGCCATTACAGGTTTTGGAAGGTGACAATGAAATGTGAAGAAGTTCCATTTCTCAAACCTGAAAGTTAGTGACTGCTACCAAATTTTAATGAAAATTAAATATGACTTAGAAGTATTGATTTATGAAGTCTTATGATGTCATCGGTTTCAACAGGAAGCAAACTCCAGCAGGCTGTTAGCCTACAGGGAGTTGACCCAGAAACATGCATGATTGTATTTAAAAACCACTGGGCACAGGTAATGTATGAATTCCACTTTTTTTGCTGGTCTCAGTAACCCCAGGGGCCTCCATCACACTGAATCAGGGTTTCCTACTTCTGTGATAGGTAACTAGATTTCTAGAAACATAGGGAGGGAAACTCTTTCAGGTAGGAAGAAAAGGAACTTTTTCATCTTGCTTTCCTAGAATAGGTATCTGGTCAAAACCTGAGGTTTTCACAAAAGCAATTAGGGTACATGCATGTTCCTTGGATATTTTTAGAAGAACAGCAGTTGTTCCTTAAAGTGACTTTTATATCGCTTTGCAATATACTTGACCATAATTACATCCTCTCTCTTTCTCTCTTCCCTGCTGATTTCCATCCAGTTCTTAAGCTCTAATAATACTAAAATACACATTTATTAAACATTTACCAAGTACTCTGTCGAGTACTTCAAATGCATTATGTCATTTAATCTTCTTGACGAACCTGTAAGGTAGCTAATGTTATTAGCTTCCTCATTTTACAGAAGAGGGAATAGAAAATTACCGAGGTTAAATAACTTGCTTGAGGTTATGCAGCTAGTAAGTTACTAAGTCCGTTACTTAGGCTTTGGTCTCTTGACTCCAAAACTCATGTGTTTGATCTCTGTGCTCTACTGTTTTGCGGCTGGTGGTCCCTGTGTAACTTAATGAAAAATCCCTGAGTATACCTGAATATATGTCTTCATTACAAAGTGATTATAAATTTTTTTTTTATTATTTACTTTGACTTCTCTGATCTGCTGTGTGCATAATTAAGGGTTGAATGTTCAGAAAATTTACTATCCTGCCCCTTTCCTTAGGGAGTTTACAAGTAGTAAAATAAGTAAAATTGGCATTCTTTACTACTTGCCCAACATTGCACTCCCCAGGTGAGCTGGTAAGTGGCTATTTATGTGACAGTTTTTTAATGACTACCCAGTTCCTTCCTGTGGCCGGAAACAGCACACGGGTCAAAGCGCTGAGCCTGTAAATCACAACAATTATAGGGGACACAGTTTAGATCAAAAACGAGCAAAATCAATTCTGCTTTTGAGCCGTTTATACTTTGTAGCTTCTTGTTACTATCCAGTATAAACCTTCTCCGATTTTTTTGTGCATTCTCTGACTTTTTACCGTTAGAATTTTAATGAATTTGCTATGGACATTAGGGCACATATGCTTTAGTTAAGGGAAGAAAGTAATTTAGGAGTTTTCCAGATAATTAGAGTAATAACCTTTGGCTTTGCACTTTTATAAATATTTTAAAGCAGTATCTCCAAAGCGAGGTGGTGAATCCTAAGGAATGAGCCCAGTAGTCCATTGGGTGTAGGAAGAATATTTTAGAAGGTCTGTTTCTATCTTTATCTTTTACAAATTTCTGCTTTGTGTTTAAAATGTACATTATATATTTGTATATTAGTACCTGTATGATTACTAATTTATTTGGTTATTTGTGCTCATTTAAAAAACCTATTAGTGCACAATCATATGTTTTTAATTGAGAACATTTTCAACTCCAGTCATTTCATTAGGCTGAAGAAGTCTATCCTACTATGTAGTCTTCACTCCCAGCCCCATTTTGTTTATTTGTTTGTGCATAATACCTTGGGTTATAATCATTTCTCCTGGGGTAACTGTGATACGATCCATTTAGTGTTCTGTGCCACTTTCCAAAGACATGATCTATCATCAGCTTCTCGATCATATGTAGGTGGGTCATCTGCCCCGTCAGCTTCTGTCCCCACCAGGCTTTCTCCAAACGTGAGGAATGTGTCAGTACAATGTGTCACATTATTGAAAGACTATTGGTCCCAGAATCATATTATTCATTTCCATAACAATACAAACGACTTCAGTATTTTCGGACATTTTGGGTGCTCTAAAGCACAGTACAGATACGTAGTACTCTCAGTGCAGACAAGTCTTGAGTTGAAGGTAAGGATAACTTTGTCAGAGGGGATGCTGTTTAGTTGTTAAATATTTTCTTTTATAAAGTTGGGACACTCATAATCTTATTGTTGGCTCAGCCATTTCTTTACCTTTGGGCAGGTGTTTTTAACCTTTTCTAGGCTTAACGTTTCCTTTTAAATAAATTCGGAAAATGCTCTCAGTCGCTGCCTATAGAGGCCTTTGAGGGCCTGTCTGTTATCTTTGTGAATGAAAATACTGGTTGAAGAAATTTATGTGAGTGTCAAAGTGTTACTGTTCAATGGAGATTTACTGAGCCCACACTCCAGACATGTCGCTGTAGGCATCACAGGTGGGACTTGACAATGTATAAGCGTTGGTCTGGGCTTTAAAAAATGTATAAGCTAATTCAGATGACAATGCAAGATACATTATTACAAAATGGATAATCATGATTACAGGAATTAAGTCAAGAGAAGGGGCTATTATGGCTGGAAATGACCTAGGAATGGAGAAAGTGAGATTTTGCTAGGTTGGCTATGGAAAAGGAAGGTTTTGATGACAGATAGGAAAAGAATATTTCAGAGAATGGATACTGGGAACAAATGCTCAATTTTAGCTTTTTTGGATGGTAAATATAAAGGAGGGGAAGGCAAAAAAATCATAGCCAGGCAGAGGTATGGGACCAAGAGTAAGATAAGGAATGAGATCCTCAGTTGGTGGGAATGAATGATACTTACATGTCGTTTTGGAGTTCATGCATTAGCTCTTGGCTGTGAGTTGTTGGGCTGGGGTGAGTGAAGAGCAGTTGCAGAGGATTGGGAAAAGAGCTCAAGTCTGACATAAGCTCCTAGGCCTACTGTGACTGCAGCCTCTGGGTTCCCCTGCGGCGACTAAGGAAAAATCTGTAAGGCTGGTAGGGAATGAGACATAGACAAAGCTGGAAAGCATTTTATTTGCCCAGATGCCCCATTACCTGCCCAGTGTAATGCTTTTTTAAATGTCAAATTAGGAAAAAGTGTTGGTCAGGTGCTGCGGCTCACACCTGTGTTCCCAGCACTTTGGGAAGCTGAGGCAGGCAGATCACGAGGTCAGGAGTTTGAGACCAACCTGGCCAACATGGTGAAACCCCGTCCCTACTAAAAATACAAAACTTAGCCGGGCATGGTGGTGCGTGCCTGTAATCCCAGCTACTCGGGAGTCTAAGGCAGGAGAATCGCTTGAACCCAGGAGGTGGAAGTTGCAGTAAGCTGAAATTGCGCCACTGAACTCCAGGCTGGGCGACAGAGCAAGACGTCTTAAAAATAAATAAATAAATAAATAAATAAATAAATAAATAAATAAATAAATAAATAAATAAAGGAAAAAATGAAGGCAACAAAAGCCTGTGGTATCCTGAGTTCTATTCGTTAGGAGACTTAAGTACAAATTCAACATAATTAACTTGTATTTGACAGGCTCTGTTCTGCTATTTGTTAATAGCTTCTATTCCAGAGCTTGAGTTAAAGAGCAAACACTGATGGAGGAGATCTTCTTGCCCACTTACACCTGAGAGCCTGTCAGAGGCAGCTAGTTATACAACCAGCCGTCATCCAATCAGTCTGTGATTCAGGGGAGTTGCCAGCGGAGAGACCTTAAATGGGCCAGTGGTGCACCTGAGGTTCCAAACTGTTTCTGGGTCCAGTGATCTCATGGCATCCCAGAATCATTCTAGAGTATACTTTCAGGAATGGTTGCATTCCTAATAGTGACACTGAAGAGTCTGGGCTGTAGAAAGTAGCCCCGGACTTCCTCTCACCTTCTGAGATGCCATCTTGTGCCGTAAGTTGCCAGAGCGATGAATCTCAAACCCAGATCTGTCTGGTTCATTCCTCTAGTTGAACCTTTCAGTGGCATCTGGCCACCTACAGGCCAGGATGGCACACATAATTTGTTATGTCCTGGCTTCTATTACTCTCTGCCTCTCATTTAATCTCCAAAAATGCAAAGTTGCTTGGGGTTCCTAGCCACCCCGTCTCCTGGCAGTGTCCATCATGCTGTTTCATCCCTCTGTGCCTTAGGCACTCATTCTTCTTTCTGCCTGAAATATTCCTCCCACTGGTTAAATGCCTGTCCTTCTACAGGCCTCATTTGAGGCATCATTTGCTCTGGGAAACCTTCCCTGCCCTCTTTCATGCTCCCACCCCATGTTCAAGCATTAACCTGAGTATTCTATCACTCTTACACCAATCACCTTTTAATTTAATTACTTCTATTTTTAGAGAGAGAGTCTAGCTATGTTGCACTGGAGTACAGTGGCTATTCACAGGTGCGATCATGGCATGCTGCAGCCTTGAACTCCTGGTTTAAGAGATCCTGCTCCCTCAGTCTCCCAAATAGCTGGGACTGCAGATATGTGCCACTGCATGGAGCCCAACTACTTTTTATTAAAATTGCATATATACTATCTTCTTCACAAGCTCATTACAAGCTCCTCAAGATCAGAGGCCATTTGTAACTGATATTCCCATTGCCCAGAACAGACTGTGACATATAGTAGATGTTCAATAAACAATTGAACTGAAAGGCAGTCAGAATGAAATACAAGTTTAAAAGACCTAGCAACTTAGGAAACAGCTTTCAATGTACACTAATTTTAAAATATTGTATAATTTGTCACTAGCAAGATCTTTGGACTTGCATTCAGTGATCTGGAAGAGTGTGTGTATGTGTTTAATTTTTATAGCAGTCTGTAAGAACAGTTTATAATCTAGTAGACTGTTGTTTTTATCTCTTGCCTTTGTGTCTTTGTTTTTATCTGAATGGAAGAGAAGACAGAAACAGTAAGAAGCATTATTAGCCCACCAGGCAATAAACTATTCAACTAGACTGCCATGTGAATTAAATTCCCTACACTAGTTATTTTTGATGGCACAGTTGTACTTTCTGAAGCTTCATGGACCTTGCTCTATTCATTTTCTCTCTGCTCCTTTCAAGCATTGAATTTCAAAAGGTCTCTGCTCTTAGAACCAGAAGAACAGAGGAGGTGGGTTAACAATTGGAAATGCACATTTCTGTCTTTGCTTCTAGTTAATTAATAGCCCAGAATGACTTCTGTCTACCATCAGCCTCTAAAAGCAAGCTGTTTAAAAAATTTTTAGGCTAAGAAAATGTCAGAGCTCAAATAGAGTAATAGTGATGGATGAGGAAAAGTCAGTGGGTTTAGTAACCTTTTTCATCTTGGAGAGGGGTAGGGATGGGAAAAAACAGAACCATCTAGATTGGTTAATTAAGTCAAATGTCTTCCCACAATAGTCAAAAATAGATAATATACTTGAGGTATGGTATCTTGTGTAGAGCTCCAAGTAGCCCAAATCTCAAGTCTAGAGCATCCATGCATGGATTTGACATGTGTGCTGTATTTGAGTCTCATTCCCTTGCTCTGCTCATCTCCATTCTTGCGCTCTGTGCCTTGTAGTAAACTAAATGACAGAGAAAAATTAAGTAAAGCCTTTGAGAGGTGAACAGTTGGGAAGTATTAGAGAACTCTGATTAATTTTCTAATATCTTAGTAAATTGATGTTTGTTAACATTTCAAAAACTTCTGTCTCCCTTCCAAGGCTTACAGGTAGCTCTAGCCTTGATGGTAGAAGGTAAAGTGAACCAAAGGTATACTTCTTAAGTTAGAGGACTGAGGCATTAACTTGCACTTCTGTCAGACTCTAAAGTGGTTGAACATGGCTGGGTGCGGTTGCTCATGCCTGTAATCCCAGCACTTTGGGAAGCCAAGGTGGGCAGATCACTTAAGGTCAGGAGTCTGAGACCAGCCTGGCCAACATGGTGAAACACCATCTCTACTAAAATATAAAAGTTAGCCAGGTGTGGTGGCACATGCCTGTAATCCCAGCTACTTGGGAGGCTGAGGCAGGAGACTTGCTTGAACCCAGGAGGCGGAGGTTGCAGTGAGCCGAGATTGCACCATTGCACTCCAACTTGGGTGACTGAGCGAGACTCCATCTCAAAAAATAAAAATTAAAATAAAATAAAAATAAAATGATTGAGCATGTTGAAATGTCAGCAACTCTCCTACTGTGTACTTGGTGGTAAGTTTGATTTTTGCTGTGGTTGAAATTAGTGTTCTTTGAAATATTGTTATTTAGATCATTACTCATAAGGCCTTTCCATAACTGTTTTATCCAAGATTTAGGCAAGCTTCTGGAGCTCAGGACTGGAGCTGACATTAAAAACCTGGTGTTAAGTGAATACGTATTATAAAGCTGTTATCTTAATGTAAAAAGAAGTGACTTGGTAGAGGTCTCCCTGTGGAAACAGATGCATAAGGAACACTTAATACTGAAAGACACAGCTGTTAAGTCATGAACAAGGACCGCATGGAAAATTTTGTGTCGTTATTTGATACATTGAGTGGAATTTGGCTTTAGACAGCTAAATCTTGCCCTTCAGTGTATTGGAAAATATTGCATAGTAACTTGATTTTTTCCACAATGCCACCTTATTTTAGCATTCCAAAGGATTTGGAAGTATGGGTTTTACACATAAGACTTTCTTAAAATAACTAGGCTCTAACTTTGGTAGCATAAATAATCACCTACAGATACATGCATGTATGTAAGACATAGAACAATATTAACTGGAATCAAAGCTAGTCTCCTGAGAGAGAAACGCTTGTGTTTATCCTTAAGGGTAATAATAATTTGTAGCTGAGGTACAATTATGTGATTTATGTAGAGCTTTCATTTTGAAAGCATTTGCACTTCCTGTTTAGAATTTGTGCCCATTTGAAATTTGGGCCAATTATCACTGGCTCACAGGGGCCGTCATAAAGGATAAGGATAGGAGTATCTGATACTACTTAATGAAAGAAACATGCTATTTATTAATCTTATTTAGCCCCAGTAATTCTCACATTTATAAGTCAAATGGCTTTGAAATGAGCTTAAATTTAGCTCTATGAATTTGATATTTTTAACAGCATTGTTCATACTGTTGATTTTTATGTGTTTCTTTCTTTTTGGAATTGTGATACTTTACATTTAGGATCTGTATGTGATGAAGGCTAATGGTGCACCCCCCCCCAACACACACAGGCACACACGTCTGTGTTTCTTAAAGTTTGTGGATTTACAAATATCTAGCTATGATCCACAAAACATTTAGGTTGCTATTTCTGATCTCAGCTGGTTTACTTAATTAATGAGTGTGGGCTTTATAAGGTATTGATTAGTTTTTTTAAATGGTATTTTCAGCCTAACAAGGTAAATTTGTTTTATAATTTGGAAATATTTGCAAAGTATATTTTGCTTGCTTTCATTCTTTTACCTACTGAGATCCCTCTGGCCCCGTTAATTGTGTTTTTTCTTCCTTTGAGCTGAATCCTTGAGACTGAGTCTAGAGAGCTGAGAAGCAGCCAGGTGTGGGAAATGAGGCAAGGTCGAGAGTATAAGACAGCTGGTAATCAGGAGTAGACCAGGCCTGGGGGAGCCACTGTGAGCAGCGTGAAATCGTGGCGTCCATAGCACTGGAAGGTAAAAGTTGGTGTGTGGGTGGAACTGGCAGCAAGCAGAAATCAGGAACACAGAAATATTGGAGTTTGATGGGAGTGATATGAAAAGAGGGCACAAAAGGAAAAAATAAGGAAAAGTCCAGGTCATATCAGAGATCAGTTTATAGAAACTGAAAGAACTATGACACCATTGGAGTGACAAACTTGGGACTTGGGATAGAAGTTCTTTGGCATTTCAGTACAAATTGTGCTCCAGTCAAGAAGCTTCTTAGGCATTCCCTGCCAATATAGGAACCAGTCCCAAGGTTGGGCCACCAGAGCCCGCTAGTAAAAGCAGGTCATGGGTGTGTCTGCCTGGAAAGGAAAAGGAGGTACCCTGGGAAGGTCCTAAGGAGAGCGGTTAAGGACATGTGGCAACACAAGCATAATCAGCACTTTGCTGAGCATTGTGTGTTTCATGACTCACATACGTTGGTTGTAACACACCCATCTTCCAGGCAGTAAAACCAGTGGGTTAGGGCTGGGTCTTCAATGTATCTGCTCCATCTGAAGACAGTATGAGGGAACTACTGTAAGAGAGTAAAGCTGCTTCAGTTTAAAAGCTGCTAAACAGTTTGCATTCTGTATAAAAATCGTAGTTCTCTTTTTAAGGTTTTTCATAGCAAAAAAAGGAGGTCAGTAAAGGAATGAATTGGAATAAATAATATAAATGAAGGTTAATTAATGAGAAAAATACAATTTATGGTTATGTAAATAAAGACTTTTGCTGTGTCTTACATATTTGCATGCACATATATAGTATATATAAAATATACATATACATATGTATAAATTTATATTGCTTAGAAATTGCTGAGACTTAGATCTCTAATTGTTAATTGTTTTTAACTCAATGGTTTGGTCTTTTTTGGACATTAGTACATAATTACTTTGTCTACCTTTGTTTTTATTTGTATTATGAAATTAGATAAACTTACAGGTAAGAATAAATAACCTTAAAATCTCATTTATATCTCTTTAGACTCACTTTGAATCATATATCTACTTGGCAATGTATTTGCTTTTTAACTTACATTTTAACGATAGAAAATGAATTTACTTAGTGTTTTTTTTTGATGACTCTATTGTATCATGATATAACATATTTTGATTGTAATTCTCTTATTCTTGACCATTTGAGTCAGTAGTATTTTTTTCATTATTGGAAAATTGAACATGTTTTAAAAAATAATTTTTGGATTGTTTCCTTGGGGCATTTTCCCCAAAGTCAGATTAACAAGTCAAAGGACAGGAACAGTTTTATAGCTTCTATTACATATTGCCAGATTGTTTTCCAGAAAGATTGAGCTAATTTGCTACTCCACTATCAATGTATAAAGCACAGCCCCAGTTTTAGATAGTTTTGACAGTCTGGGCACACATGAAAAGTATAATTACATTTTTACCCTGAGGTCCAGCTGTAAAGATAGTTCTCGTAAGTAAACTCGATATATGGACTTTGAAATTATAGAACTGATAAGACATGTCTTTCGTTCTTCAGAATGTGGAGGCTTGAAGTTAGGGACTTTCGGGGCTGGACAATGTGTGGTATGGAGGTAGAGGGTCCCTTTGGACCAGTGTGGTACTGTGATTGCATTCTATTGAGTTGTTGGTAAGGCCCAGAACAAAGGGATGGGGGAGAGCCAGGTCCCAGTGTTTCTGCTGCTAGGACGATCACCAGGTGCAAGGAATCCTGAAGGGCTTGGTGGAGGTTGTAGGATAGTGGGTGTACTTTGGAGTCAGGCATGCAGCAAAGGAGAAGAGGATGTCTAGTGGCTGTCCTGTGGCCACTAGTCAGTGGGCCAGGTACTCCCTGGGTAGGGGCTAGCCAAAGGCCTTCCTTATTAAAAATGTCAACTCAAGGGTGTTGGAGTGATTTTTTTGCCTTTGTGACACAGCATTATCAACTTTATAATGGAAGTCAATGGAGATTATAGATTCTGTGGAAATTCTTTTATTCTGTAAGGGTGGACTTGCCTGGTCTGTAAAGATTTTTTTTCCGTTTCTGACAAGGGAGAGACTTAGACATTTCCCTGATAAATAAATTTCCCTCATTGCTCATGCATGCTGACATAGCATTATGCCTTTGCCAGCTTCCCCAGTGACTTGCAAAAATTCCATAACATAAGTACTCGTACAGAACATGTAACAGCACATCATAGAACTGGACCCGGAGGGTACTGCAAAAGACACATAGATTCCATGCAATTCAGAAAGGCAAAAAGGGACAAAGATAAAATCATTGATAAATGTTTGGTTGTTTAAAAATTATCGTATGTGTGCATTTTCAAAGGAGTAAATGGAATGAGTATTATACCAGAAATTCTAAGTCATAAAGTTAAATGGAAGTTGAGATAAAAAATCGTTTTAGTTTCCAGGTTGCAAAGTGGAAGTATCTGTTGGCAGAGAAAGGTGAGAAATCTTCAAATGCTAGCAGTGGGAAAGGAGAGAAGCTGACCAGGGCTGTGAGGTGACCTGTTTAGGGATTTTTATTTAAATTGTTAATTGAGTTTTTTGTGGTAAAGTATATATAACAAAATAGGCCACCTTAATCCATTTTGTTTTTTGTTTTGTTTGAGACTGGAGTGCAATGGCGTGATCAAGGCTTACTGCGGCCTCAACCTCCTGGGGCTCAAATGATCCTTCTACCTCAGAGTCTCAAGGCATGCAACACCACACCCAGCTAATTTTTACAGTTATTTTGTAGAGACAGGGTCTCACTATTTTGCCCAGCCTGGTCTTGAAGTCCTAGGCTCAAGTGATCCTGCCATCTTGACCTCCCAAAGTGCTTAATTATCAGCTCTATTTCCAAAACTTTTTAATCACTCCAGACTTTAGGGGTTTGTTTTGTAATTGGTTGTCTCAGAATTTTTAAGCTTAAAGAAACACAGCATTCAAACCCTTCATTTTTCAGTTTCAGTATATGCCACATGTTAGAGTTGATTCTACTAGTTGTATGTCTCTCGTTTATCAGTTTCCTTTAATCTTTTCTGTTGCTGCATGTGTAGTTGAAGAGGGCATCCATCCAAGCAGGGAAGGGAGGATATTGTTCTGCCAAGGGCATATGAGTAGCTGTGTTCCTCTGCAGAGATCTCCAGAGCAATTCTATTTGTAGGAGAACATGGGTAGCATGGTTTCCTTGTGCTTATTTAATGTATTTTAAAATTAAAAAGCAATGTTATACATCTACAATCTAGAAAAAAATTTAAGAATTTGTCATGACTTTGAACATAAAAATGATTCTTTTTGCATATTTTTCACATACGTCTTTGACATAATTGATTATTATGCATCTAACATCTACAAATAACTTGCTTTTTTCGTCTAATATATCACTTACAATTTCTCATTTTCCTCAATTATGTTCATAATAAATAATCCAAAGAATGCATGTAGCTTAATTTATATAACCATACTATTTTCTTTGATATTTAGATTGTTGAAATTTATAACTGTGTAAGTAAACATCTTCAGACATCTTCTTTCTATAGTTTAACTCCTTCATTTTAGTGTTTGAGAGGGAGACACACACACACACACACACACAATGCTCACATGTATCTTGTTGTGGGCAGTGGCACCTGCATTTTTGGTGAAGATTTGGTAAAATCAGTGGTGATGTGTTTTTGTAATTATGATAAACATCAGATAGATGACAAATGTTTGACTTGGTTACAGGTTGTGAAAATCTTGGAGAAGCACGACCCCTTGAAGAACACCCAGGCAAAATATGGGTCTGTCCCTCCAGATGAGGCCAGTGCTGTGCAGAATTATGTAGAACACATGCTCTTCTTGTTGATTGAAGAGCAAGCCAAGGATGCTGCAATGGGGCCGATTCTGGAATTTGTGGTCTCTGAGAACATCATGGAGAAACTTTTCCTTTGGAGCTTGAGAAGGGAATTTACTGATGAGACTAAAATTGAGCAACTGAAGATGTATGAGATGTTGGTCACCCAGTCGCACCAGCCTCTGCTGCACCACAAACCCATTCTGAAGCCTCTGATGATGTTGTTGAGCTCTTGTTCAGGAACAACCACCCCCACTGTGGAGGAAAAGCTGGTTGTCCTACTCAATCAGCTCTGTTCCATTCTTGCCAAAGATCCATCCATTTTAGAACTCTTCTTCCACACCAGTGAAGACCAAGGTGCTGCCAACTTCCTCATCTTCTCCCTTCTGATTCCCTTCATTCACCGAGAGGGGGCAGTAGGCCAGCAAGCTCGGGATGCATTGTTATTCATCATGTCTCTCTCTGCTGAGAACAGCATGGTGGCCCATCACATCGTGGAGAACACCTACTTTTGTCCAGTAAGTCTCTCTCCTTGGCATGTTTTCCACTCACTCCCTTTTTTCTCTTCTGTTGCTAATGATGAATACTATCTTACTCCCTTTTTTTCTCCCAGTAAGTTGTACTTGGCACCTCCTATGGAAAGATGTTTAGAGGAAATCTTTTTGGAGGGAGCAGAGGAGTCTAAGTTGAGACGCTATTTGTCTGAGCAGCATCAGCTCATCATAAGCCAACAGAGGAAGCTAGATGTGTTACCGTTTTTGGTTAATTTTTACTGCATTAAGAATGATTTTAATTGTTCTGGGAGCATAGGAGCATATCCTGAGAGATTGGTAAAACCTGTGCTTTCTGATTCCTTAGCTTTTCAGGTTGATTTTGCTCCAAGGAATCATGGCATGTGATAAGACCTCCACTGCTAGTTTCACAAATTAATTTGTTTCTCAGCAAGAAAGTGACCGCTAGTTTTAGTGTATTTTGTTGTCATAGGAACATGGGGTGGTGGAGTGGGAGTTCAACAGTCAGTTAGTGTGTAGGGACCATGCTGACAACACCAAATGCTGGCAAGATGTGGAGGAGTAGAAACTCTCATTCATTGCTGATGGGAATGCACAATGGTACAGCTACTTTGGAAGACAGTTCGGCAGTTTCTTACAAAACTAAACATACTCTTGCCGTGTGGCCCATCTATTGCACTCCTTGATATTTACCTAAAGGAGTTGAAAACTTATGTCCACCCAAAAACCTGCACATGGATGCTTATAGAAGCTTTATTTATAATTGCCAAAAACTTGGAAGCAAACAAGATGTCCTTTAGCAGGTGAATAGATAAAGTGGGGGTATATGCAGATAATGGAATATTTTTCAGCTAAAAAGAAATGAGCTGGTAAGCCATGAATATATATGGAAGAACCTTAAATGCTTTTTACTAAGTGAAAGAAGCCAATCTGAAAAGGGTGCCTACTGTATGATTCCAAGTATATGACATTCTGGAAAAGGCAAAACTGTGGAGACAATAAAAAGACTATTTTCTTCCCCTGAGCATTGGGGCAGGGTGAGGGAT
This sequence comes from Piliocolobus tephrosceles, assembly GCF_002776525.5. Taxonomy (NCBI): domain Eukaryota; kingdom Metazoa; phylum Chordata; class Mammalia; order Primates; family Cercopithecidae; genus Piliocolobus; species Piliocolobus tephrosceles. The sequence goes on along the minus strand of NC_045436.1, from coordinate 38,289,424 downwards.
GAATAAGCAAAGCACAGAGGACTTTTATGGTGTGAAATTACTTTGTGTGATACTAGAATGGTGGGTACATGTCAATATACATTTGTCCAAACCCATAGAATGTAAAACACTGAGTGAGCACTCATGTAAACTAGGGTTTTTGGGGTGACTCTACTGCGTCACTGTGAGTTCATCAGTTGTAACAAATGTAGTCCTCTGGTAGGGGATATTGATAATCAGGGAGGCTGCGCGTGTGTTGGGGCAGTGGGTATGTGGGATATCTCTGTACCTTCCTCTCCGTTTTGTTGTGAAACTTAAACTGCTCTAAAGAAAACCTCTTAACGGCAGTTTTGAGAGGGAGCTATACGAGGTTTGGGTTTTAGCTTATTTGAATTGTTTAATTCAGTTGTGTAATTCTGCTGTTAAAGGAGAGCAGGTATTGTAACAAATCAAAATATTCGGATGGTTCACTTGATCAATGTGCAAAAGGCAATTTAGAAAATACCATTTACAAGAGCAACATAATCATAAGGTATCGTGAAATAAATCTAACAAATACACGAAAGACCTTTATGGAGAAAATTATAAAGGGCATAAAAGATCTAAATAAATGGAAAGCTCTACAGCTTGTAGATACTGTACAGATGAGACATTCCTGCAAATTAATCTATAAAGTTGATGCAATTTATGTTTTAAAAACTTTTTATTATGAGAAAAAGTAAAATACAGAAAATTTAAAACACTAAGATGAACACTGTATGCACACCACCTAGATTCAAAGTTGTTAATATTTTGCCATTCTTTGGTATTTTATGCTTTTATTTGTTTTTGTTGTACCATTTGAAATTAAGTTACAGACGTTAGATACTTTAGTCTGTATTTCCTATGAATGGGGACATTTTCCCACATAACCACAATACTGTTATTATACCTAAGAACATTATACAATAATTCCTTAATATGATCTAGTATCCATTTCTCCCATTATGCCCCAAATTACTTTCATAGCTTTTTTCTCACCCTTTGTAGAGTCCAATAAAAGATATACATCTAGCTATCAGGTCTCTTTAGTCTCTGTTAATATAATAACAACCTGCCACTTTTCTTCCCCATGACATTGACTTTTTAAGAGACCAAGCCGTAAAACATCCCCACATTCTGAGTTTGATTGTTTCTTGTGTAGTTTGACTTGTCCCTAACCCTGCATTTCCAAATGGACTTAGATCTACATGCCCAGTTAAATTTAGGTTAAATATTTTTGGCAAGGATACTTTACAAGTGATGCTATATACTTATTGCATTACAGCAAGGGGCCTGTGTTAAGTTATTCCACTATTGGTGATACAATGAGACCCCAGTTAATACTTATTAGAGTAGTAAGTATTAAGTGGTAACTGTGTTGTCAAGAGTGGGGAAAAAAACCCAAGAACTTTTGAGAATATAAATTGGCATAGTAACTCAGGAAAGCAGTATGGCAATGTTTGGTAAAACTGAATATTTGCATACCGTGTGATCCTGCACCTTCCCTTCTAGATATCTGGCCTGGAGAAATCTGGCACTTATTTACAAGGATACATATACAAAGATGTTCAATAAAACAGTGATTTGAACAACAGAAAAATAGAAGTACGTGAAGTGAAAGATAAACTGGTTTATTCATACATCATACATCAGTGGAATACTTTTCAGCATTCAAAGTGCATGAATCGTGTATTGTCATGTAACTGTATGTATGAACAGCAGTAAATCAAAAAACATGTTGAGTTATTTATTTATTTATTGAAACAGAGTCTCGCTCTGTCACCCAGGCTGGAGTGTGGGGGCGTGATCTCGGCTCACTGCAACCCTGCCTCCCGGGTTCAAGTGATTCTAATGCCTCAGCCTCCTGAATAGCTGGGACTACAGGCGTGTGCCACCATGTCCCGGTAATTTTTTGTATTTTTAGTAGAGACAGAGTTTCACCATGTTGACCAGGCTGGTCTCGAACTCCTAACCTCAAGTGATCTGCCCGCCCGGACTCCCAAAATGCTGGGATTACAGGCATGAGCCACTGTGCCGCCTAGAGTTTACATAAAATTTTAAAACACAGAATCTTAGTGTATGCTGTTTTTTGGATACATATGTATACAGTAAAAGTATAAAACAACCGCAAGGATAATAATATATGCGAAGTTCAAGACCGTGACTTTCTGGGGGTGAAGGAAGGAGAAGGGATAGTAATGAGATTGGAGTGGGATGTAGTTCTCTTTCTAATTTTTATTGTTTGAAAAAATCAGAGTGTTCTGAAGAAATTTTTGCAGAATATTAAAATCTGTTAAGTCTTGGTGATGGGTTTCTATTATGCTTTGTGTATTTTTGGTATTTCATAATTAAAAAATTTAAATATATTATGACAAGAATAGACCATTTTTAATGTTTAGATTTCTATTTAACTGTGTCATAAGCAGATTTTAGTTGAGTGTTGCTTTTATAAAAACGTATTGTAAAACACTGTACAGATCATTAAAGTTGGAGGGAAAACAACGTCTCCAGCTGACCTTGTTTGCTAGAATGGAACACGAGCTTCATTGTGTTAAGTTGCCCCTTAGGATAGATGCCATAATCTCATTTGTACCCAGTTTTCTATAATTACATCTGACAACGTAATTTAAAAAAAAAGCCCTCTTTATGTTGAAGATAAAAGCATACTCTATTAACCATCCAGCTAAGGACCACAGTTGACAAAAAGGTTTCTCTAATTAGTATGATTGTCAAAGTGTGTTAACATCAGGCTGTTGGAAGAGTAATGACTCTTTCAGGAAATTGGACCACTTTTGTAAACCTTTACTGTTGATAGTAAGGGCTTGCTGGTTCTGCTGCCTCATAACTCAAGATGTGCTTTCCCAGGAAAAGAAGGCGAATGAAAATACTCTAGGGAACAATTTGGTGCCAACAAAAGGGGACTAAATGACCCTGTCACTTTTTTTTAAAGAAAACCAAATATTGATAGTTAAGCCCATGCCACTATTATATACTGGCAAATGTAGAAAACAGTGTATACATAAATCAAGTAATGCAAATTAAAGCAAGCGACCTTTAGGTACACAGCCACAGGTAGAATGTTATTTATCCCATATCCAAAATTTATGAGGCTTTTTATTTTGACAAGTTGTATCAAATAGTCCCTACCAGGTGTTATGCTGCGAGCTTCAGGCTAAAGCCATCTGCCAAAAATCTTTGTGTTTGCTAAAATTAACCAGATATCATTAGATGTTTAAAGTTAAACATTACTTGTTCACTGCTCTGTACATGTCTTCTTTCTTTTTTTCTTTTTCTTTTGTATGTCATCTTTCTTTCCTTCATTGGAAACATTTCTATGTGTAAAACATTATGCAAATCCTGGTACATGCATTATTTTCTTTAATCCTGGCAACAACTCAGTGAAGAAATGGAAATTTAGAGAACTTTAATAACTGCCTGTCAGTGGCAGACTCTGGTTCAAAACCACGTTTGTCTGATACTAAAATCCTTGGTCTCAGCAACTGCATTGCTATACTGCTGCCGGGGAAGTTGTTTGCTTTTTTGTCTATTGTTATCCTTGTGGTTTTACATGTGAGTTGTTTCTTTTAAAGAGATTCTTGAGGGAAAATAAGTGAAAAATAAGTGCACATAAGTGAAAAATAAGTGAAAAATGGGTTAATGCTTACTGTGTTGGGAATAAATAGAATATTTTGCAATTTTTGTGTGTGTGTGTGAATGGGAATCCAAGGATCAATAAAAGTCTAAAATACTGGATGGGAATTTTATTTTTAATGAGCTGTTGAATACATCTATATTTAAACTTTTATAATTTAATTCTAAGTTAAAAAATGAAATTTAAAAGTAAATAGAATGTTCATCTCTTAACCTAGAAAAGTTAGCTACAGACCTGTTGGTATCTTTCCTTTTCCTTGTCCTGTTCCCACAGCACTCTGTATCCCCTTAGGTAGTAATTATCTTTCTTGCATTTATTGATTTATCAGCCATATTCTCCATCTCTCCTGGTCTGACTTGTTCACTAATCTTCCCCCAGGACCAATCTTGTGTATGTCTGGCCCACAGTCTGTGTTCTAGAAATATGTGCAGTCTGGGTGAATGAATCTGAACTCTGAGCACAGCCTAGGAAGGGAGGATATAAATACCATAAAGATTTAGAATCTTGTTCCTAAGACTGTATAATACTCTTTATTCTGCAGAATATTTTCTCCTCTGTTTCTTTGCCATTCTGAAGGAGGTAGCAGAGAAACTTTTTGTAGTGGCAGGAACATGACAGGACTTCCTGTTCAGCTGTCACTTCTGTACGGACAACGTCCTTCTGTCTTCTGGGAGTATCCTTGTGCATAGAGAGTGTCCTTCTGTACAGGGACCGTCCTTCTGGATGGGCAGGCTTCTGTTCACATCTCAGCCATGCCCTTTCAGAATACTCATTTTAAAAAGTGAATATTACTTATGTGTTATTTTTAATTACTGTCACTGATGTATGTAATTTGAAAATTAATGTTGCTGTAATTATATTGATATACTGAATAGTTATTCCCAGCTTTTTAGTCAGACAAATTAAGCCTGTCTTTATGAATTCATCTTCAAAGCCTCAAAGTGGTTAAGAAATCAGGAGTATGCAGAATTAAAGCCTTTGTTCTGTGGTTAATTTAGCATGAGTTAGCAAATGTAATTGATTTAAAAAAATGTGGCATCAAGATTAGATTTCTCTTCGAGGAGAACTTTTGGTCTCTGTTCTCTTTTGCCGGAGATTTCTGATTTCTAAGAAGCAACTCATTTGGGTCACATTCAAAACTGGAATGAAAGTGTTTGTATGGGTATGTTCACTTTGAACAGGGGACATTCTCCTTTGGGACCACAGATGCCCTGATTTTTTAAAAAGAGATAAATGTACTGTCCTGTTTACGGTTGTATTTTCTTAACGTAGTGCCTGGCCTGAAGTAAGTGTTTGGTATTTCTTTTTTTAAGGAGTGAGTAAATGAATGAATGATTAAAGGTTGCCAGGAACCAGGAAACAGAACAGAGAAATGTATATAATTTTTTGATTTCTCTAGTACTGAAATGGTTCACCTATTTGTCTCCCTGTCCTTTATACTCCACTGGGGGCTCCTATACCATCTCCCCCACCCCTCCTAGACCCTCCCATGACTTCATATGGTCTCTCCATGTTAAGACCTCCCCGACCTGTACTCTGTTGTTGAGTTGCGTATGTTATTCATGGGAAGGACTCCTAGCATCTGAAAGTCAACATACCTGACTGGACAAATCATCCATACCTCCAGTGTGGACTGGAATGAACAAGTCAGATCAGGAGAGATGGAGAAGGCAGGCAATACACTAATACATGCAAGAAAGATGATTGCTACACAAAGGCATACAGGAGTGCTGTGGGAACAGGACAGGGGGAAAAGGGAGGCAACAATAGGTCTACAGATAATTTTTTTCCAAGTTTAACATACCTAAGCCCACCCCTCCTTCTGACTTCCTGTTTGTGATGCCCGGCACTGTGGATTATTTTGTCATATCTCATCTGTCTAAATCTGCCTTTCCTTCTCTCTCTGGTTCATATGGCTTGAGGTCCCATCTACATGTTGACGGCTCCGTCTCTAGCCCAGAGCTCTCTTTTAAGCATCAGCCCCACATATCTGAATACTGGGCTCTCCATTTGGATGCCTCACATGCTCCTCATGTTGTCCTATAAAACCCTGCAGGATCTGGTTCCCGTTCACCTTGCCAGCCTCTTTCTACCTGTAATTCTGCACTCTAACAATACTGCGCTTCTCTTAGTTCCTGGAGAATACCGTCTTTGCTTTCTCCTTTGAGCTTTTGTATATGCTGTTTTCTCTGCTTGGAATATTCTTCCCCCTACTCTTTTTCTGGCTAACTCCTACTTACTCTTCATCAGCTTAGACATCACTTCTTCTGAGAATATTTCCTGCTGCCAACCCTCCAAATCTGAGTTAAGTCTTTTGTACACCCACAGCACTATATATTTTCTATTATGTATTCTGAGCATTTCTAACACTGTTTTAATTGCCCGTTAATCTCTCATTAGACAGTGAGATCAATGAATATGTCACTGTTTCTTTTCTGGGCCTGCCTCATTATATTTTCTTGAATGTTTCCATCTCATTTGAGGCCATTGTCACCTCAGGGTTTGTGCTAGAGCAAAGACTTTTGTAGCTGGCCTTTTTTTTTTTTTTTTTTTCTTTTAAGGCACTCCAGCTCTGTCGGCCAGGCTGGAGTGCAGTGGTCCAATCTCAGCTCACTGCAACCTCCGCCTCCCAGGCACAAGTGAGTCTATCTTACCTCAGTCTCCCGCGTAGCTGAGATTACACATGCCACCATGCCCAGCTAATTTTGTATTTTTAGTAAAAACTGGGTTTCGCCTTGTTGGTCGGACTGGTCTCAAACTCCTGGTTCAAGTGATCCACCCACCTCAGCCCTGCAAAGTGCTGGGATTACAGGCATGAGCCACCACCCCTGGCCCCATAGCTGACTCCTTTGCATTCATTCTGTGCCATCCCTGGCCATCCTATACATATCTAGCAAGTCAGGATCTCCAAGTTGCTGCTTAGTTCAGTATCACTTCCCAGCTGGGAGGCCTCCAGTACTATGAAATTCATTGCTTCCCTGGTTTGATATTCCACAAAGTAAAATCAACAAGCATTCAGCATTAAGTGTGTTATCTTCTTACATTTCTGTGTCTATTAAAGGCATCACCATTTTCTTGGTGACCAAGTTGGGTAAGTTGACAGTTTTGAGTTATCCCACTTACCAAGCCCAAAGGCTGTCAGTTTAAATTAAGGAACAGGACACTAAGGGAGGAAGCAAGCCCTAAGAGTATTGGATTAATGCCAGACCGATAGATGTCATGGTTAGATCATCCTCATATCCACCTTCCATGTGATACTCAAATTTTATTTCCTCCGCTTTTTTCCTAGTGCTGATGCCTCCATGTAGACTCACTTTATCTCTGCTTGAATCTTGTCATTGCATCTAACTAGCTGATTGCTGTCCCCCAATTCTTTCTCCTTGCTATTGTTTGTGAAGATCAAATGAGAAAATATATGTGGAAGTGCTTTCTTACCTACAAACGTGCAGCTGTCAGTCATGACCTCAAGCATGCAAGGAATTGCATGGAATCTTTCTCATAAAGCTCATGGTTCCAATGTATGTGACTTTCTGTCCTGGATCACCTCAAAACAGGGGATTCTCTAGGCTGGAGTATGTGCCTTCTCTGTATTTGCCCTTGATGTATTGTACTATAGGATGTTGTTTATGAATTTGTTCCTCTCCTGAACTTCTTGAGGCCAGAATAATGTTTCATTCATCTTTGTGTGTACTTCCCCTGCACCAAGGCCAGCATAGTGCCTGGCACATGAGAGATGAGCAACCCATACCAACTATGTGTATATTAGCCAGATAGTGCTGGTATTGCTGTCCTTCTGCCAGAGTTGTTCTTCCCTACTCTCTCCACCTGTTTGCATCGTTTTTAGCTGGCTGATGGGCTCTTATACCTGGAACCAGCAGCATTGGCATCACCTGTGAGCTGTTAATTGTAGGTTGAGAACTTTGGAAAAGCATTTATTTTGTCTTTATTTCTGAATACAGGTACTTGCAACTGGGCTCAGTGGTCTCTACTCTTCCCTGCCTACAAAGCTAGAAGAGAAAGGCGAGGAATGGCACTGCCTTCTGAAAGATGATTGGCTTCTGCTTCCTTCTCTTGTCCAGTTCATGAACTCCCTGGAGTTTTGCAATGCAGTCATACAGGTACCAGAGCACGATAAAAGATCCCTTTGCTATAGCTTCATTCAGAGCACAAGCATTGCAAAGGATTAATTTAAAAGCATTCACTTTTTAAAATGTTAATAAATGTTTATGGAATATTGGTGCTTTACTTTAAGCCAAGGGAATGTCCTTGAATGAGTGAAAATGTTAGTTTGTAGGTTTCTGTAAGTTTTAACTGAGAAAAAGAAATGAGTAGATTTTCTTTATCTTCTTTATAAAAAGTGTTAATTCTGTTGTGATTATCTACTTAGCCATCAAAAAATAAGTTCAATGCCTGACTCATTAAATAGATATTTTTAGGTTTCTAAGTACTCCAGATTAATACCACTTTTACTTCAAGGTCTTCTTGGGAATTTATAAAGGAGAACACTTTATTTTGCTTAATGGTGCATACTACATAAAGAATATTGTTATCTCAATTGAATTTATAAGAAGTTAAGCATTTTCATTGAAACACAAATTAAATTTGCTTTGAAATTGGCCTGTTTGGGGGAAAGAAAAAACAACCACTGAACTCCTGTGTATTTGGCTTCTTGATTAGATTTTTACCTTTAGATTTCTTGTTACTGTTTTCAGTAAAAATCAGATTTTATATATATTTAAAGATGTGATAAGTTTTCATAAAAATGTTTTGTTCCATATAGCATAAATATTACCTTAATATTAGATTTATTAAGAAATCAAGTTTTCTTTATAGTGATTGTGGGATGAAAAATGTTAGTTATAATCTGTTTATCTACCAAATAAAGAAATAGCCTCTGGAAGAAAATACAAGTAAATTATCTTAGTTCCATCTCATTTTTATTGCTAAGTCAAAGGAAGTTTTATTTATATATAAAAAAAATGGATTACACCTTATTTTTTCCTTTAATATTGAGTCTATCAACATTTTCTCGCAGTTTGTGGAAATAAAAAAGATGGAACTACTATTAGTTCTTCCCCAAAAATATATACACACAGAGAGATTATCAGTAATTTAAAGATCTAGCCTCACATTCCTAGAAATTGCTTTTTACTTTGTTGTTTGACTTTCTCCCTCTTTTTCACTGTCTTCTTTTTTAAGAAAGAGAAATAAAGCTAACAGGCATGGTAAGAACAGGGAAATTATATATTTCATACTGTATTTTGACATTGAAACCATATACTTTTAAGATTTTTTTGTTTGGGGAAGACTACTGAAAAGGTTACTTATAAAAGATACTAGTAGAGGGTTATCCACACTAAATATATTTTGGAAATCAAATATGAGAAGTATTGTACCTCTGATAATGTTTTCTGCTTTCAAATATTATCTGTTTTTCTGAAAATATTTTAAAATGCCTTTCTCTTTAATATAAGTGACTATCAGGAAATACATATTTAAAATGAGAAAATGTTTTCTGCTAGCAAAATAAATGTATTTAATTGTTCGTTTTGACAGTTATGCTTAGTTTTTAAAATTAGTTACAGGTTGAGATGTGATTTAGAAGAAAGTAAGGGGCAAAAATTAAACTTTCCAGTTTGTTAACTTTAATTTATGAATCCTTATACATACTCAGTCTGTTTATTGTGTTTTTTCCAAACACACAGTTTAAAATTACCAATATTATGTTTGCAAGTTCAACTTCTGTGAATTTTAACCAAGCTGTTTATGCTGGAATAAGCTATTTGAAGGGCATACATGACAGTATGAGGTCTGATTTGTTCTTTAATCACAGAATAAATGGCCAAAATTTGGATTTCCTTTTTGAGTTCAGGATGTACACAGAATTGTTTTATTTTGAAAACTGAAGATTGAACTCTTTGCCTTTTTCTTGACTATCTGCGTCTCTCTTAGGTGGCTCACCCCTTGATTCGAAATCAGCTTGTCAATTACATTTACAATGGATTTTTGGTACCAGTCTTGGCTCCTGCTCTCCATAAGGTCAGTGATTGGCTCATGTAATCTTCTGTCTCTATAATACAAGTGATGGACACTGAGGAGGGTAAACACAGTGTAACTGATTTGATGGTGACTTTAGCCTTATTTTTCTTCTCATTCTATCTCTATTTCTTAGCAATATCAAACACAGGTCTTAAAATGGCCACAGCTTAAACTGATGGATTCTGTCTGGTGTCATAGAATACAGTACTGTGAGTGTTAAGTAGGATAGTCAGTCCAAAGGAACATCGGCAGATAGACTCCGACTCTGTGCCTGCTTCGCTTTGTGGGTGGTGGCTACTTGGAACTGTCAAGCTGTCCTCCAAGGCTAAGTCTGTCATAGAGAATGCAAGGTATGCTGTGGGCATGGAGAGGAGCAGTAGTAGCACAAGTGCCATAGATTTGCCATCTACTTAATAGAACATAATTTTTTATCGTAACAGTTTTGTGACAGCAAAAATTAAAGTGAAGCCAAGTTAAGGTCCCATCAAAGGTTGGCTGTCTCATTAGCACCACTCTGAATTTCTTATGATTCTCTGATTTTGTATGATAAATCAACTGATATCTTTTCCATTATGAGCTGTCAAGCGACACCCCTGGGCCTAGAATTCTGATTTTTCATTTTTCCTTCACTAAATAAAGAGACTTGTGCAGTATTTAGTTCAGGGGATCTTTGTCAAGATTTTGGAATCACACCTCTGGCAGGGACAGAAGCAAAGAGCAACTTGATCATATGTTGTTTTGATGGAATGCCCACCATTCTGCATCCTGAAGTTCAATTTCTACAGGCTTTTATTTTACAGAAGCCAAAAATACTTGATTATGGCAACGTTGAAACCTTGCCATCCAAGCTGATGGGGTTTCTGGTTTAGAGCAGATCTTGACAGAAGATGTTCATCTCTTACTATTTAGTGCCTCTCCAGCATAGTGGCCATGTTTTCCAAGCCAAACAGAGTACTCGGTTTGACTTAGATTTTTATGTTATTTCTAGGTTCGAGAGGTCATCTTTGATGTGGTTTAAACATAAAAATACTGAGGTTTCCGTGTTATTTTAGTAGTTTATGGGCACAAAGGAACCAAGTCTGTGAAATTAGATCTCTCTTGGAAAATAAGGGATTAACTTTGGAAAATACAGAACTTGTATTTGTTTCTAGGTTAACTTTGCGTTTGTCAGTATTTCATTGTTCCAGGGGTGGAATGGGTATCTTGCATTGAAGACCTCTAAACCTCTGCATGGAAGAATTTTCCTCTTTGGAGGAACACAATTTTCCTCTTTGGAGTGCTATAGAAATTCTCTGGCAGTAATTATCCATATATACACTCTCACCCATTTAGACTTCTTTCTTCATTCGTTTCCATCCTTTTCCTCATTGACCTATTGACATAAAATAATTTCCTGTCATTATTATAATAGTGACAATTATTATAATTACTATTTGTTCAGGAAATTTTATGTTATTATAATTAGCACACTTAGTGTTACAAATATTAGTGATAGCTCTTTATCCATAATTGAGGATGAAAACCACCTCAGAGAGCTGTTACGAGGATCTTACTGGTCACCCCACACTTCTTCTTCATAGCACTTAGCACAAGTAGAGTTAAATCATTACGTGTGCTATTACTTGCTTAATGTCTTCTCCACAGTGGTGTGCACACTTCCGTGTATGGCATATTATCACATGTGTTTTGTTCACTGGGATATCTCCAGTGCTGAACACAGTACCTTAGACTTAGGAGGCTGAAGAAACAACACACCAATGGAATGCTTGTTAAAGTGCCAACAGAGTGCTGGCCCTTCGTACCTTCCCAGACAGTGGTTTGTAAGAGAATAATAGCTGATATTTGATCTAGCACTTTACATGTATTATGTAATATCCTCAGTTGTGCCCATAATTAAAATATGAGAGTTTTAAAACCATAAGGTTAATACATGCTTATTGTAAAAATAAAAAAGTCAATGCTGAATATGTAAAATGAAAAGCGAATGTTACTGTATTAGGTTTGAATTTACAACCCCTAATTAAGATTCCTTAACTTGTATCCATTGCAGACAATTTCTGTCAGGGCTATATAGCAACTAGGGAGAACAAGGACGGATTTTTTTCCTTCTTAATTAATTTTTCTCCCTGTTCTCCGTCTGTTTTTTGTTTGTTGCTTTTTTATCATTTAGAATGAACAGGGTTGGGGAGGGAGCAGGCCAGGGAAGGTGAACAGCCTCTCCTGTGGCTCTTGGCTCCCTATGTGGTTGATGAAGAAAGGAGCCATTTCACGAGTGGCAGGACAGGAAATCAGAAGCACATGAACAAAGAAGTCTAGAACTGGATGTTTCTTGAGGGGTTCCCAGTGAGAGCAGTCATATCCTATATCCTATGTTTCCCCCTTTGATATGGGGAATGATACCAAGAAGTCTGGGCTCAGGTCTACTGGAGGGACTCCTGTCTGTGTTTTCTATACTCTATGTCCACTGCCTTGACATGAACAGTATTTTTTTTAATTGTGTATTTATTTTTATTTTATTTTTATTATACTTTAAGTTCTGGGATACACATGCAGAACGTGCAGGTTTGTTACATATGTATACACGTGCCATGGTGGTTTGCTGTACCCATCAACTCATCATCTACATTGGGTATTTCTCCTAATGCTATCCCTCCCCTAGCCCTCCACCCCCTGACAGGCCCCGGTGTATGATGTTTCCCTTTCTGTGTCCATGTGTTCTTGTTGTTCAGCTCCCACTTATGAGTGAGAACATGCAGTGTTTGGTTTTCAGTTCCTGTGTTAGTTTGCTGAGAATGACGGTTTCCAGCTTCATCCATGTCCCCGCAAAGGACATGAACTCATTCTTTTTTATGGCTGCATATTCCATGGTGTATTCCATGGTGTATATGTGCCACATTTTCTTTATCTAGTCCATCATTGATGGGCATTTGGGTTGGTACCAAGTCTTTGCTATTGTTAGTAGTGCTGAAATATATATAATATATATTGTTAGTGTGCATGTGTCTTTATAGCAGAATGATTTATAATCTTTTGGGTATATACCCAGTAATGGTATTGCTGGGTCAAATGGTATTTCTGGTTCTAGATCCTTGAGGAATTGCCGCACCATCTTCCACAGTGGTTGAACTAATTTACACTCCCGCCAACAGTGTAAAAGTGCTACTATTTCTCCACATCCTCTCCAGCATCTGTTGTTTCCTGACTTTTTAATGATTGCCATTCTAACTGGCATGAGATGGTATCTCATTGTGGTTTTGATTTGCATTTATCTAATGACCAGTGATGATGAGCTTTTAAAAATATGTTTGTTGGCTGCATAAATGTCTTCTTTTGAGAAGTGTCTGTTCATATCCTTTGCCCACTTTTTGATGGGGTTTTTTTCTTGTAAATTTGTTTAAGTTCCTTGTAGATTCTGGATATTAGCCCTTTGTCAGATGGATAGATTGCAAAAATTTTCTCCCATTCTGTAGGTTGCGTGTTCACTTTGATGCTAGTTTCTTTTGCTGTGCAGAAGCTCTTTAGTTTAATTAGATCCCATTTGTCAATTTTGGCTTTTGTTGCCATTGCTTTTGGTGTTTTAGTCATGGAGTCTTTGCCCATGCCTGTGTCCTGAATGATATTGCCTAGGTTTTCTTCTAGGGTTTTTATGGTTTTAGGTCTTACATTTAAGTCTTTAATCCATCTTGAGTTAATTTTTGTATAAGGTGTAAGGAAGGGGTCCAGTTTCAGTTTTCTGCATACGGCTAGCCAGTTTTCTCAGCACCATTTATTACATAGGGAATCCTTTCCCCATTGCTTGTTTTAGTCAGGTTTGTTGAAGATTAGATGGTTGTAGATGTGTAGTATTATTTCTGAGGTCTCTGTTTTGTTCCACTGGTCTATATATCAGTTTTGGTACCAGTACTGTGCTGTATTTGTTACTGTAGCCTTGTAGTGTAGTTTGAAGTCAGGTAGTGTGATGCCTCCAGCTTTGTTCTTTTTGTTTAGGATTGTCTTGGCTATACAAGCTCTTCTTTGGTTCCATATGAAATTTAAAGTAGTTTTTTTTCTAATTCTGTGAAGAAAGTCAATGGTGGCTTGATGGGGATAGCATTGAATCTATAAATTACTTTGGGCAGTACAGCCATTTTCACAATATTGAGTCTTCGTATCCATGAGCATAGAATGTTTTCCATTTGTTTGTGTCCTCTCTTATTTCCTTGAGCAGTGGTTTGTAGTTCTCCTTGAAGAGGTCCTTCACATCCCTTGTAACTTGTATTCCTAGGTATTTTATTTTCTTTGTAGCAATTGTGAGTGGGAGTTCACTCATGATTTGGCTCTCTGTCTATTATTGATGTATAGGAATGCTTGTGATTTTGCACATTAATTTTGTATCCTGAGACTTTGCTGAAGTTGTTATCAGTTTAAGGAGATTTTTGGCTAAGACAGTGGGGTTTTCTAAATATACAATCATGTCATCTGCAAACAGAGACAATTTGACTTCCTCTCTTCCTGTTTGAATACCCTTTATTTCCTTCTCTTGCCTAGTTGCCCTGGCCAGAACTTCCACTATTATGTTGAATAGGAGTGGTGAGAGAGGGCATCCTTGTCTTGTGCCAGTTTTCAAATAGAATGCTTCCAGCTTTTGCCTGTTCAGTATGATATTGGCTGTGGGTTTGTCATAAATAGCTCTTATTATTTTGAGATACATTCCATCAGTACTTAGTTTATTGAGAGTTTTTAGCGTGAAGGGGTGTTGAATTTTATCGAAGGCCTTTTCTGCATGTATTGAGATAATCATGTGGTTTTTGTCATTGGTTCTGTTTATGCGATGGATTAGGTTTATTGATTTACATATGTTGAACCAGCCTTGCATCACAGGGATGAAGCTGACTTGATTGTGGTGGATAAGCTTTTTGATGTGCTGCTAGATTCAGTTTGCCAGTATTTTCTTGAGGATTTTCACATTGATGTTCATCAGGGACATTGGCCTGAAATTTTCTTTTTTTGTTGTGTCTCTGCCAGATTTTGGTATCAGGATGATGCTGGCTTCATAAAATTAGTTAGGGAGGAGTCCCTCTTTTTCTATTGTTTGGAATAGTTTCAGAAGGAATGGTACCAGCTCATCTTTGTACCTTTGGTGGAATTTGGCTGTTAATCTGTCTAGTCCTGGGCCTTTTTTTGGTTGGTAGGCATTAGTTAACTTCTTATTGGTCTGTTCAGGGATTCGACTTCTTCCTGTCTTGGGAGGGTGTATGTGTCCAGGAATTTATCCCTTTCTTTTAGATTTTCTAGTTTATTTGCGTAGAGGTGTTTATAGTATTCTCTGATGGTAGTTTGTATTTCTGTGGGATCAGTGGTGATATCCCCTTTGTCATTTTTTGTTGTGTCTATTTGATTCTTCTCTCTTTCCTTCTTTGTTAGTCTGGCTAGCAGTCTATCTATTTTGTTAACCTTTTCAAAAAACCAGCTCCTGGATTCATTGATTTTTTTGAAGAGTTTTTCATGTCTCTATCTCCTTCAGTTTTGTTCTGATCTTAGGTGTTTCTCGTCTTCCGCTAGCTTTTGAATTTATTTGCTCTTGCTTCTCTAGTTCTTTTAATTGTGATGTTAGGGTGTCAATTTTAGATCTTTCCCACCTTCTCCTGTGGGCATTTAGTACTATAAATTTCCCTTTAAATACTGCTTTAGCGGTGTCCCAGAGATTTTGGTATGTTGTGTCTTTGTTCCCATTGGTTTCAAAGTATTTATTTCTGCCTTAATCTCATTATTTATCCAGTAGTCATTCAGGAGCAGGTTGTTCAGTTTCCATGTAGTTGTGTGGTTTTGAGTGAGTTTCTTAATCCTGAGTTCTAATTTGATTGCACTGTGGTTGATCTGAGGGACTGTTTGTTATGATTTCCATTCTTTTGCATTTGCTGAGGAGTGTTTTACTTCCAATTATGTGGTCAATTTTAGAATAAGTGCTGAGAAGAATATATATTCTGTTGACTTGGGGTGGAGAGTTCTGTAGATGTCTATTAGGTCTGCTTGGTCCAGAGCTGAGTTGAAGTCCTGAATATCCTAGTTAATTTTCTGTCTCATTGATCTGTCTCGTATTGACAGTGGAACGTTAACATCTCCCGCTATTATTGTGTGGGAGTCTAAGTCTCTTTGTAGGTGTCTAAGACCTTGTTTTGTGAATCTGGGTGCTCCTCTATTGGGTGCATATATATTTAGGATAGGTAGCTCTTCTTGTTGCATTGATCCCTTTACCATTATGTAAGGCCCTTCTTTGTCTCTTTTGATCTTTGTTGGTTTAAAGTATGTTTTATCGGAGACTAAGATTGCAACCCTGCTTTTTTTTGCTTCCATTTGCTTGGTAAATATTCCTCCATCCCTTTATTTTGAGCTTATGTGTGTCTATGTACATGAGATGGATCTCCTGAATACAGTACACTGATGGGTCTTAATTCTTTATCCAATTTGCAAGTCTGTGTGTTTTAAATTGGGGGCATTTAGCCCGTTTACATTTAAGGTTAATATATGTTATGTGTGAATTTGATCCTGTCATTATGATGCTAGCTGGTTATTTTGCCCATTAGTTGATGCAGTTTCTTCATAGTGTCAATGGTCTTTACAATTTGGTATGTTTTTGCAGTGGCTGGTTTTGGTTTTTCTTTTTCATATCTAGTGCTTCCTTCAGGAGCTCTTGTAAGGCAGGCCTGGTGACAAAATCTCTCGGCATTTGCTTGTCTGTAAAGGATTTTATTTCTCCTTCGCTTAGGAAACTTAGTTTGGCTGGATATGAAATTCTGGCTTGAAAATTCTCTTCTTTAAGAATGTTGAATGTTGGCCCCCACTCTCTTGTGGCTTGTAGGGTTTCTGCAGAGCTATCCACTGTTAGTCTGATGGGCTTCCCTTTGTGGGTAGCTTGACCTTTCTCTCTGGCTGCCCTTAACATTTTTTCCTTCATTTCAACCTTGTTGAGTCTGACGATTATGTGTCTTGGGGTTGCTCTTCTTGAGGGGAATCTTTGTGGTGTTCTCTGTATTTTCTGAATTTGAATGTTGGCCTGTCTTGCTAGGCTGGGGATGCTCACCTGGATAATATCCTGAAGAGTGTTTTCCAACTTGGTTTCATTCTCCCCGTCACTTTCAGGTATACCAATTAAACATAGGTTTGGTCTTTTCACATAGTCCTATATTTCTTGGAGGCTTTGTTATTTCCTTTCCTTTCTTTTTTTTCTCTAATCTTGTTTTCACACTTTATTTCATTAAGTTGTTCTTCACTCTCTGATATCCTTTCTTCCACTTGATTGATGCGGCTGTTGATACTTGTGTATGCTTCACAAAGTGCTTGTGCTGTGTTTTTCAGCTCCATCAGGTCATTTACATTCTTTTCTAAACTGGTTATTCTAGGTAGCAATTCCTCTAACTTTTTTTCAAGGTTCTTACCTTGCTTGCATTGGGTTAGAACATACTTTAGCTTAGAGGAGTTTGTTATTACCTGCCTTCTGAAGCCTACTTCTGTCAATTTGTCAAACTCGTTCTCCATCCAGTTTTGTTCCCTTGCTGGCGAGGAGTTGTGATCCTTTGGAGGAGAAGAGGTGTTCTGGTTTTTGGATTTTCAGCCTTTTTGTGCTGATTTTTCTTCATCTTTGTGTTTTTACCTACCTTTGGTCTTTGATGTTGGTGACCTTCGGATGGGGTTTTTGAGTGGACGTCCTTTTTGTTGATGATGTTGCCATTCCTTTCTGTTTGTTAGTTTTCCTTCTAACAGGCCCTTCTGCTGCAGGTCTGCTGGAGTTTGCTGGAGGTCCACTCTAGACCCTGTTTGCCTGGGTGTCACTAGTGGAGGCTGCAGAACAGCAAAGGAACAGCTGCCATTCCCTCCTCTGGAAGCTTCATCCCAGAGGGTCACTCACCAAATGCCAGCTGGAGCTCTCCTGTATGAGGTGTCTGTCGACCCCTGCTGGGAGGTGTCTCCCTGTCAGGAGGCACAGAGGTCAGGGACTCACTTGAGGAGGCAGTCTGTCCCTTGGCAGAGCTCGAGCACTGTGCTGGTAGATCTGCTGCTGTCTTCAGAGCTGGCAGGCAGGAACATTTAAGTCTGCTGAAGCTGTGCCCATAGCCGCCCCTTCCCCCAGGTGCTCTGTCCCAGGGAGATGGGAGTTTTATCTCTAAGCCCTTGACTGGGGCTGCTGCCTTTCTTTCAGAGATGTCCTGCCCAGACAGGAGGAATCTAGAGAGGCAGTCTGACTACAGTGGCTTTGCTGAGCTGCAGCGGGCTCCACCCAATTCGAACTTCTAGGTGACTTTGTTTATACTGTGAGGGGAGAACTGCCTACTTAAGCCTCAGTAATGGCAGATGCCCCTCCCCGCACCAAGCTCGTGTGTCCCAGGTCGACTTCAGACTGCTGTGCTGGCAGTGAGAATTTCAAGCCAGTGGCTTGCTTTCAGGCTTGCTGGCCTGTGTGGGGGTGGGATCTACTGAACTAGATCACTTGGTTCCCTGGCTTCAGCCCCTCTTTTAGGGGAGTGAACGGTTCTGTCTTGCTGGCCTTCCAGGCACCACTGGGGTGTGGAAAAAAAAAAAAAAAAAAACAACTTCTGCAACTAGCTCAGTGTCTGACCAAATGGCCAGCCAGTTTTGTGCTAGAAACCCAGGGCCTTGGTAGTGTAGTCACCTGAGGGAATCTCCTGGTCTGCGGGTTGTGGACTGTGGGAAATGTGTAGTATCTGGGCTGGAATGCACCATTCCTCACAGCACAGTCCCTCGCGGTTTCCCTTGGCTAGGGGAGGGAGTTCCCAGCCCCTTGCGCTTCGCAGTGAGGCAACGCCCCACTCTGCTTTGGCTCACCCTCGGTGGGCTGCACTCACTGTCTAACCAGTCCGTGAGATGAACTGGATATCTCAATGGGAAATGCAGAAATCACCCGCCTTCCGCTTGATCTTGCTGGGTGCTGCAGACTGGAGCAGTTCCTATTTGGCCATCTTACCAGCCACCTCTATTTATTCTATGAGGCTTATTTAGTATCCTAAATAAATTTTCTTTGTGCACTCTCTCAGCCACCAACTTATGCATAACATTTTAGTTACCTGCCATCAGCGTAGGCAGTTTACAGAGGTGAACCTATTCTCTCTGTCTCATAAATAATATAAATAATTTCATGCTTAAACAATATTTCTACCGCATTTCTGAACCAGAGATGAAGGCATCACAAAGTGTTGTGGGTAATAAAAGGTGAGGAGTGGAAATCCTTGACAAGTGAAGATTGTCTCCACTTTCCTCTTCCCACTCTATGTGAGGATAATACAATACTTAGCCTTTGCAAGTTGTCCTCATAAGTTCTTGTGTTACGTGCTTTCCTCATCCAGATGGGCATTTATTTTTCTGTGTTAGTAAAATGGCATTTCTGATTTTTTTAAAGGGCTGCATAGTGTTCTATAGTGTGAATAGGTTCACAGTTCCTTATTCACAACTTAAAACTTCAAAAGCTCTGGAAACTCAGTTTTCTTACAATTCACTTGATTCACAACCTAACCTTTGATGAACTCATTTGGTATTGAACCCTACTTGAACCACCTCGAGGCTGTTTACTTTTAACTCACTTGTGTTAATGTTTGTATGTTTTGTAGAAAAAGCTGTAATATATTTGATTATAAGGTACTGCCCCCATCCCCCCGGGGGATGTTCTGTCAAATATGGCAGATGTACATTACTTTTCTTAAAGTTTTGCATTCCAAAATACACATGATCTCCAGAGTTTGGGATAAGGGATTGGAAGCCTATTTTGGACATATGGGAAAGGATAAATTTTTAATTTAAGGTTAAAATCATACTTTGTAAAAGTCATATTAAATAGAATGATACTATGTTAACATAGGTAACATAGGAGTCAGATCCAGCTATAGATACGGATATCATTTTGTGCAAAACTGGTTATTTATACTTCAGATTAATGGGACAGCCCTTATTCAACAAGAGCTGGTTTTGTTGTCTCTGTATGTTTAATTCGTCAAAGCTAAATTTTCAAGGCTGAATATTCATTGGTATAGTTCTACTAGTCTGGGTTCTCAGAGAAGCAGATGCCAAGGTAGGATTAAATGTGCAAGGATTTTATTAGGGGAAATGCCTGTGTGAGAGAAAATAGGAGCAAGATGGGGGAAGGCTGTGAGAGTTTTCAGACTGCAACACCAATCTGACCCCAAGTGATGAGAGAGGCAGAGAAGACTGGCTGGAAGTGTCCTAGACTGTTGAACAGTCTAAGAAAGGCTATTAGAGGCCTGCATCTCTCAGGAACAGGCCTGCCTTAGTATGTTTGCTATACTCAGTGCTCCAGTCACTGGCTGGAAACAACCTGCAGGAAGTGTAGCCTCAGACAAATGTGGAGGACATTCCAGAGTTTAGCAGCAGGGGCCCCAGCTCAGTAATGCTCCCTGTAGTTGGAAGTCTGCGAGGTGCATTTCTAAGGCCACTACAATGGTTGGTGGATTTCCATGGTTTTTCTGATTATAGATGTGTACAAGATGGTCATATATATTTGCTTAATTTAGAGACCTCTTTCCTGGTGTACAGAATATTCAGGAGTTCAAGTGGACCCCTAAAGCATGGGGGCATTTCGGTCAGGATTAGCTTGACAGAGGAGCTTATAGTAGCAGTCATGATGATTATGCTGTAGTCACAGACAACACTGAAGTCTCAGGGGCTGAAATAACAAATGTTTGTCTCTTGTTCACCCTGCATCTTTGCATTGCATCATCACTGCATCTTTGATTGTGGGATGAGTAATTTGTAGCTAGCTTTTCTCCATGTTATCCTCACTCAGGGATCCAATTTGATGGAGCCTCCACTGTCTGGAACTGATATCACCGGTCTCAAGGTGATGTCAGGGAGAAGAGAACCTTGTGAATGGCCCACTGGCTCTTGAAGCTTTTATTTGGAAGTAACACATATCGTTTCTATTGACATTTCATTGTCTAAAGCAAAGCAAGTCACTAGGCCACATCTGACCTCAGGGGGAAGTGCAGTTCTGCCATTTCTTCAGAAGAAGTCTAGAATATGATTATTAGCCCTAATGTTTGTCATATGTCATGTATTTAGTCAGGGCTCCAAAAGGAGTAGATGGCATTCAGACTGGGTAGTGAGGGAAACTTAATAAGTGGACTAGTTACAACAGTGTGGTGTTTCAGTGATCTAGCGCTGGCTAGTAAACTATTCTCAAACTTAGTGACTTAAAACAGCGGTTGGTTATTAGTATAAATTACGATTCTCTGGTTCAGGAGTGCAGTCAGGACATGGTGGGGACAGTTCATCACTGCTCTGTGGTGTCTGGGGCCCGAACAGCTTGGGGCTGACTAGATCTCACTCTCTCTTCTTCCCTCCTTCCACACAGCCGCTCCACAGGGCTGCTTGGGCATCTTCACAGCATGGCAGCCTCTGGTAGTTGGATTCCTGTACTGGTTGAACTCCAAGGGCTCCGAGAGTGAGTGTGCCAAAGAAGCAAGAGATAGAAGCTGCTAGTCTCCTAAGGCTGGGGTTTGGAACCTGGAAGAGTATCACTTATGCCATATTTCATTGTTCATAGTCGCACAGAGACCACCCACTTTTAAGGGGAGAGGACATAGACCCTACCTCTTTATAGTAGCAGTATTAAATAATTTGTGGCCATATTCTGGGCAGGTTTACCACAGTTGCCACCCTTAAGTCTGAATGTGCTGTAAAGGGTCAAAGAGACATATGTGGAGAGGCCCACTTGATAAGAGCCATGAACTTCAGTCATGGGTTACAACCTGCCTGAGACAACCCTTCAGAGGGGAGTCAGGGAATAAATAGCCAAGCTTCCTTCTCCTTCTTCCTTCCAGTCTCCTGCTAGAACCCCATTGGGTGAACCCAAGTAGAAAGCATATGGAAGGGAACCATGGGAGAAAGGTCTATACAGGTCTACTGGGGCACAGGGCAAGGTGGAAAAGGTGGAGAGTAGATTTAGAGGGGCCATTGGAAGCAATCAGCATGCTTATTTACCAGTATCAGCATCTTAGAGCAATAATTGGCAGGTGGAAATGGTTCCTGTAGAGTGTGTTTGGGTTTAATGCATAAGTAAATTGCAGCTTAAAATTTTCTAGAAACACATTAGTGAATCCACTCTTTATAGCTTATAGTCACTGCCTCATTCTGTTTATTGAACCTTGTCCTCTGGAACCTAAAATCAGTTGGACTCCAGGGTGACAGGTAGAAATGCTAACAACATACTAGATATGAATAAATGAAGGACTATCTGAAGCACAAGTAGCCATCACCAAATCAGGCTTGTTATTACACGTATTTAAGCAGAGTCAGGGTGTGCAGTGGAAGAGCACTAGACTGAGTCAGAGATCTGGGTTCTAGTCCTGGCTCTTTTATTTACTACTGCTGTGTGAACTTATGCAAAGCTTCCAACCTCCTTGAGTCACATTTTGTATTAGTCCATTTTCATGCTGCTGATAAAGACATACCTGAGACTGGGAAGAAAAAGAAGTTTAATGGACTCACAGTTTTACATGGGTGGGGAGGCCTCACAATCATGGTGGAAGGCAAGGAGGAGCAAGTTACATCTTACATGGACGGCGGCAGGCATAGAGAGAGAGCTTGTGCAGGCAAACTCCTGTTTATAAAACCATCAGATCTCATGAGACTTATTCAGTGTCACCAGAACAGCATGGGAAAGACCCGCCCCCATGATTCATTTACCTCCCACTGGGTCCTTCCCATGACATGTGAGAATTGTGGGAGCTACAATTCCAGATGAGATTTGGGCAAGCCATATCACATTTCCTCAGCTACACAATGAGGATAGTAGTACTCCTCTTTCTTCCGTATAGGTTATGAAAATCAAATATAAGTGCATTCTGAAAAATCATATACTGTTATATGCGAAGGTATTATAACTATTGCAGGACAGATTCTGCCATCTCATATGCAGTAAAAGGATAATATTGTTTGTTCAAAGACCATTTAGTCAGTGTGCACCAGGTGCAAAGTATTCTGCCAGACTCCATGGAGAAATGAAGGTGGCTGAAAAACACTGTCATTTCCATGGAGTTTATAATCTGGGACCCAGGAGACTGACATGTTAATTTAAGCAAGAAAAACTAAGTGCTGTGACAGAGAAAGTAGCCAGGGTGGGTGGGGGAGGGAGAGAGTGACATTGTGCTGAACCTTGAAGGTGAGCAGGTAGGGAGGGCGTGGAGGAGTGTGTTTGGATGAAAATACACCACGAGAGCTGTGATGTCCAAAAGAAGTCAGGCACCATAGGACTGAGAAAAGACCCTAATGTGATTTGTAAGGCAGGTGAACATTGATATCCATAGTAAGCAGTGTAGAGGGAGTCAGATAAGGGTCTCAAGAACCATCTGGTGGTGACGAAATAAGGCCACTAGTGTGGACTGGCATTCTGGGTAGTGTGGTGATGAACAGAAGAAAACAGTAAGGCAGGGGGTTCAAGAGAAGGGAAAGGGGTGGAGAAAAAGACAGACACAGGCGATTCAAGATTTAAGAGAGAAGGGATTGTCCTGGTCCCTAGCTATAAAACCTTTCCACACTACCTAAAGGAGACGACTGCTTCTCCCTTAAGGACTGCGCCCAGCTTTCTCTTCACCAGGCTAATAAATGCACTTAGCATTTGCTTAAAAATATTGGGATTGTGGCTGGGTGCAGTGGCTCACGCCTGTAATTCCAGCACTTTGGGAGGCTGAGGCGGGCAGATCACAAGGTCAGGAGTTAGAGACCAGCCTGGCCAATATGGTGAAACCTTGTTTCTACTAAAAAAGACAAAAAATTAGCCAGGTGTGGTGGCGGGCGCCTATAGCCCCAGCTGCTCAGGAGGTTGAGGCAGGAGAATTGTTTGAACCTGGGAGGCAGAGGTTGCAGTGAGCCGAAATGGCACCACTGCACTCCAGCCTGGGTGACAGAGCGAGACTCGTCTCAAAACAAAAACAAAAACACAAAGAGTTTGTAAAGAATTGCTTTATTAACAGCCCCTGGGGCTTCTGACTCCCTGGAACTCTGAACTCTCGTGGTTCTCCTTAGGAGAACTAAGTCTGCTCTGGTGACCGGATGTTGTCTTTCCCTAAATGTGGGCATGCCTCATGTTCATGTGGTGTCCAACAGATGTCACTGTGTTTCCCTCATACACTGAAAATATCTCCTAGCACCCCTGTGAGTTATTTGAAAAGGCCCAGGGCTCCTTGGTGCACTCTCTGGGAATGACAGATGCAGGCCCTTCCAGGGGTTTCTGGAAAGAGCAGGGAAGCAGGGTCAAATGCAAAACCACCTAACAATAGAAAGGAGCACGTGCTCGGAATAA
>NC_045436.1:38096626-38265418 GCF_002776525.5 Piliocolobus tephrosceles | reverse complement strand
TTATTCCGAGCACGTGCTCCTTTCTATTGTTAGGTGGTTTTGCATTTGACCCTGCTTCCCTGCTCTTTCCAGAAACCCCTGGAAGGGCCTGCATCTGTCATTCCCAGAGAGTGCACCAAGGAGCCCTGGGCCTTTTCAAATAACTCACAGGGGTGCTAGGAGATATTTTCAGTGTATGAGGGAAACACAGTGACATCTGTTGGACACCACATGAACTACCAGCTCAAAATAGCAGTTTTGGCATGAAATCATATTCATGACTCTTAATTTGGCTTTAGCAATTTAAAAATGAGTTTTTGGGCCGGGCGTGGTGGCTCACACCTGTAATCCCAACACTTTGGGAGGCCGAAGAGGGCACATCGCCTGAGGTCAGGAGTTGGAGACCAGCTTGGCCAACACGGTGAAACCCCGTCTCTACTAAAGATACAAAACTTAGCTGGGCATGGTGGTGGGCGCCTGTGGACCTAGCTACTCAGGAGACTGAGGCAGGAGAATTGCTTGAACCCAGGAGGCGAAGGTTGCGGTGAGTCAAGATCATGCCACTGTACTCCAACCTGGGTGACAGAGCGAGACTCCATCTCAAAATAATAATAATAATAATTAATAAAAATGAGTTTTTGGTGGGTTCTGTGTTTAAGAGCAAGTATCATATAAAAACTGATGTGGAACAGGAAATGAGGTTTGTAGCAGACAAAAACAAGTGAAGCAGTCTAATTGGTTTTGGCATTAGCTTGGGAAAATCTCCATCCAGATGTGTGGTTTCAGGGTCCTGGGCTGGTGGGAGACCCATAGAAAGTTGGTGGCTGCAGCCAAAGATGGCGTCAGTGCTTGTCCTGGATCTGGCAGGATTAGAAAGAGGGGACTGGTAGGTTGCTTGGATGGGAATAGGTTGTATAAGTAGCACCTCAGGCTCAGTCATATTATTTCTGTCAAATGTCTTGTGAACTAGGGTAGGGTAGTCTTTTGTTTAGTGGGTTGTTTTGCTCCTTTTTGAAAAGAGATTGTTAGGAAATTATGGCAAAAGTTTGGGACTATCTCTAGTGGGTAGAGGTAGAGACCTCGAGGTGAATGTGCTGAAGTAAGAGGTGGATGGAAGGGAAGATAATTACATACCATCCTTTCTGCAGGCAGCTCACAGGCATTAGCAACGATAACTGTGACCTCAAGGAAAGCCTGCACCTTTGGTTTTTGCCAGGAGCAGCCAGCTGTGTTTCATTCAACAGATTATGCCATACAAGTGCACTTGGAAAGACAGAAGCAAAAAATCTACCAGAAAAACTGATTTTTCCCCCATCTCTTGTGTGCTGAAACCATGCTTGAACAATATACTTGGGTAGAATAATTTCAGCCATTTCCTTAAAGGCATGTGTACTGGGTTCATATAAGCCACGGTGGAGCCCATTTGTTTTACAATCTTGTCTTCCAAACACGCACATACATATTCATGATCTGCATCCTGCAAGCTCAATAATTCATGGCTTATTGAGTTAGGTTGATGGATGGAAGGTTTTTGGGGACTAGAGAAGTAAAGATGGAAATTTTGAGAGGCTGAGAACAGCCACACTTGTGAGTTACCCACTTGCTATTAGTGTGTGTGTGGGTGGGCAGGCTGGAACTCTGGTGGATCCCAGTTTGGCTCTTACTGGCTAGGCATAGTGAGTAAGTGGCATAGTGAAAATAGTGACTGAAGATTTTAAGAGCAATTAAGTACCATCTTCAAATTATTATCACCATTATAAAATATTAATGGGCTATCATTTGGTGCTGAGTTTGCAGGAGGAATACACTGATCGCTTATGTCATAGTGAGGAGTGGGCAGGACAGCCTGCCATTCAACCATGATTTAGTTTCATTTCTCCTGTCCGTTCTTCCTCATGCCTCTCTAGTCTGGGAGACAGTAGTGGGGGTTCTGGAGTAGGAGAAGGGTAGACACAAGTCCTCTGGTTCTCTGGCAGACTTCCTGTTGGATTTTTGGTTGCTTTAGCCGTCTGTGCTTTTTGTCAGTTGTCATCTGTGCCACTTCCTGAGGAAAAACATCTTGAAGTTTTATGCCTGGTTTCCTAGAATGCTGTGGAATTTCACTGATCATGTCCTTCCTTTCAGTGGAAAATGGGAAGAAGGAATCAAGCACAGAATGTAAGATACCACCTTGGCTTTGGAATTTTGAAATTCTGTTTTTTAAGTTTGGTGGTGCTTTGTTAAATCTTTTGTAGCTTCCCTTGACTTAGTTGAGAAACAAGGCACCATCTCTGGGGTGAACCATACTAAAAGATATAGAGGAATCCTTTTTTTGATCTCTGGATTTCATATTTCTACTTATATATTTCAATAATTTGCAGAAAACCCCACAAAACATTGTCAACCTTATTGACCCACTGTTTTTAATCACTGAAGCCTCCTGAACATTGTCTTGTTCTATTTTTGCTAGCTGCTTATTCCTCTTCCTGTCATAATCTTGAGCTATATTTGTTCATGTGGAACTTTGCCTGTTTCTTACCATGCCTGGAGTAAGCGAGTGACTTACATTCTGTTCTCCACTGCGCTGAAAGCATACCTGTGTGCCCACCTCAGCCCACAGATTGCTGGTCTGGTATAAAGTTAGGGGGATTCCAACAATGTCCTGCAGAAATGAGGTGGTTCTTCATAGAAGTTGCTGCTGTTGTCTCCACAGCTTTACAGGCAGGCTCCAGCTGGTTCTGGGACAGACAGGTATTCCCTTTAGAGCCACCCAGCAACTGGGGAAGCTGGGGATTCTTAAACTTGGCAGGAAAGCTCAGTGCCCCTGGTGCCATCTCACACTTACATTATCAGATGCTGTCCGAGATCCAGTTGTAACCAAAGGAGCCATAATTAAGGAGCCTGGCTCAGCTGGGATGGGAGTGGTGGAGCCCAAGCAATCATTCTGTCTACTCAGTTCCCCTGGACTTAAACAGAAGAGTACCGTGGAAGCAGAGGGCCAGATGTAACCATCACGATAATCAATCAGTAAACACAGTTGAATGAGGTAATTAAAAGGCCCAGTCCTGTTGTGGGCCTACAACTAGGTAACATGGAATGATGGTAGCACTATGAAATCTGGATTGAAAAAATCATATTAAGCAGACCAGTTTTAGACAGATTAAATTAATAATTTCTCTATCCAGTGAGAGCCAGCTATTAAGTAGATCTAGAAAATTTTAGCAACAAGTGTAAGAGGCTTTGACTTGGAAATTCTTTATGAATTGAAAACTAAAAGTTAGTGTGTACCATCTAATATCTTCAATTAATGCATTACATTCAACGGATACAATTTTGGGAAGCTGCCTAGCTTGGCAGTTCAAGAAATGGGTTTTGAGGTTAGCAAGACCTTGGTTTGAGTCTAGTTCTTTGCTACTTTATGTGCCTGTGGCAGGTATTCTCATCTGTGTATATGTATAATCTATAGATAATAATACCTACCTTATTGGGCTTTTGTGAAGACTAAGTAAGATTATGCATTTAAAGTGCTTATCATTGTCTCTGGCACTTAGTGCTAAATACATAGTACCTATTATTACTTATTTACGTAACCAGCTGAATCTCTAAAATGAGACATCCTTCACATGACACTGTGTGTTACTAACCAATAAATTTTATACCAGTTTTGGTCACTATAGTGTTTTGATTTTAGATAATATGCTTGTTGCTCCTTAACATACTGTTATATTATTTCACAGCCAGCATCACTTTTGATTTTTTCTTTTCTTTTTTTTTTTTTTTTGAGACTGAGTCCCACTCTATCACCCAGGCTGTAGCGCAGTGGCACGATCTCGGCTCACTGTAACCTCTGCCTCCCAGATTCAAGTGATTCTCCTGCCTCAGCCGCCCGAGTAGCTGGGATTACAAGCATATGCCACGGTGCTCAGTTAATTTTTGTATTTTTAGTGAAGACGAAGTTTCACCATGTTGGCCAAGCTGGTCTCAAACTCCTGCCCTCAGGTGATCCACCCACCTCGGCCTCCTAAAGTGCTGGGATTACAGGCATGAGCCACTACGCCTGACCCCTAACTTTTGATTTTCTCTTCTTTTATTTCTCTCAGAATGTGTCAACTCAGTTGCTTACATAATTGTTTTCCTATTTATTCTAATTCTCAGTGTCACATGTTCTCAAACTTGAATGTGCAGATAGTTACTGAAGAACTTCTTCATTGCAAACTCCTGGGTTTTGGAGATTCCGCTTTAATAGGTAGGGTTGAGGCCCAGGAATTTGCATATGAGCTGGCACCCAGGTGCTCCGGTGATCGCACTTGGAGGTACACTGATCTATGCCCTTGTGCCGGCACTTTTGCTATTTATGCTGTTTTGCTGGACTAGGATTCAGAAGACAGGGGTTCTAGTTATGTGTGCTCTCAAGGGTCTTAACCCAGTTAAGGATTCAGTTTTGTCTTCTGTTGTAATCCCCACCCTGTCAGCCTCCCAAGACTGTGAACATCAGATGAGAAGGTAGATAAAAGCACTTTGGTGAAGACTTTTCCAAATGAGCAAGGTATTAAAGTGGAGATAAGGAACCTCAAAATATTTCATATAACTTAAGACTTAGTAGTAGTATCTAAAGGCAAGTAGTGAAAGGACATTATTGGGTTCTTAAGGCTTACGTGTTCCAAGAATGTGTTTCGGTCTCTAATGTGTGAGTAGTGTTTGATTGAGTGAGGTACCTCCCATTGTTCAGGATGCTGGCCAAGTGGCATTATTTATTACTATGAAATCAACCCTGCTCTGCCGTGTGGTGCTATTAAGATATGTGGACAGTGATTTCAATACCATAAAACTTTTTTCGAATGGAAATGTTATCAGCTTGGGATGGCAATATTGGCCACTCACTGATGTCACGTATATCACAGAATACTATAAGATATCACTGTTCTGCCTCTGACCCAGTCCTGCCAGATGCCTTGGTGCTGTGGACAGGAGGGAAAAGAGTGTTCCTTATAGTTTGAAGTTACGTAATAAAGATGTGATGGGAAGATTTTCTTCAGCTGTGTATAACCGTTATTACTTTTTTTCACTTCCCATTTTCTAGGTTATTAAGTGGAAAGATGATGTACCCAGACATTTAGATCCATATACAAATATGCTTTGTCTTCATCTACATATAGAAAAGCCTGTAAGAATCCATTATTTATCCCAGAGCTATACTGTGGAGCAACTGTGTAACATAAAGAAATGACAAATGTTTATGGTGGAAAGCCTCTGAGAATATGGAAATATAATAGAAGCAATTGGAATATTTGCTTCTTTTTTTTTTTTTTAAAGAATATCTGTAATTACTATCTGAAGTCTTGTGCTGAGTTTCCAGTGTAGTTAAGCACTGTGTCTTTGAATGTTTTGTAGACAAGGAGACTTCCTGTAAGGCATGTGGCATGTGTTCAGCTGATACCTGGGCATATTGTTATGTGAATGGAAGCCCAGATATTTCCTCTCATTTTGCATAATCACACAACAAGTAGTGAACTAATTGGCCATAGGATCTATATCACCTTGGCCAATAGCCAATTTGATAGTATCTTGAGGCATCCCATCACTTTAATGTTGTATCTAATGCTGTGCCAAAAAAACACACACAAAAAACCCCAAAACTAAAATAAATAAAAATGCTGGCTTAAGTAAGTAAACTTAAAATAGAGAGGAAAGAGGAAGGCACATTTATTCATTGACATGAACCTAGATGTAGTGGTATCTAGTGAATAAGTTATTTGTGAAGGATTTAATATGATGTGGATTTTGGAGTCAGACTACCCAGATTGGTTTCCCAGCTCTGCCACTTGCTAGCTCTGTGCCTTTGGGAGAATGCTTAATCTTTCTGAGCCGTGTTCTTCATTTTTAAAATAGGGGCGATAATAATAATGCTTTACCTTACAGGATTGGTGAAGCGTAAATGAGTTGATACTTTAAAATGGTGCCTGGAACAATGTGTATGAGTTAACTCTTTTTACTGTTTTTGTTTTTATTGTTACATACTTGTTGGAAAAATAATAGATTTAGATGACTAAACAGCTCTTTTATTCCCATTCCATGCCACCCCATAATGCCACCATCTAATGGATCTAAGAAGAGGCTCTGTGTGTATCATCTTTCCACTGTAATTTATCAAGTTTGGCATATTGCCAGGAGGAAATAGGTAGAGAATTGTAGAAATCAGGTTTATTAGGAGAAATAACTCAGAGATGTAGACTTGGTGGAACCTAACCATTTGAATCTTTTCCTAGGCTAATCCCAAAGCTCCTTCTACCTCCTTCTCTATAGACTCACTTCTCCAGCTATTCTGGGCCATTTGCTATACCCTGAGTGTGATTCCAGCCTTCTAGTTAAATGTCCATGCTTATGCCTTTCCTCCACTTGAGATGCCAACTGTATTTATCTGTCTTCCAACTATATTTATCCAAATCTTCTCATCCTCCAATGTCCAGATTGCATGCCACCTCCCAGATTCTTCCTGATCAGTCCAGGCATAGGCAATAACCCTTCACTTCTCTAGAGTTTGCTGGCATCACCCAAGTGGCACTTGAAGATTACCTTGTATGATCATTATAGATTTGTTGTGTTGTACCTCTCATACCAGGTGGTAAACACCATGAGAGTAGGGAACCATACATGTTTGTTTGTTCATTCGTTCATTGAACAAATGTTATAGCAGCATTTATAGTACATTGCCAAGTGTGTGATAGGTATTTTGACATCTCTTGAATAAATGAACATGTGAATGTAGATATGGTAAGTAGGTAGGAGCCTGTGTGTGTGTGTGTTTGTATGTGTGTGTGTGTGTGTATGTAGCAAATGTGAGGGAATGAGAGAGAAAGCTAACGAGAACTGTAGTGGTCAGCTTAGGTTGATGAACTGATGTTTAGCTAACATTGTGGGGTAGCATTGAGTGGGAAAAAAATGAGGCACTTGCACAGGGGTGAGTGGTCGTGATTAGGATTGGCTAGAGATGGCTGTTTCTTGGTACCCAGTAGGTGCTCTATGTAAGCAACTCCTAAATGTTGTGGAAGTCCAAAAGAGAACCAGAGTTGAGACAGATACTGCTGAAAAAATTCAAAGGAAGATATAGGTATTCTGTGAAAAATGAACCAAAATATATTTCTGAAGAATGAGTCATGGCTCCAAGAATGATGTTTGAAATGTGCTCTCTACATGTAGAAATGAAATTGTATCATTGCATCAGACTTTTCTATACTGTTTTTCATTTGCGTTGCCTATGAGATATCAAGGTACAATAATTGGCAATATATCATTGCTATGGTTATTTATCAAGACATCAAACTTTCTGACTAAGCATGTGTAATATTTATATTTATGTTAAGTGCTTTAATACAACGAGTAGGTTTTAACCATCCAGTTTTTTTCTTTGAAGATAGCATTTTGTTTGTCTGAAGTTAGAATCCATTTCAGTTTCATGGAGGAGCAAAGGTGAGGCACTCATCTGTCTCTGTGTCCTTTTTCCCTGACGCAGTGTTAGCCCAATGCTTGGCACCAGTAGGTGCTCTATGTATAAGTGTTTTTCAGTAAATGAATTAATAATATATCGGTTTTTCTCTAAATGAATTAATAACATCTCAGCTTTAAAAACTTCACAGATTGGATGGATTGATTTCATGAAACATGTCCTTTGTGTTTAAGGTTCTTGCCAAATCTAAGTGGAGAGATTAAATTGGAGATAGAAAAATGATTGTTATGTACATTTGTAGAACTTCAGTACTAGACATAATTCCAGAGATTATTTAGTTCCAGCTCCTCATTTTTCAGACAAAGACATTGAGGACCAGAGAGGTTAAGTGACTTGCTCATGCTCACATTATGTCAAGCTTGGACCTAACCCAGATCTCCAGATCTCCAGATCTCTAGGCTTCAGTATCATCTCTTTCCATTAGGCCCCTTGGAAGTAAATCTTGGTTTCATGATTCCTTTCACGGCCTAGGTTTAACTCCTGAGCTCCCAAAGAAGAATTGAGGAAAAATTTTATGTTTATGTTAATTGCAAAATAGAAAGATTTCTGAGACAGCAACTCCTCTTCCTCTCAAGGATCCTGTGCAGTGCATGGGCTGCTTGGGGGCACCCATATGTTTTTGTTTTTGTTTTTGTTTTGAGATGGAGTCTTGCTCTGTTGCTCAGGATGGAGTGCAGTGGCACAATCTTGGCTCACTGCAACCTCTGCCTCCCGGGTTCATGCAATTCTCCTGCCTCAGCCTCCCAAGTAGCTAAGATTACAAGCGTGCACCACCACACCCAGCTAACTTTTTGTGTTTTTAGTAGAAATGAGGTTTCACCATGTTGGCCAGGCTGGTCTTGAACTCCTCACCTCAAATGATATGACCACCTTGGCCTCACAAAGTGTTGCGTTTACAGGCATGAGCCATCGCACTCAGCCACCCATATTAATTTTTTAATGTCCTTTCCTCCTGGTAAGTCTGCTGGAAAAAGAGAGCTTGCACCATCTAGTGGATCTAAGAAGAGACTCTTAGGCTTAAATTTTGGGTGACCTTACTTTAAAAAGAAGGAACAATATTTTTATTTAATGAATCTGCACATTCTCACATGGAATCCTTTTTATCACGAGAGTGGCAGTAGCAGCACAGAATGAAGTTAGGGTCACTTTGTACTTCATAGTGCTAGAGATGTGACACCTTACTGACCGTGCTTCTTTTTAGTGGTGGAAGGCAGGCCACAAAATGGGTAACTGGATTTAACTGATTTAACTGGATCAGGAAAGGCATGAGCATGGGTATTTTTAGATAACTCTCCAGGTGATTCTAACATAGAACCAGGGCTGAGAACCACTGCTGTATTACAACCTTGGTTTTTCAACAGTGCTTGGATTCTTGTTCTCATTAATTGAAAACACTGGCTCTTCTGTAATGGGTCTTTCTGTCCTAGTTGGGAATTAGTCAAATCCTATTATTCCTGGGAAACCCGCTAGTGCTCATTTGGACAATTAACTTATTCAAGAATGTACAGCATTCTATCCAATGGATAATGAAGTTTTAGAAGCGTTCAAATTATTCCTTTGTTTTCCTTCAATGGAGATTTTAAATCTTTTTACATGCTCTGGAAAATATTTGTCTCATGTGGCAGGTGGTAGAAGACAGTATCTGTCAAGCGGGATAACTTGATGATCGAATGGGCAGTGCAGGCCAGGGGCCTCACCACTGACATCGCCCTGTGATCTGAAATGCCTGTTAACCTCCTGGGCTTGAGTTTTCTTTGAAGAGTGTGATTGGTCATCTTTGTATGTACAAAGTACTGCTCAGCAAAAACCTAGGTTACAAAAAAAAGCTTTTGTTACTCCATCACTGAAATATCTTAAATGGCACCTTAGCACCTGTGTTGTGTAGTTGTGCTTGATGGTCATAATGACCAGGAGGCTTTGTGATAGTGGTCCACAGCCTGGTGCACATCAGAAGCAACAAGGGATGCCTGGCAGTAGACCTGGAGATAATTAACTGGATCAGGATAGGGCATGAGCATGGGTATTTTTAGCTAACTCACCAGGTGATTCTGACATGGAACGTGGGTTGAGAACCACTGCCACAAGATATTCTTAAAAATGTTTTGCAGGCTGGGTGCAGTGGCTCATGCTTGTAATCCCAGCCTTTGGGAGGCTGAGGTGGGTGGATCACCTGAGGTCAGGAGTTCGAGACCAGCCTGGCCAATATGGTGAAACCCTGTCCCTACTAAAAATATGAAAATTAGCCAGGCATGGTGGCGCACGCCTGTAGTCTGAGCTACTCGGGAGGATGAGGCATGAGAATCACTTGAACCCAGGAGGCAGAGTTTGCAGTGAGCTAAGATTGTGCCATTGCACTTTAGCCCGAGTGGCAGAGCGAGACTCCATCTCAAAAATAAAAAACGTTTTGTAAGGCAAGGCACGCTGGCTTATGCCTGTAATCCTAGCACTTTGGGAGGCCGAGGCAGGAGGATTGCTTGAGCTGAGGAGTTTAAGACCATCCTGGGCAACATGGTGAAACCCTGTCTCTACAAAAGATACAAAAATCACCCAGGTGTAGTGGCATGCACCTGTAGTCCCAGCTACTTGGGAGGCTGACCTGAGAGAATTGCTTGAGCCTGGGATGTTGAGGCTACAGTAAGTGGTGATCACGCCACTGTACTCCAGCCTGAGCCACAGTGTGAGACCCTGTCTCAAAAATAAAACAAACAAAACAAAAACAAAACAAGCAAACAAAAAAAAGTTTTGTGAACCTTGAATTTCAAATCAAGTTTGGCAGTCTGATGTATATTTTCTGGCTTTTAAATTATTTGAATAATTGGAGATCCATATTTGATAACCAGTATTCTCCTGGGGCCCAGGGAGCAGGAACTGCACTGTTTTGTGATTAGAGTAATGAAGTTATTATTGTGTCTAAATGACTCCATTTTTACATCTCTCAGAGGTGCTGGTGGAGTCAGTCCCTGTGCATGACCCAGGTTTGAGGAATATGAGTACTTTCAGGGATTGCCAGGAGCAGTGAGGACCAGAAGTTAATGCTTCTGTGAGTGGCAGCTTAATGCATTGTCGTAATTGTACACATCTGAGGGCATTGATTCTATATTGTTGGCCCTTGTTCCAGTGACAGTAGGAAAGTGGGTGTCTTTCACATAAAGCTCTTTTTCCCCCTCTTATCATTTTAATAATGAATTTCACCTCTTTCTGTGGTTTCCAGGAGTAGGGTGCTCTGTGAGTTCTCTGCAGAAGCTGTTTTCTGCAGTAAAGTCCTGATCTGTCACTGGGAGCAGCTTTCTTCTGACAAATGTAGCTGAACTGGTTGGCAGAAGGATGGCAGGGAGGTAAAAGGGCAGGGAGTGGTTACAAATCCTCTAAAACGCCATCAATTGAACTCTTACAATGGGAGACAGTGTCTTTGACGACGTGTTCCAAATGGTTGATACAGATATTCCATTTCAAAGGATTTCTGCTGTGTTTTCAGAGGGCAGGGGACAAGAATGCCAGGAAATTGTTTGAATTCTTGCCTTGATGCCTTCTCCTCAAAATAGTGTAAAAAACATGAAATTTATTATCAGGTAGACTTAGGTTTGAATGTGGCTTCTGCCACTTGCTGTGTGCTTCTAGGGCAAATTTTGAGCCTCACTTTTCTTAGCTGTAAGATGAGAATCCTAATACCTACCTACCATTTTACTCTATCAAGATGAATTGATTAACATAATACATGTAAAACATCTAACACAATGTTTGGCACAGAACTGGTACTTCATAAATGGTGGCTATTTCTGGAACTACTGTTAATAGTGGTAGTAATGAATGATAATGATAATAATAAACAAACTCCCCCCCACCTTTGGAAATGGCCTGTATGTCCCCTTAGCCTTTGGTGGGGATGGCAAGGGGCTATTGACAGAGGCCCATCCGGGAAGGATGTACTCAGAATTTTCATCCTCACATAGTCAACATGTTATAATTTAGAGTCTCATCACATATTAATCCTTTAAAATGCAGTCACTCTCTAGAAGAGTTCATTTTACTGATTACTCATTTTGTGTACACCCTGCTGTTTAATTCAGAGGGCCTATAATACAGATTTTCATGTACACAGTGTGGACAGGGGGTTAGTAAAGGAGAGGGGAAAATATAATTTGGGAATTACTTTGGCCATAAGTCACACCTGGTGTCATGGTTTGGTGTGGGGTTTGGACACCCAGGAAAGGTTAGATTATTGAGAAGTTGAGAAGAAGAGATGCCAGAATGGGTGACAGGAGGGTGGTGGGGACCCAACTACAATTTTGAATTTCCTGTGCAGGGTTCTCTGTTAGGATTGCCTGTGTGTTGCCATGAGTTTGTCTTGGTGTCCCTTCTGTCATTTGGCATCAGTTGACAGTGTCTGGAGTACAGTTCCATTTCACTGAAGCATTCGGTCTAGAGTATAAAGCATTTTTGTGAATCAGTGGAAACTGAATTTGCACAGCTGAGGATCTGTACTGCAGTTTCAGAAAAGTCAGTATAGTTTAATTGAGTTATAAAGGGCTCTCCTCCCCATTTGAGTTGTGACAAGTTGAGAAATACAAAAAATGAGGCAGATGGAAGAAGATTAAAACACTATCTTTATTACCAGTAGAACTGATGCCAGAGAATAGGGTTTACTCCTGAAGACAAACATTCCCAATATTCAACCTGAGAATTAGACAGACAGACTCACCCAGACACATTATAGAACCTGTGCTGGGGAAGAGCAGAGACAAATATGTGCTTTCTTTTATTGAGACAAGAGTCTCACTCAGTTGCCCAGGCTGGAGTGCAGTGGCACAATCTTGGCTCACTGCAACCTCCATCTCCTGGGTTCCAGTGATCATTTTGCTTCAGCCTCCCTAGTAGCTGGGACTATAGGCATAGGCCACCACACCCAGCTAATCTTTGTATTTTTAGTAGGGATGGAGTGTCACCATGTAGGCCAGGCTAGCCTTGAACTCCTGACCTCAAGTGCTCTGCCCGCCTCAGCCTCCGAAAGTGCTGGGATTACAGGTGTGAGCCTCTGTGCCCTCTCCCGAATATGTACTTTCTGCTGGAAGCCTGGCTCCCAGGAGAAGAGAGGATGGGACAGGCTCAATCCCAAGCTCAACAAAATGACAAGTTACTCCTCCTCTCCTGGAGAAGAATTACTGGGGGAGTCAGAGAGAGGCCAGAAGTACGCTGCTAGGAGATCCTGCATGTGGGAGGACATATGAGAACTGGAGACTTCATTTTACCCTATCATGTCTGCATAAATTCAACCTAAGTTCTAGCAAATTTGGAAGGAGTAATTCATGCTTAAAAAAAACAAATGGGAGTGGTTTAAATGTCACTCCCATCACCAAGAACATATCATGGTCCCCGGGCCCTGCAGAAGATAATCCAGAGTCCTTAACCCGGTTTTGAAAACCTCTCCTGATGTGGCCCCATCCTGCCTATAAGCCTTCTTTCCCTTCATGATGTTCAAATGCAGATCTAAAGTCTGATTAGTGCCCTCATCATCCTCTGAACAGTTCATTCTTGCTCCCGTGTTCCTACTGGATTATCCTTCCACTTTTTGCCTGTTCATCCGAAGCGTACTCATCTGGGCCGGGCACAGTGGCTCATGCCTGTAATCCCAGCACTTTGGGAGGCTGAGATGGGGGGGATCACTTGGGGTCAGGAGTTCAAGACCAGCCTAGTCGACATGGTGAAACCCCATCTCTACTGAAAATACAAAAATTAGCCAGGTATGGTGGCTTGTGCCTGTAATCCCAGCTACTCGAGAGGCTGAGGTACAAGAATCATTTGAACCTGGGTGGCAGAGGTTGCAGTGAGCTGGGATCACGCCACTGCACTCCAGCCTGGGTGACAGAGTGAGACTGTCTTAAAAAAAACAAACAAACAAAAAACAAAACAAAAACGTGTATTCATCTGTTAGGTCTCAATACAAGCACCACTGTGGGCAGAAGCCTTGCACTGAAGCGTGTGCTGACTTCTCTCATCTCCAAATTGCCAATGAACTTTCACATAGGACTGCACTGCTTAGTACTTGTTCATCAAATGAGCTTTGTCTGCCAATTGTTGTAAGTTTTTTGAGGGATAAATGTTTCTTATGCTTCTTTTGTGTATCATCAGCTGCTAGTATATTGTACACCTGGAAAACACTCAATATATATGCAGTTGGTTAAATAGATGTGTCAAAAGAAAGTGGCTAGCACTCTTACCACTATATTAGAAGAGAGTGATGTGTTGGTTATGCTGGAAAATGAAATACCAAGACAATGAATTGAGATTAGCACTTAGTTTTATGTCACTGATGTGGAATCAAAGAATGCTTTGGAACAGACTTGTAACAGAGAGGGTAGATCATCATCATTTTACAGCAGAGAAAACAAAGGCTCATGATTTGGAAAGAAATGTTCGGAGTCTGTGAGCTTAATATTTGTGAGAGGAATACAGGATATGAAGCAGATGATCTTTCAATTCTTTAACATTTGATTATGTTTACAAGGTTTATGTGGTAGCTTTATGTTTGCGTTAGAAGGTCCTCTAAGTGTTCCGAAGTGCTTTTCTATTATCCTGTCGATCCTCACTTCTTTATGTGCTCGCCAAAATCTGTGGAGGAAGGCACTTTTCACAGAAGCCTTCACATCTCATCGTTAACCTTCTTCATTGACACATGTCTGCTCACTGTGGTAGATTACATAGTAGGCAGGCCTGAGACATCAGGCTTGTTTTCCATTTGTAAGCAGTTGGGACACCAGAATATTACTTCACTTGCCCATGGTCACCAGATGCTAAGAATTAAAATGCAAGTGTCTTATATTCATTCCCATTGCAGACCATTTTCTACTACTCCATGATGTTTTTCTCTTCTTTAAGATCATCTGGAGACCCAGAGAGAATCCTGGCTGAGAAGGGAAGCACATTTGTGAATCCCTGATCAGCAAAGAGATCGGTTAGTGCAAGTACCTGAAGCACCCAGGGTAGAAGGTTATGAACACCAGGTTGGAGAAAGGATGGCTTTGATGAGTGCTGAGAGAGGACGCTGCCCTGTGCCAGAGTGGAACAGGAAGCAGGGGCTGATACCTGAGAAGGACAGGTCAGCTAACCAGCCCTCAGTGAGGGTTTCCAGGACAGCCTCGTTACTTGCTTTGTTGTAGGCTTCTCAAGACATCTGTGATCATATTTAACTATTGTACAAAAATAGCAAACAAAAGAAAAGTAGTGTTTTGGTCATTTGTGCCACTGTTTCTTTCCAGTAAAAATTTTTTAAAAATTTTGGTTTTTAACTTTAAAAATTAAATGTTAGTGTTGTCTCTTATTGGTTAGTTAACAGAAAAGCTAATAGAGAAGTTAGTCTGTCTAGTGTATATTTTTAAACAGATTTCAAACACCGAGTTGTCACATAAGTCAGTCATGAAGTCACTTTGGTAGGTCACAATTAGCTCTTAAAGTAGAATAAAATAGAAAATACCAGAGTGCATTGCCCTTAGTAATGGTGAGTATTAGATATTATTATAAAATATTTTTATTATGATGAGTCGTGGTATTAAAAAGTTTGAAAACACTGAATGGGAGAATGTTACTAGATTACTTGTTACTTGATGTTACATTTCTGCTTTATCATGGGCTGCAAATAAATGTTAGTTGGTATTCTTTTGGTCTAAAACATTCATTAGGTAATTATTTCATTCAACATACGTATTTTAAGCACCCAATATATGCCAGGCACTGTTCTAAGTGTTTGCTGGGGTTGAGATACCTGTAGCAATTTACTTACAAAGCATATCTTATTTCTCTTACTCAGAGAAAATACTGTATTGGTGTGCCTAAGGTTTAGCTGTGGATACGAAAACTCCCTTTATATTACAGAAAATTCGCTTTAATGATCCTTTCGTATTCCGCACACTACTTCTATTTACAATTCACTAGCCAGGACACACATAGTAACATCTAGATGCAAAGGAAGCAGGGAAATGTGTTTTTTTTTTTTTTTTTTTTTTTTTTATTATAAAGTCAGGGTTAATTCCCAAGGAAGAGAGGGAGAATAAATATTGGGGAGACATTTAGTAGTGCCTGCCATAAACCTCAAAGCTTCTTACAGATAAACAAAATTTCGTTTCCATTGATGGGAAACTGGAAATTTCTATTATTATAATTGTTGGAAAAGCACAGGGTTGGCAGGGCCACTGCATCGAGTTGGGCAGGTTGTCTACTGCACAAGGGCAGCCTGCTGAGGGTGCAGATAGGAGAGATGGTGTTCATGTTCTGTTTGCCAGACTTTGTGTCCTGGCATGGGGCTGTGTCCACCCACGGGAAGAGGCACCCTTATCTAATTGGCAGAAGACACCTTCTTCTCTGGCCAAGCCATCTGCTTACCGAACTGTGGGCCTGGGGGGCTACTTTGCCCAAAGAGATGTATTTCTAATTTGCAGAAATGCCCTATATGGGCTGGTTGTGGCTCAGAGGCCAGTCTCAACTAGCCTAGAGGTCGTCTTAAGCATTTGACCCTGACATACCTGATTCTGCCCCTTCTTCTAGTATAGCTCTTCTTGCCTGGTTTTATATTTTTAAAATAATAGAAGTTAGCTGACAAAACTTTATGCATTGTCTTATCACA
This sequence comes from Piliocolobus tephrosceles, assembly GCF_002776525.5. NCBI lineage: Eukaryota > Metazoa > Chordata > Mammalia > Primates > Cercopithecidae > Piliocolobus > Piliocolobus tephrosceles. The sequence continues at coordinate 38,249,342 of NC_045436.1, read as the reverse complement.
AATAGGCACAGAGTAAATTTTCAGAGGCTGAGCAGGTCTACTGGTCCTGCAGAGTCTCCTCATCCCTGACGTCTTCGAAGCCCCTCACATCACTTCTCTTCCATTGTAGGAAAGGAAATTCGTGTTATAAATTAAGCTTACATCGATCTCTGATTTGAAATGGAAAATTAGATATCTTTTGTTTTTAACTTCAACAAGTGCATGAGGGAGATAATGGTACCAAATGATTGGGTTCTTAAGCATCAGAATTATGAAAAGATAGAAACGGTCCCACCCTCCCTATACACAAAGAAATAATAGTTAAAACACACACACACAGAAAACCCCACCTTATCTAAGGCAGCCAGGTGGTATTCATCTTGGAAACAAATGCAGAGAGTGGAGGGAAGATCTGGTCTGAAAGTTGGTGTGAATCTTTTATTCTTTCCCTGCACTCTCCTAAGAGAACATTAAAAATGTATCAGCAACAAAGGCCCTGCAAGCTTTTCTTCAAGTAAGAAAACCAAAAAGCAAGGAAAACAGAGAAGGAGTTTAGTCTGTTTATCTTCTGACTATAATTTTCTCTCGCCCCACACTAACTTTTTTTGAGGGCTTGCTGTCCCGTCATTTTTGTGTCTGACTTGCGTTTCGGGCGAGGTAAAGCGGAGTCATTCTGATGGGATGCTCCTCTGTGATTATCCAGTGGCAGATGATGTGCAGGTTTGGGACAACAGAGAGGAACAACCAGAATGACTGTAATTATTGAATTTGTTGGGGCAGATACGTGTGTGTTTTCTGCCTTCCCATTGTATTGAGGTCTTTCCAGTGCTCGTGGAGTGAAATCTGTCTTTTATTATCAGAGCTTGCTTTGTTACAGTTTTAGTGTCTAGGAAAGTGGGTCTAAATTTAAATTCCTCTCCCGAATGATACATTTAACCCGTCAGGGAGATTGAGCTGTGTGCGTGTGGTGGCGGGGCGGAGGGAGTGGGGGAGGAGTTGAGGCGGTTGCGTGGAATGGCAGGCATTAGATGCTGCCTTCTTGCAGTGGTTCTCAGATGCTTCATTCTAGAGAAGCTGCCAGTTGGGGTTCTGGCGCATGGACCATTTCCCCTCCATTGTGGGTTTTAAAGTCAGTCTCATCAGCATTCAGTAGTATTGTCTTATTAATCAGGAAGATAAATAGGGAGAAGCCTGAGGAAGCATTTCTTTTTTTTTTTTTTTTTTTTTTCAGCGGATCACTTTTCGAGGTTACCATAATTCAAGAGCATGGCATGAGTTACACTGTATTTTCAATGAAATGTTATTCACTATAAGTGGAAAATTTCCCCTGCTGTTCCGGCATTGTAAAATTAATATAACTACCTTGCTAAGGAAGGCATCCCCAACATGGGCTGTGAAAATCCAGTGTTTTTATTAGTAACAGGGCTGCTGATTTCCATCTTGACACATTTATTGATTACTCTGAGTACCTGGCGGTGCATCAGGTCCTTTGAGAGTTCACATTGCAGGTCAGATGTAGTCATTTCTGCAGTAAGTTTGCAATCTTAAAGGATGAATGTATGTATTATGAAAACTGAGAAAGGGAACTGACAGCCTAGAAAAGGGAAGTCTGAGAGGTTTAATAAGAATTCGGGAATAGGAAAGTTGAGTTTTGCGGGGACAGCATTTCTCCGTCACCACTTATTAAGATGGGGGCAGGGTAAGGTACAATTTAAATTACAGCAGGTGGAATCTCCCTTTGTAATGAGGAGTGCTTTCTTCTGATTCAAAAATTATGAGCCTCGACTAAGCTGTGTTGCCCAAAGAAGCTGTGTAATCTCTGTTTGAGTTTGAAAGAAGGGTGTCGTGGGTGTTTGTGTTTTGGCAGCCCAGCACCAGACCTCTTTTTCTTTCTAAGCCTGTCTCTCCAGCCTTCTGGTGATTCTGTGAGACACCCCTTCAGTAAGTATTTTTTTTGCTTGGACCATCTGGAGTTAGTTCTCATAAGATTGTTGGGACTCAAATAACTGAAACAATATGCTTAGAATAGTCCTTAGTTACGTACTAGGTACTCAATAACTGGTCAGTGATGTTGTTTTTATTGTTTCTCAAATTGTCACTGAGAAGTTTGAATAAAAAAGGGACCCTTTCTGGAACAATTAGTAAATAGGAAAGAGAAGAACCAAGTGGTCTTTGGAATACCCCTCAGATATTTGTTTCTGAGCCAAAATGCCCGCATATTTCCTTGTTAATACCTCAGGCCCATGCTATGAATTACCTTTCTTGTGGAGTATTTGGGTATTCAATAGTTAAACTTTATTAGGTGAGGTTCAGTATATATGCAATCATATACTGCATTATACTCTAATAAGTTATATCATAATGAAGCTATAGGGTACAAATTATGCACACATAGTATAGACATAGCCAAATGGCTATAGACATAGGCATTTGCTGAAACCTCCAAGGAGAGAGGTTTATGATAAGCAAGCGAAAATAACTTTTGATGTGAAAAAAGCAGTAACACTTCAACTTGGCCAACTCTAGTTGCAGCATTGGCCCATTGGACATAGGACCATTTTTATTGGCGATGACAGCTTTATTCTTGTTCTGCCAGTATTGGTCAGCTCGTCCTGTGGGATTAAAATGAGGTTTAGATTGGCTAGCATTGGCAAATACAGATGAAAATATGTTTTAGGGAGTTTCTGTGTCCCCTCTAACTACAGCCTATTCTAGGACACACTGAATCCTTGTGACCACCTCAAAATCTTCTGATTCTACAAAATGCCTGGGAGGGAATGGGGAGGGAGTGGAAATGGATGAGGTGTTCATTTTCTATAAGGGGTGGTTGTACTCCCCCCCCCCCCCCCACCTCCCAAAAACATGTACAGACAGGCAAATTTTGTTCTTTTGCCACCAACACTCCCACCGACTTCCTGGTCCTTCTCTTTTTTTGGCCTCAATTTGGCTTATTTTAAACTGAGGACCCAAGTCAGGAAATAATAGCCATCCTTTACTGAGTTCCTTCTATGTGTTGATATTTATGTGTATTCTCTTTAATCCTCTTAATACTTTCAAACATATTGGATTATCCCCATTTTGCAGAGGAGGAAACAGGCTTAGAGAGATTAAGTAACACAATCAAGGTTATACAGGTAATAAACGTTAGGATTTGAACTCTAGTTTGTGTAGCTCCAAAGCCTCTCCTTTTTCTGAAAACCATTCTCTATTATCTTCCTCTCACTGTTTTCCTCAAAACCTCATTTTCTACTCAGGGCTGGCAACCATATTCCCTGCAAGGCTAACATAACTCCTGGTATAGACCTCACATAGGTTCAGGTTTTAAGTAGAATTTCCTAATGCATTTGGCTTCTGCTTACAACAGCAAAGCACTCAGAATTGTGTTTTGTTCATCTTTCTGTCCCCAGGACCCAGTGCAGAGCTTTCACACCTGCATAAATGTTTGCTGAATAGGGCCATTCCTGGTATGTTCCCATTGCGAGGAGGTGTAGGAAAAGTTAGGAACCCCAAAGGTGCAGCATCCATAGCAGTTGACAATATTCATGACAAGGTAATCTGAACACTGAGAACAAAATGGAAATTGCAGAAAAACAATCAACCAGATCCCAGATAATAAAAGTTTGTACTTCGGGGACAGGTAGTCAGTGTTTATTCAAGTACCTCAAATTTGGGCCAGTTAAATGCATTGAGATCTGCTCCAGGGAAGCAGTGCTCAGTGAGAAAGCCACATGGCCTTGGGAGCACCACCACTGCCTGTGGTTTGAGTGGCACTGCCTCCCACGTTGTGTTTCTGGCACCTGGTTTTCCCCAGGTGGACAGATCCTAGCTCCTGCTTCCATTGGGGAGATGAGCAGTGTTTCACTATTCAGGGCCTGGAAGGACCCTGAAAAGCCATTTGTTCACTGCTTCCCTTTTCTCCCAGAAGATATAAATTTATTATACTAATATATTTAATGTATTATAGATCCATTGAAGAAATGCTGGGAGAAAAGGGGCAGAGACTGGCTTTTATTTTAATACACTTTCCTCAAAATATGTTACTGAAATCCTCATTGTAGCCACTCTGTTTCCTCCTTCCTCAAATATTTTAGGAATAAATCAGCAAACTTGCTGACTTTGGCTGTCACCTCCATTCACCTCCCCAGCTGGCCTCTGGCGGTGCTAGCAGTATAGCGTGTGGCCTAGAGGTCGGGGAGCAGAAGGGAGGCATAGGGGAGCCGACGGGAGGGAGCCGGAATCATCAACTGCAGACTATTTTCAGATCTGGAGTCACTGAACATTTTCTGTCCTGAATTTTTGGCTGAAACAGTAGAGCTGCTTGCTGAGAACCAGGGCGTCTGTCTTCCCTTTTGTACTTGAATGTTCTTCTTAGCGCTTCATGTCCTTGGAGGGGAGAAGATGGCTGCAAGGAGCCCATCCAGCTGCTGCCCTTGGCTGCAGGTGGGTGGATATGCCTCCCGCCTGTCCGTTGGCTTGGCTCTCTCTGGCAGCAGCAGGCGGGCTCTTAGCCTGTGTTCCCTGTTAAGACCCTTTCACTCCTGTTTCGTGTGATCCAGCCTTGTCATTCTTTTCCCCTCTGCTGATTTCAGTGGAAGCTTCACTCTGGTTGGACCCACTGGGGCTGATGACTCACTGATGACCCAGGTGAACCAGCAGTTAGCTAGTTTTTTCCTCTGTTATCAAAGGAAAAGCCAAGGAAGGGTGGCTTCTAACTTGGAGAGGGTGCCACAGTCACCTGACCCCACTGCCTGCCACCTGCCTGAGTGACAGAAGGTAGGATCCATCTGTTTGTTCCAGTGTGACTAGATCACAAAAAAACAATTAGCAGGTTGGAAATGTATTTTTCAGGACACACATAAACCTGCCATTACAGGGAGGATTCTGGTGCTAATTTAGATGCAAATGGGATGGCCCGACTAGAGCTGATTACAGAAAGGTCAGAATGTCTCTATGCTCAATTTCACTCCTATGCTGTGCAGTAAGTTAATGTGCTGCTGCAGTTGTGGGCATGATAGCTGGCTTTGGTTCTGGCTTTAATTCTTTTTAGAGAGCTTTGGTTTTATAGAAGTAGAATGTGATGCGTGGTGTCACCTCCTCCCTCCCCACCCACCTCCTTTTTAAAAGAAAACACACTGTCCATTTTACCTATTTCTGAGAAGCTTGAAATTCTAATAAAAAATAAAAACACACTTTTGGAGCTCTTAGTCTAAGACAAAAAAGAGTAGATTGATTGTAAATTCAGTTGCCATCCTGTTGAGAAAACTGATCTCACCTATGTGTGCACTTCTTCCAGGCCAGCCCATGCTGGGTTATAGCCTGGAGCATAGGGAACTGGTGATGAGAACTGGTGGGTGAAAGGATGGCGTAGATGATGGTGAACTGTGCTCCTGTGGTGTTTTTCAGATGTTTTTGGCTGCAGCTCACAGTCAGAAATAATATTTTGCATGTTTGCATATATATGTATATTCACTGAATTTGCAAGCAAAGCACATATATTTAATATATTGCATTATGTATATTTTCAACAAAATATGTATACACAAGTTTGACAAAACAGGACTTGCCCTTACTACGTGCAGGGTACTCTAATATTTTCTATTGGAATCTGGTCTAAACCATTAATGAACTAATAAACTGAATTAACTACCCACTCTTGATCTCAAACTGTAGTTTCAAAAACACCGGCTTGAGGGATTGGTGAAGATTCTTGGCATGAAGAAGGACCCAGACAAGGGCTATAGGAATGTACAGAAGACGGACAGAAAAAGATTTATTTCCAAGGATGGACTAAACGGGACTCAGTAGCAGTAAAGTCAAGTACCTGAGTCAGGCCTCTATTCTGGAACTTGGGTTGAAAAGTAATCACGTAATAGTGCCTAAGCAGATACGTTCTTTAGAGTAACAACTGTTCTTATCTTGTCAAGGATAATTATTCGTTTGTGGACACTGAGTTTTCTTTAGGTGATTTCAGTCATTGTGGCCCACCTTTAGTAAGAAATAACATTCTTAAGCTTTAGTATCCCTAAACTTCATTATTGTGTATGATATGGCAGTAAGGTAGGACGTCATTTACTGTTTCTATTAGTATTTCTGTGTAAATTCGTAGCTACCTGCAATTCTTTATAGAACAATTTAAATAAATATTGATAGTCATCTCTAAGACAGAGATCTTACTTATATTAACAGCAGATTGTCCTTCATAATGGGTGCATGAAGAAGACACTACTTTCCAGTCTTGCTAATGCTTCTTTGGGGCAGTAGCAGAAGATTTTGTTTTACATTCTGCGCAGCAGAGCATCTTTTCCCTTGTGGTTTATTGTTAGCTTTCCAGTGATCACACTTAGGCTCTGGTCTCATCCTCGTTAAGGAGGTTGCCTATTTGGGGGGATTAGAGGAAGTTTCTGAAAGTAAGATAATGGGACAGGAAAAGATTTTCTGGTATAAAAAGCTCCTAAAGGCTCTGAGGATGTGGTGGAAGGAAAAGATAGAAGGAGAAGGGAGCCATATTTTCCTGGTTTGGGTATTAGTTTAATGTGAGTATGATCTCAGTTCATAAAAATATGCAACTTAATGCTTAATGGACTTGGGTTTTTAATATTTATAGCATGTTATATAAACGTTGTCCCTCCAAGTGCTTCTTAAATCCTCTTAGCTTATAAATGACAGCTTTGATTTCTAAAAAGAAATGAAATCTTTTCACTTATCCAGCCTAACTGTAGTAAACAATAGATACTTAATGCCCTCCTTTCATGTTAGGCCACAGAGACTGAGACTATAGTCTAAGGAGTTGATTGCTGTGCTTTCGAGCTTACTAAGGTCATATGTAACTTAAGGGGGGAAAAGCTGATGCTACATTATTGGTACAAAGGCTGGAATTCTGTATGACACGTCAGTTCAGCAGTGTTCCGTAGATAAGTTGAAAATATTGTATTACAGAAACTACATACATAGCCTGTTTGGAATGATTATGCAACTTTTTTCTAGTGATCAAGGTTGTTGGGGAATTAGATTTTCGCCTAAATCATTTAGGATTAAGTTTCTGCTAAAGGATCCCAAGTTTGCAGTAGTGAAGTGGATGTGAGCTAATGTAGGGTTGTTGTGAGTCATTTCCCCCTTAGCCATGATTGGTGACATCAGTTATTACAGAGATCTTTATAAAAAATGTCTTTACTCTCTGGGGCCTTCAGGACACATGTGGAGGATAAAGAATAATCAAAAGTTAAACTAAACTCTGGCAAATATAAATCACTAGATCTTTGGGGCTGTCATTCACTCAGGAAGAAATATGTTCTGTGTGCCAGGCTTTGTACATGGCATTGGGGTAATAAAGGAAAAGACACAGTGTGCATCCCAGGACAGCATTAGGAGTGCTCCATACATGGGACTAGAAAACATCAGGAAACACAAAGACGGAAGTAGTTTGTTTCAGAATCAGGGGCAGACCATGAAAAGCACTCTTCCCAATGCAATTTATTTGTTAAATGGTTGATGGTTACCTGTTTCTATTGCTATATTTGGGCCACAGAGAGCTCTTTACAGTTGGTCAGTTGACATAGTAGTGTATTGAATGTCTGAGAGCTTGCATTGTTGGCACCAAGCTGGGGGAAGGGAATTTGCGCTACGATATGTACTCAGACCACTGTGGAATGACTTCTCATTAGATTCTAATGCACTGGATAAGCATGCCTTGCTTAGGATAAGGAAAACGGACACACTGACTTGGTAATATTTTATCCACCTGGGCTCATCTATCCAGAAGATAGCTGAGCACCAGAACTTTTAAAAAGTAATTTAAGCAGCCAAAATAGATAGCGCCAAGCCTTTATGCACAGATGCATCCACTCAGGGCTCATCTACACTTATGTAGCAGATCTGGACATCTGGTTTCTAAACTAATCTGTGGATTTTGAAAGCTGAAAATTAAAAGGGGAAGAGGAATGGAATATAAAAGGAATGGCCCAGTAACCGTAAGATAATGTGACAACTAATGCTTTTAAAGGAAGAGAAAGAAAGAAGATTTTAAAAAATGGAAAAGGGAAAATAAAAATCACTCAAATTGTATTGCCATCTGTTTTGTTTAGAATCGAGTGCATTTGACTCATGGTGGAGGGATTGCTAAGATTTCTAGGGTGTGTGGTATTAGAATCTGAAAGTGTGAACTATTTCTCTGGTGATTTTCATGCATTCAGGTGTGGCTGTTTCTTTATGCTTCTGCGGGGCAGTTGATGACCCTGGGAATGACCTCTATTCATCAAGAGATGGTATATTCTCATCTTAGGAGGACAAAGATGTATATGCTAGCTCTTAAAATACTCCTAATAAATTTTGATACTTGAAGCATCAAATCCTCAGCTTCTTGAAAAACTTGGCTCTTCAGAGTCTTATTCACTGAAAAATTGACATTTTACTACATGAGAAAATTACACCAGGTAGCAAATATTAATTTGTATTATAAAAAAGTCACAGTTACTTTATAAGCAGTGAGTTCTTATAGTACTTTATAAATAACATTTTATGTGTATTATTCAGTTATAAAAAATTTGACTTGCATCTCTCCAGAAACACATCTGAACATCTGTAGTACTTTGTGTCTGTACTGCTCCTTTGCAATTTATATTATCATTTTGCTTGTTATAGCTCATCTTCTTGGACATAAAGAGTGTTCTTATGTTTTCAGCTCCTTGTACATAATAGGTCCCAATAAATGTTTATTGAATGACTAATAATGAAACAAGTTACTCTGAGCTTTCTAATCAATCCTTTACAAACCATGTAAATACTTTCCATTATCTTTTTTCTTCATTTCTGATTACACTCTAAAATCTTTATGGTATTTGAACTGTATTTGATGATTAGAATTGTCAGAACACTTGAACTGATTCTTTATGCCTTTCTTTTTCCTTATTGAATTAAAGGGTGGAAACAGCATGAGGTATTGTGGAATGTGAATAGATTATGGGTTTCAATAAAGCTCGGAAGTGTGTTTTCGTGGGCAGTCGTGTTCTTGCCTTGATGGGGTCACTGTGGTGAGGCTGGGGCCACGGGAGAGGCGTGTATCACAGCATCAAGAGGATGCTCACCTGCGCTCACTCTGTTGTTGGTTCTAGGTGACTGTGGAGGAGGTCATGACCACAACTGCATATCTGGACCTTTTCCTGCGTAGCATCTCCGAGCCGGCACTACTTGAGATCTTCCTCCGTTTTATCCTATTGCACCAGCACGAGAACGTCCACATCCTAGACACTCTCACGAGTCGAATCAACACCCCGTTTCGGGTAAGGAGAGCGCCAGAGGAAGGGAACTTATAACTAAGAACAGATTTCAGGAGAGTTTGTTTTGGGAATGAAATTATGAACATTCTCTTTTGCTCTCTCTCTCTTTTTTCTTTTTTTTTTTTTTGGTGGTGGTTGTTCTGTGGCCATTGCCTTCTTTCTATTTGGTTAGAGATGAATGGGATAATGTGTTTTGCTCTCAAGGATCCTTCTGTCAAAGAGGTGACACTTACTGCCTTTCATAGGACATCTTTTGCGATTTCTCTGTTTTAGTACTTTCTACTGTAGAACTAGCAGAATGCACTTTTGTGGGGGCAAGATGCAGGGGAACACCTGGACTTAAGCACAGATAAAACCAAGGAACCAGAGTGCATCAGGTCTGGATATTAGAGATCATATTCCTGTCCATGAGTTTTCCTGAAATGGAAGTTTGGAAAGTTGTGAATTTGGGTGGTCATTCTTCATTTTGAAGCTCTGATTAACTTGAAAAATACTCCTCCCCAAAGGCTGTCCCTATTTAATTGCAATTCTTGTTTTAAAAGCAAAAGAATGAGAATGTATATATCATTCAGTTTGTAACATATATAGAGATAATATGTATAACAATAATTGCACAAAGGGGCAAAGAGGGAATAGACTTATATAGGAGTAATATTTCTATATTTCACTAGAGCTAATTTAATATAAATCTGAAGTAAATTCTGGTAAGTTAAAATGTATACTGGAAACACTAGAGCAACCACTAAGAAAATAGCTAAAAAATATAGTGAAAAAATCATTTAAAGGAATTAAAATGTTATACTAAGAAAATATTCAATTAGCACTACACTTAACAGCAACATAATACACATTCTCCTCCAATGTACATGAAATATTCTCTAAGACAGACCATATGCTAGGCCATATAACAAGCCTCAGTGAATTTAAGAGGATTGAAATCATGCAAAGTATGTTCTCTGATCATAATGGATGGAAATTAAAAAAATATTGACAGAAACAAATTTGGGAAATTCACAAGTATATGGAAATTAACACACTTCTAATCAGTGGGTCAAAGAAGAAATCACAAGGGAAATGAGAATTTACTTTGAGATAAATGAGAATGAAGACAAAATATACCCAGACTTATGAGATATAGTGAAAGCATTGTTTAAAGGGAAATATATAGTTGTGAACACATATGTTAAAAAAAGAAGAAAGAGCTCAAAGCAGTAAGCTAAGCATCTACCATAACACACTGGAAAAAGAAGATCAAACAAAGCAGGCAAAAAGAAAACAATAAGGATTAGAGCAGAAATTAGTGAAATAGCAAATTTAAACAATGGAGAAAATAGGTGAAATAAAAAGTTGGTTCTTTGACAAGACTGACAAACCGTTAGCTAGGCTGAGAAAAAAAGAGGGAAGTCTCAGATTACTAAAATGAGAAATGAAAGAGGAGGATATTACTATCAACCTTACAGAAATAAAAACAATAAGTGATTACTATGAGCAACTATATGCCAAAGGATGACTTAGATGAAATAGACAAATTCTAGAAAGACAAAAACTTGTGAAATGGAAAATCTAAATAAATTTATATCAAAATAAATCAATATCAAAATAAGATTAAAATAGAGTTAAACAAACTACTCATAAAGAAAAGCCCAGACCCAGTGGCCTCACTGGTGAATTCTTTCAAACATTTAGGCACTAGTTAAAAAGTAAGGTCAGCAAAATGGTGGAATAGGAAGACCCAGGCCCTTATTCCCTCACAGAGAAACCCACTTAACAAAATGTATGGACCAAATTGCCTTTGTGAGAACTTCAGAAACTTTGTAAGAACACCAGTTAAGAGGTTGTAGCACAAAGCCAAGAAGAGACATATTGAAGTGTGCAGGAAAATAGGTGGCATTATTACCTGCTCTAGCCATGCGCCCTCCCCAGCACAGTGTGGCAAGATGCAGAGAAAACTTCCAATTGCTGACTTTTACTTTGTGAGGGAAAGAGAAGAGTGAATTGCTGGCTTCACACTGCTGCTTATGTTCTGTCTGTTTATTGGGAAAAGAGGAATAAAATAGCTGTAAGACACACAGAAAACAACAAAATGGAAATAGTAAGTCCTTCCACCTCAGTAATTATTTCAAATGTAGATGGATTAAACACTCCGATCAAAAGATATAAACTGGCTAAATAGATAAAAGAAAACATGATCCAAGCATATACTGTCTAAAAGACACTCACTTTTGATCTAAGAACATGCATAAGCTGAAAGTCAAAAGATGGAAAAATATATCCCATGCAAATGGTAACTAAAAGAAAGCAGAGATTGTTGTACTTATATTTAAAAAATTAGATTTTAAGGTAAAGAGACAAAAAAAGACACAAGAGATAAGGAATGACATTATGTAATGATAAAAGGGTCAATTCACTAGTAAGATATAAATATTATATATAACATCAGAGTTCTCAAATATATGAAGCAAACATTGACAGAATTACAGGGAGAAACAGACAGCTGCACATTAATAGTGGGAGACTTCAATGCCCTACTTAAATAGTGGATAAAAATATCAGACAGAAGATAAAGAAGGAAACAGGATTTGAACAACACTATAAACCAGTTGGACCTAACACACATATACCAAATACTCCACTCAGCAATGGCAGGATATACATTCTCCTCAAGTGCACATGGAACATTGTCCAAAATAGACCACTTGTGAGGTCACAAAACAAAGTTTAACACGTTTACAAAAATTGAAAGCACACAAATAATTTTTTTCTGACTACAATGGAATGAAACTAGAAATAAATAGCAGAAGAAAAAGTGGAAAAAATTATGAATACATACAAATTAAACAACACATTCTTGGGCCAAAGAAGAAATCACAAGGGAATTTAGAAAATATCTGGAGACAAGTGAAAATGAAAGCACAATATCCCCAAACTTATGAGATGCAGTGAAATAGTACTAAGAGAGAATTTTATAGCTGTAAACACTTAGGTTAAAAAAAAGAAAATCTTGAAGCAGCAACCTAACCATACATCTCCAGGAACTAGACAAAGAAGAACAAACTGAAGTCAAAGTTAGCAGAAGGAAGTGAAATAAATCAGTGAAATAAAGAATAGAAAAACCAATGAAACCAAGACTTGGTTTTTGAAACAACAGCAACAATATTGATTGGCCATTAGCTGGATTAACTAAGAAAAGAGAGATGACTCAAATAACTAAAATCAGAAATAAGAGGGGTCATTACAACTTACGCCACAGAAATTAAAAAGAGCATACCACAAACAATTATACACCAACAAACTGGATGATCTAGAAGACTTAGATACATTCTTAGAAACATAGAACCTATCAAGAATGAATCATGAAGAAATAAAAAAAAAGTCTAAACAGACTTACCTCTAGTAAGGAGATCAAAGTTGTAATAATAATTTAAAATTCTTAAAGAAAAACCCAGGACCAGATGGCTTCACTGGAATAGTCTACCAAACATGTAAAGAAGAATTAACATCAGTCCTCCTTGAATTCCTAAAAACTTGAAGATCCAGGAACATTTTCAGACTAATTTTATGAGGCCAGTATAGTCCTGATACTAAAGCTAGACAAAGGTACTTCAAGAAAACTAGAGACCAGTATCCCTGATGACTATTAATGCAAAAATCTTTAACAAAATACTAGCAAAAAGCATTAAACTGCACATGATAAGGATTGTACAACATGACCAAGTATGATTTATTCCTAGAACACAATGATGCTTCACCGTATGAAAGTCAATCAGTGTAATATACCACGTTTACAGAATGAAGGACAAAACCCACAGGGTCATCTCGATTGATACAGAAAAAGCACTTGACAGATTCAACACCCTTTCATGATAAAAGCACTCAACAAACTAGAAATATAAAGAAACAACTTCAACATATTAAAGCCCTTATATGAAAAGCCCACAGCTAACATCTTACTCAATAGTGAAAGACTAAAAGATTTTTCACCGAAATCAGGAACAAGGCAAGGATGCCCACTTAGAGGTCCTAGCCAGGGCAATTAGGCAAGAGAAAGAAATAAAGGCATTTAAATTGGTTAGACAGAAGTTAAATTGTGTCTGTTTGTAGACAGCATGATCATATATATAGAAAATCCTAAAGATGTCACTCAAAAACTGTTAGAACTAACAAGTGAGTTCAGTAAAGTTGCAGGATACAAAGTCAACATGCATAAATAATTTGTATATATTAACTATGAACAATTCAAAAAGGAAATTTTAAAAAGCTCTTTATAATAGCATCAAAAAGGATAAAATACTTAGGAATAAACTTAACTGAGGAGGTGAAAGACTTGTGCACTGAAAACTACAAAACATTGAAAGAAATGAAAGAAGAACAAATAAATGGAAAGACATTCCGTGTTCATGGATTGAAAATCTTATTTTCATTAAAATGGCCATATTACTCAAAGCAATCTACAGATTCCATGCAATTTGTAACAAAATCCCAGTGGCATTTTTTGGGCAGAAATAGAAAAAAAAAAATCCTAAAATTTATATGAAATCTCAAGGGACCCTGAATAGCTAAAATAATATTGAAAAAGAAGGCAAAAGTTGGAGAGCTCACATTTCCTTATTTTAAAACATATTACAAAGCTATAGTAATAAAAAACAGTGTGATACTAGTATAAAGACCAGTGAAACAGAATAGGAAACAGAATGAAACAGAAATGAACCCTTGTATTATGGTCAAATGATCTTTGACAAGGATGCCAAGACTACACAATAGGAAAGGACAATTTCATCAACAAATGGTAATGGTAAAACTGGATTTCCACATGCAAAAGAATGAAGTTGAACCCTTACTTTACACCATATAAAAAATTAACTGAAAATGGATCAAAGATCTAAACATAAGATCTGAAACTCCAAAACTCCTAGAAGAAAACATGGAGGAAAACTTCATAGAAATTGATTTTGTAATAATTTATTGGATATGACACCAGAAGCGTAGGGGAAAATAGACAGATGGGAGTACATCAAACTTAACAACTTAGGCATATCAAATGAACTAATCAACAAGATGAAAGGGCAACCTACAGAATGGGAGAAAATATTTATGAGTCATATATCTGCTAAGGGGTAGTATCCAGAATATATAAAAAGTTCTGTAACTCACCACCAACCAAAAAGCCAAATAATCTAACTTAAAAATAAACAAAGTACTTGAATATTTCTATGAAGAAGACATACAAAGGACCAAAAAACATATGAAAAGATTAGAGAAGTGCAAATCAAAACCACAATGAGATATTATCTCATATCCATTAGGGTGGCTACTATCCAAAAAACTGAAAAAGTAAGTGTTGGTGAGAATGTGGAAATACTGGAACCTTTGTGCCTTGTTTATGGGAATGTAAAGTGGTGCAACCATTATGGAAAACAGCATGGAGGTTTCTCAAGAAATAACACATAGGATTAGTACATTATCCAGCAATCCCACTTCTGGTAATATATCTAAAAGAATTTAAAGCACTATCTTGAACAGATATTTGTACACCCATGTTTATTGCAGCATCATTCACACTAGCCAAGAGGTTGAAGCAACCCAGATTGTCCATTGATGGATGAATAGATAAGAGAGTATGTTATATGTATACAATGGAATGGAATGTTATTCAACCTTAAAAAAGAAGGAAATCTTGTTACATGCTACAACATGGATGCTCTTTGAGGGTATTATGTGAAGTGAAGTAAGCCAGTCATAAAAAGACAAACTGTAGGATTCCACTCATGTGAGGAATCTAAAATAGTCAAACTTAAAGAAACAGAGGGTAAAACGATGGTTTCCAGGAGCTGGGTGGTGGGGAAAATGGGGAGTTGTTTGATGGTTATTGAGTTTCAGTTTTGCAAAATGTAATGTTTGAGAGATCTGTTGCACAACAATGTGAATATAGTTACCACTAGTGATTTGTATGCTTACAAATCATTAATATGTTAACTTTTATGTTGTGTGTTCTTTATCAATTTAAAAAATGCATAATTAATACAAATTCTTCACAGACTCTTTAAAAAATTAGAAGAGGAGGAAATACACCTCAACTCATTCTGTGAAGCCAGTGTTAATTCTGATTCCAAAACTAAACAAAGATACCACAGGAAAACTATACACTTAACTATGACTGTGGGCTCCCCATATTCTCAATAAAACACTAGCAAATGAAATCTAGAATAAATAGAAGGGATTATACACTATGATCAAATGGGGTTTATCAAACTAGGATTGTAAAGCTGGTTTAAAGTCTGAAAATCAATTAATATAATACATCGTATCAAGATAAAGGAAAACATCATGATTATCAGCAGCATACTCAACAAACTAGAAATGGAGGGGAACTTCCTAGCAATCTGATAACGAGCATCTACGAAAAAGTCAGAGCTAACATTATACTTAATAGTGAAGAATGTTTTTTCACTAAGATAAGGAATAAGATATCTTCTCTCCTCAATTATATTCAAGGTGGTACTTGAAGTTCTAGCCAGGGCAATTAAATAAGAAAATGAAATAAACACATTTATATTAAAAATAAAATAATCAGTATTTGTAGGTGACATGCTCTTGTATGTAAAAACTAAGGAATGCACTAAAATTGTTAGAATGAATGAGTCTAGTAAGGTTGCAGATACAGGATTAATGTACAAAAATCAATTTACAACAACATCAAAAGAAAATATGAATAAATTGTACAAAAGAAGTGCAAAACTTATGCTGCAAAAAGTATAAAACATTGTTTAAATTAAAGAAGACCTAAATAAAAGGAAAACATCCCATGTTCATAGACCAGAAGACTTAATATTATTAATATAGAAATACTCCACAAATCGATCTACCATGTCAGTGTTTTTCTATAAAACTCCTATCTGGCCTATTTGTTGAAATAGATAAGCTGACTCTAAAATTCATATGGAAATGCAGTAGACCCAGAATAGTCAAAACAAACTTGAAGAAACGAGTTGGAGAACTCACCATACCTGGTTTCAAAACTTTCTACAAAGCTACAGTAATCAAAGCAGTGTGGTGCAGGATAGACAGACAGATCAGTGGAACAGAATTGAAAATCCGGAAATAAGCTCATATATCCGTGGTCAATTAGTTTTCAAGGAGATTTCAAGACCACTCAGTGGGAGAAAGAATAGTCTTTTTAACAAATGGTGCTAAGACAATTGGATATCCACGTGCAAAATAATAGGGCTGAATCCACACCTCATGCCATATATAAAAATTAACTCAAAATGGACCAGAGACCTAAATGTAAGAGCTAAAACTCTGAAACTCTTAGAAGAAATCATAGGAGTAAATCCTTGTAGCCTTGGCCGTGTTTTCTTAGATATGACACCAAAAGCATGAATGACAACAAATGAAAAAATTGATAAATTGGAAATTATCAAAATTAAAAACTTTTGCCTTCAAGGGACAACAACAGGAACTTGAAAAGACAATTCACAGAATGGTAGGAAATTTTTGCAAATCATATGTCTGATAAGGTATTTGTACACAGAGTAAACAACTCCTACAACTCAGTAATAAAAAGATAAACACCCTGTGGCTCACCCTTAACAGTGAGGGGTAGGGGTTACTATGCAGTCTGATAAATTAACAGTGATTTGCAGGGGTTACTGTGGCAATGGATGAGAAGGAAACCTAACTGAGTTGGGGAAAGGAGGTGTTGGATGGTAATATTGTGAGACAGAACAGAAAGATTTCTTAAGGGAGGTGAGGCCTAAGCTAAGACTTTGAGAATAGATAGGAATTAGCCTGTTGGAGGAGTCAGGAAAAGGCATTGCATTTAGTGGAACCACAAGTGCAAAGACTTGGAATGGGAACAGGGTATGTTGCTTCTAGCTAACTACACGTATATGACCTGCCCTGAGGATAAGAGATGTTTTGGATTAGGCTAAGTACAGCTCTTTCTTTACAGCATTGTTGTGGATTTCATTGGCCAGATTTTAAGCCCAACATGCCTAGAAAACAGACTAGCATTTACTCTACAAAGAGTGAGGGCTTAAAATTATTTAAATGGGCCAGTAGATTGATAAAAGCTTACTCTCAAAAGGGTACAAAGATTTTACAATACACCTTTGGGCATCTCCCCTATTTGGCAGTTTACCTTTTCTTTTTGGAAATCAGCATTGATAGAATTCTTGTTTTTTTAAAGAACGTTTTAGAAAAGAACATTATCTCACCCTCAGCACAATGGGAAATGGAACCAAGGAAAATGTTTGCCCCAAAGCCAAGAGAGGAGCTGAGCTTGAGGCTAAGAACTCTGAAGGGAGACTTGGCTAGGTTGTACACAATTTTCCGTGAACCCTGTCTTGTAAATAACTAATGTTTGAAAAATAACTCAGGAAAACAAATTACCTAAATAGGAGATTGTGTGTGTGTGTGTGTGTGTGTGTGTGTGTGTGTGTGTGTGTGTCAGAGAGAGAGAGAGAGAATTGGAGAATTGTAGGGAGAATGTTTATCTGTCTGGATCTTTAAAAGTTGGAAATATGAGCCCAGGCATTTTTGTAGGAAGATAATTCTGCACAGTGGCATAATTCCAGACACTGGCTTTCTAATCAAATCCTATAGGAGGATTGATATCCTGAATACACATTCTCTCTGGCAGCAGCATGCTTTTTATCAAAACTGCTAAAAAAAAAAAAAAGGCCCATTTTATTTTGTAATTCTGATTTATTTACCATCTGTGGGGAGTGGAGCTATCGTGCCAGCATCTGAACTAGAATGTGTGTCTCTTGTTTCCCAGCTTTGTGTGGTGTCCCTGGCATTATTCAGAACTCTCATTGGTTTACATTGTGAAGATGTGATGTTACAGCTAGTTCTAAGGTGAGTTGCCTTTTTTGTTTCCTTTAAAGAAAAATTCACTTTATACTTTATATTACTTTCTATTCATATACTTTATATTACTTTGGTCATATAAGCTAAATAGGGGCCATGCATCTAAGGAAGAAAATTATCAAGAACATGAATTTATTTTTTGCAGTTTCCCAAGGTTAATTTTATTTGTACTATTAAAAGTTTGTCGAGGGCCATATGCATTATATTGTAAATATGCACCTGGAAATTATAGATAGAATGCTTGAAAATGTTCAGAAGTATTATAAAAGCTATTCTGGTCTGTGGCTGAACATCTTTCTCCTGAAGTACATTTATAGGGGACTTTTGCTATTAAAAGGAAGTTTTCCAAATATAAAATGCTTTTGATATATAATTTCTTTGATTTATGCTTTGATAATGGTACACAGTGTTTACTCTCTGATCTGTGAGTATATTTCGGTTAAATTCAGTAAAAATTTGATGAGTATTTGCTGTGAACTGAGGACTTACATACAAGGTAGCAAAGTTTTGTCCTTTGGACAGAAGTACAGGTGGGAAAGGTTTTATGAAGTGACTGGGATTTGAAGGATGAGTATTAGGAGTCAAAGTGCACAGCTATTAAGAAGACAGTCATTTGACAATTTAATAGGGAACTCAGGAACACCATTATCTTGTCTTGGCCCAGCAATACCTCTTCTTCTCCAGAACCTGTGAGAAGCATCTGTTTTTGTGAAGGAAAGAAATGATGCTTCCTTATTAGCTCATGATTTAGCTCTGAATCTCTGTACAGAACTCTAGAAACCCCTGGTTAGACCATGGTGCACGTCTTTCCTTCTTTTTGGTAAACCCAGATCCCGAATCTTGGAGTTGACTACTCTGGTGAAACCCTACCCCAGCACTGCAAGAAGCAGACCCAGAGAGAATGTGGTCCCAAAGCTGAGAGAGGAGCGAAGGGCTAGGGCTGAGAGGAGCTCCGAGTTGTGAGGTTTTGTGCTCTTACATGCTCTTCTGGTGGTGTGGAAGCAAAAATGAAAAAGTGGGACTACCGGGGTCCTCCGGCATGCACTCCCTGCTCCTCCTTCCTTAGTGGACTTCCTGACCCTTCATTGGAGCAGTCCTGGGGAATAAGGGTGGGTGCTAACTTTGAGAACCACTTTGTTTGAGGAGTGGTGCCATGCAGGCATAACATCCTGCAAAAGAGAATGATTACAAAACGAGTCTGAAAAAGCTGGTGGTGGCCTATTGTGGAGGGCCTTACAGAATTGTCGGGAGAGTATCACCTATTAGTTTTTTAAGTTTAAAAGAGCTTTTGAACTTTTTAGGGTTTTAGATTAGGTCATCAGTAACTAATCTTAAGGATTAGCAGAAAACAAATCCAATCTTAAACACCCTGGATAGTCTGGGTAGAGCATTAGTTATCTGCCCTAAAAGGATTATGTTAGCTCCTCATCAAGCCTCTACTGATATATGACAGAATGCATTAGCAAGGCCTGAATGAAATCCGGAACAACTTGGCAAAGCCGTTTTTACTGCCAAAAAAACCAAGCTTTTACTCCAAAGTGGGTAAAACCTGATGGTATTTAAATGTTAAATTCTTAAATACTGCTTCTTTGATGGTAGGAAAACCAGCTGTCTTTTTTCAGTGTACTTGGAAGCCTGGCCTTGGTCTGGAGGTGCAGAGCTTCCCAGCTGTGGGTCACCAGGTCAGATTTAGTCCAGGTGATGGAAGCTCTTGCCTGCTGGCTGTTCAGTGACCTTTACAAGGTGAGCGCTAATCACCCTTTTACTGCTCATATAGTGGTGGTTGTTGTGTTAAAAAAGTGTCCTCAGAGATGGTATCAGTAATGGCTTCTCTGAAGACCCAGACTTGTACCTTATAAAGATGAAGAGATCAGTTCATGGTTGAAATACAGAAATGTTCAAGTCAGGGCTAGTCATTTCTAGGGTGGATGAGGACAAATATCCCAGGGAAGTGCCTGAATGTTATGTTATCACGAGTTCTGAATGGAATAATGAAAAAAAAAAAAAAAAAGTGCCAGACCTGAGGTTAGGACATGGGCTTGACTGCCTGGTCCTAGGCTCTTCTGGGCCTAACTTTCTTTAATGAGGATGATAGTGATAATAATAATAATATAGTTGCTCTTAATTGAATACTTCCTCTGTTTCTAATTCTGCGGTGCTGCTTGAGGGGTTCCACCAGGAGAGAAACTGAGAGGACATACACAGAAGTCGATTGGGCACATAATAGGCATGGAACAAACCACTGGCTCCTGGTCTCCTCCTTCTGCACTGCTGATGTGACTCAGCCTGTTTTGGTTTTGGAATATGCTACCTCATAAGGTTATTGGGAGGATCAACTGTGGTATGTCTGTGAAAATGTTTCGAAATGCTGTAAAGCAAGGTTCTGTAACCTTTGACCTGTGGGCTGCATGTATGGGGCCCAACACAAATTTGTAAACATTCTTAAAACATTATGAGATTTTTTTGCAATTTTCTTTTCTTTTAGCTATCATTAGTGCGAGTGTATTTTATATGTGGCCCAAGACAATTCTTCTTCTTCCAGTGTGGCCCAGGGAAGTAAAAAAATTAGACACCCCTGCTGTAAAGTATAACACACATTTAAGGGAGGGAATTTTCTAGAAAGGATATTTTAAACTAATGAAAATAATTCTTTCTCGATTTAGAATCTGTGCAAAAAGCAAAGCCAATAAAAAAATGTTTATTCTTCAAGTCATTTAAACATTATTTTAAGAGACATAAAAAATAGATTTATAATCTGTCCTTTTTGTTTGCTGCTGTCACTGCAGTCATTTGAATATACATGATAAACTTGCAGATCTGAGAGGCAGTAGAGCAATGAAGATTATGTGACTGCGTTTAATGAAGGTATTTGTTATGTGATAAATAAATAATAACTATATGTCAATTTTTGTTACAACCCAAATACTCATAAATACCAACATTTCAAAATGATGATCCATTTGTAACAGATACTGGTTTCTTCATTTGACAAAATATCAGAAAAGTGAGTTGAAATAAGGTACCCCCAAAGACAGGATATTTTAGTGAGCAGAAAACCAAGGAGAAATTGTCCACTTCCACGGATATGACATATGATAGGCCAAAGGCAGGCAGGAAATGCTGACAAGCAGTGAGGTAACAAATATCTGCCATGCTCCTGGAACCTCCCAGTTGAGACAAATTTAATTGCTTAATACATTGAATGCTATTTCTGAATATTCTGGTTAGAGAGTTTTTTTCAGAAGTACTGGTCCATTGTCAGGTTTATGAACTGCCTTGCCTGTTGTGTTCAGATAGAGGTTGTTTTGCCTGAAGAGAAGCTGTATGTGTACTTCAGGAACATTTTCATTTTGCATAGGAGTTAGGGGTCTGGAGGAAAGGAAAAAAAAAAACAAAACCAAAAACCCATAAAGCCTGCCAGCCTAGGGGAAAATGAATAGGAGAAATATGGCCAGAACTTCTTTGAATCACAAATGATCTTTTTGAATTCACTAACATTGCTTTGTAGATTTTGGTCTATGGGTGCATTGTTGGAGTTACCATCTCAGAAGAAGTGCTTCACTTAGCTCATTGTACTTCACTGCCTTGTTTTGCTTGTGTTTATGGTCAGTGTAGCATAGGGCAATATGTGTGCTTTGTTATCAGCTGATTGTCACTGAATATTTTAGAAGTGATGATGGTTTAATTTAATGACCAATATCCAAGAAAATAAGAAATAGGCCCAGGATTATAGAGGGTTGGGGAAATAGTGAAAATCGGGGAGGACAATATGTATGATATATATATGATACATATTTTATTTATATATTAGATACATTTTTTTCCTTTTTTCCTTCTGTGTTGGGGAATGGCTTTGCAAAATCTGGACCTCTGAATTCAGATATTTATTAGTCTCTGATTATTTTTATAGTTTCATGAATTTAAATTCTTGAATAAAATATAGTATAAATGAAAAGATAGTTTGAGGATAAATACCTATACTGAATTCATAAGTGATTTTTCCGCTATTGACAGCCAATTCATTTTGATATTTGACATTTGGGGATATTCTGGCATTCATTCTATTTCTCATCTTTTCCTGTGAGTGATGAAAAGACAGAGACAGAGGGCCACGGTCTTTTTTTTCTATTCTTTCTTCTGGGATGATCCTTCATTTTAAAGATACAGCAGAACCACTGCTTTTTTTCTTTGCTTTTGAAAATTGATGTATAATAGTTGCACATATTTTTGGGGTACACATGATATTTTGATGCATGCGTGCACTGTGTAATAATCAAATCGGGATCATTAGGATATCTATCATGTCAAGCATTTATCTTTTCTTTGTGTTGGGAACATTACAATTTTTTTCTTCTATCTATTTTGAAATATACAATAAATTATTGTCAACTATAATTTCTCTACTGTACTATTAAATACTAGCACTCTGTGTAGCTGTATTTTTGTACCCCTTAACTAACTTCTTCCGCCTTCCCTTCCCAGTCTCTGTAACCACCATTCTGCTCTCTACTTCTGTGAGATTCACTTTTGTAGCTCCCACGCATGAGTGAGAACATGCGATATTTGTCTTTGTGTGCCTGGCTTCTTTAACTTAATATAATGACCCCTGAGAACCACCATTCAGAATACCGGCGGGCTATTCATTTGAATACTCCCCATTTCCTGTTTCGTAGACTCTCTCTTTCAACCAATAGGGGATCTCCCTTGATTTGAGCTATTCAGAAGAAAATTTTTAGTTTCTACTGAAAGCATGTATTTGTAAAGTTGCAATTCCCCAATAAGTCTTTATTCTAATATAGTTTCAAGCTACCCACTGGTGATATTTGATAAATAGCTTTATTAGCTTTGATCCAGTGTTCCATTTTTAATACTTCAAACAATACAAATCTATAAATATCAACTTAAATCATGAAATATGCTTAGTTTGAGCCGTAAGCAGTCATTGCTGTTCCAGCAGTATATAAAAGCATCGAAGTGGTTTATTTCTTAAATAATTAATGACCAAAATAAGGATACAGTAAATCCTGTGTAATCTGAATTTCTCTAGGCCTCACCAGCCTGTGGGAAGAGTTCACATCAATGGCTACAGGACAGGTTTTCCCAGCTCTCACCCCAGCCACCTCATAGAAAACCTTGGACCCGCCCCTAAACCCCCCACCTAACACGAAAGTGTCACCCATCACTTCTAGGGATCACCAAGTGAGAAATCTTTTTTGTTTCTCTGTTTTTGTTTTGTAGAAACAGGATCTCACTCTGTCCCCCAGGCTGGAGTGCAGTGGTGTAGTCATAGCACACTGCAGCCTCTACATCCTGGGCTCAAGTGATCCTCCCACCTCAGCCTCCCGACTAGCTGGGACTACAGGTGCAGACCACGACACCCGGCTAACTCTTCTATGTTTTATAGAAACAGGATCTTGCTGTGTTGCTCAAGCAGTCCTCCCACCTTAGCTTCCCAAAATGCTGGGATTGCAGGTATGAGGCACTGTACCCCACCCCCAAATGAGGAGTCTTCCATATAAGCATGAACAAATCTCCACCACGGTTGCCACAGCAGCATCAGCCATGGTCCCCTCTCCTGCTCCGATCCCTTTTGTTGCTGCTACCTTCCCTTCCCACCCCCCAACCCGCTGCCCCTGTTCCTGCTGTGCACCCCGGCACCTTCCTGTGGTGCTAGAGCAGCATTGCCTTCTCTGGGTGCCCACTGGGGTCCAGCTATGCTTTGTTCACAGCTGGCAGGTTCACACAGAGGTGGGAGAATGCTTCTCTCTCCTGTGTTATTTCTGGTTACCAGAGCATCTCTACTCACAGATATCCTTGTGGAAAAGAGCTCCATTATTTTCTGCCTGCAACATCCATTTTTCCTCATTGCTAAATTCCCCAAAACTAAACCAAGCATCAGAACAGGCTTGCCCCCTGTTCCGTACTTTCCTTTTTGTTCTTGTAACCTTCTACTTTCATGAAACTGTGCTTATGAAAACAGATGCCACCACATCAGACCTGCAGGGTGTGTCTGGTTCTTACTGATAGCAGGTTCACAATATATATCTGCCCATGGGGACAGTGGGAGGAGGGGATGAGGACTGCCTTACCTAGATGGTTTGCCTTTTCTGAGAACTGAAGGTTAAGTGGCAAGTTTGCCATATCATACCTGGAAAGTATGATTAAAACCTTCAGTATCAAGTAGCACAAAGAGAACGGAATCTTTCTTCCCTCTCTGACTCTGGTTCTTGCAGTGGATCAGTTGTGAATATCAACTTAGATTTTCCTCATTTGGATCAACAGTAGGTGTGGGAGATGGTTGAATGTTTACAGGCCTGAAGACATGTCCTGAAAGTCGTACTTTTTATCTTTTTTTAATGAAAAGCTTAATCTTAGCTTGTTTTTCTCTGCACTGCTTCTTTCTCAAATGCCGAATACAGAAGTAAAAACGTGCTGGCTGATTGAAAGGTTGTGATTGTTCACATAAGGGCTTGGGCTCATCTGAAATTGGCTCCTGCACACGTATGTGATGCTGGGCTCTGGCTATAAGTTCTTTATCCCATTTGCTCCATTTTTGTTTAAATAAGCAGTACTTTTTTTTCCCCTGTTAAGAAAGGAAGTCATTTAAACACACTTTATTCTAGCCACGAAGCTCACTGATGTGCTCCAGATGTGTCAGAAATGGTTGCTCAGGTTTTCTTGTCCCCAGGTTCATAATGATACTAAGATGCTTTTGATCACCAACCAAAAGTGTTTTGTGTGAAATGGGGCCCAGTGATCCTCAATGAGTCATTTTCCATTATATTTTCTCCTGGTCACCCGTGAGAACATACCCGTGAGAACGTAAAGAAAAGGTTTACATTATGGAGTGGTTGTTTGCTGCTGCCATTCAGTGCCTGTGATGAGCCAGAGTTTCTGGGATTATAAGAGAAATGATCGAAGCAACTCCTTGCTGTGGTAGCACATTATATTGAGGAGGTAGACACTGAAGTAATCGTGATACAAGGTAATGTGCTTGATAGAGGCCCATGAGCATAGTGGAGGGAGGGATTAGCTCCCTCTCAAAGAAGGTGACACTGAAGCTGGACTTTGTAGAATGAAAGGCATTGGTCAGGCAGAGAAAAGGGGAAATCTCAGGCCAGGTAAAGGTGACAGTGGGCACAAAGGCATGGAAGTGAAGAGGGATCATTTAAGAGATGCAGAAGGTTCTGGAGACTGAATTGTAAAGAACATTAAGTACTTTGTAAAGAGGATGTTCCTTCAGAAGAAATTAAGCTAGGGAGTAAACCCTGGTGGCTGATGAGATGATCAGTTGAGAGCTGGGAGATGATGAGTCTGCCCCTGGCCACAAGGAGTCCCTGTTATGGTTTAGTTAGTCCTAGTAATGGTTCAAGACATTGCAGAGACCAAACGCTGGTTCTTTTTGTCATTCTAGGTATCTGATCCCCTGCAATCACATGATGCTGAGTCAGAGGTGGGCTGTGAAGGAGAGAGACTGTTACTCTGTTTCTGCGGCCAAGCTGCTTGCCTTGACTCCTGTGTGCTGCTCCAGCGGGATCACTCTGACGCTGGGGAACCAAGAGAGGGATTATATTCTCTGGTCAAAGTGTATGCATGACACTTCAGGTAGGAACTTGCTAGTGGTGATCTTTAAACCAAAGGATGCCATTTCATCTCGCCTTGGGATGTGTGTCCCTTTGGGTGGACAGGGAATTATGTAGTGGGTCCCATTTCTTTTATGAATGACTAGTTGGGATCCTTTTCTGCTTTGTAAGGAGTTATGGACACGTAATCAGTGTTCATTGACATGCCCAGACATTACGTAGTGTTGCCAGATCTTTATTTTATGTGGACTTTCTAGTGGGATCCTCAGAGTCAAAATGTGAAAACGTGTGCTAGCTTGTCTTCGGAAACAAGACAGGGGTGAGAGGTGTGGAGATGGCTATTACTGAGACAGAATCAGCCCTTATTTTAATTTCTAAAATGAGCCACTTACAGAAATCTGTCATAAGGATTTACATATTATTGTATATCACTTTAAAACTTGAAATTTGTGATGTGACAGCGGAATCACATGCATTTGATTGACCTAATGAGGAAGGCTGCCATAAACACTTTACAGGGGTTATGATGCTCGGTGCTATTTGCCAGCTACGGTTCACCTCATACAAGCAAAATTGAAATGGCAATCTCTGTCAACCTTGGCTCTCTGGCAGGCAGCTGGAGCAAGGGGGCATTTGTGTATCTTTGATGGTCATATGGCTGTTTCAATTCGGGAACTTTCTGCATGGCCTGTGACCACTAGGAAATCCCCAGTCCTGGTGTTGAGTCAAGCGTTTCCAGTTTGTATTCTGATATCCACCCCAACAATGTCATTCTGTCCACTCAGCTATAATTTTCTTAGATAAAGTGTATTTAAAAGCTGGGTTACTTGACTAAGAAAATGTCAGTATGTTTGATATTAATATAATTTGTAGAAATTAAGGTTGTCTTACTGATTCTTTGTCTTTATATAAAGATGCATGGAAATTAGCAATTTATGTAATTTAATTGTATTTTCCTATTAGGCAAGTTAGTATGGATATTTTATATTTTCATACCTAAAAGTTGTTTTAAAAACATATTTAAAAATTGATGTCTTTTCTAAATTTACTATGAAAGTTTTTTCAAGAATGATTCTGTGGCTAGCCTTGCCTCAGAATTCAAAATTCAAGTTAAACCTATGATTCTCCATAACTTGCCAACTTCTTTCCCTGTGTGATCACTTTTAATGCTCTGAAGAAGGTAGTATTCCCATTTTACAGATGAATAAACAAACTCAGAGAGGAATTGACTTGTTCATGGTTATACAGCTAAGTAGGTTCTCTGGTTCCAGATTCCATGTTCTTTCTACTCTCCTGCCTCTGGAATTGCCTTACAGCAGATAAATGCCCTAATGGATGTGTGGTGACATAGCTGGCTAGCTAGCCAGAGTAATTACTGTACAGGGGTAAATAATTTGCCCAAGAAAGTAGCAGAGCCAAGATTCAGGTTCTGCATCTTGGTTCTGTGTCTTGGT
Source organism: Piliocolobus tephrosceles (assembly GCF_002776525.5). NCBI lineage: Eukaryota > Metazoa > Chordata > Mammalia > Primates > Cercopithecidae > Piliocolobus > Piliocolobus tephrosceles. The sequence continues at coordinate 38,222,183 of NC_045436.1, read as the reverse complement.
TCTACTACTTTCTTGGGCAAATTACTTAAGTTTTCTAAATTTTTTTTCTTATCTGTAAAATAGTACCTACTTCAAAGGGTTATTCTCAGGAAAGCAAGTGAAGACATGTAAAGCTCTTAGAAGACTGCCTGGCATGTAGTAAGTGCACAATAAATATTGCTAGTAGTAGTATTTGATGTCTTTTTACATAACATAGATGAGAGATAAACACTAACGTTTTAGCAGTAGAGCTGTCAAATATGAATTATGTCTACCCTAATGCCCTGGAAATGGGTATCCTTAAAGGCTCAATTCTGACCCAGTCTGGTAGAGATTTAGAGCATGAAGAGACATGAGGCCTGCAAAGATGTGGCACTGAAGTAAGAATGGAGGTCGGTGTGAAATTGCCTGTGCTTGAATTGTGACTCTTCCGCAATTTGGGTTGGGCATTCTTTCATCTCTGAGCCTCAATTTCTTTATCTGAAAATGGAGAAAATAATATCTACCATACAGGATCATTGGGAGAATTAGATAGCATTGATAAAGCACCTGCAGCATACTAGATGCTTAAGAAATGATAGACTATATATTTTTCCCTCAGTCTTTTTCTTTTGAGGGAAAATGTAAACTCATAGGAAGATATTTTCACAGCTATTTCAGTAGTGAAGTTGGAACTTTTAACATCAAAGGCAGTCATGGTAACATAAGCAGCATTCTTAGGTTGAAATGACTTTTGTAGTGAATATGATTTTACTTTAAGAGACCATTTGATAATATCAACATCCCCGATAGTCCCCAGGAAGGCAGAATGAGTTAATAGGCTTTTCTAAAAACTCAGGATTTTTCTACAAAAAGTCTGGTTCTCAAATTCATGGATTATCAGCCTTCCACTTTAGATTCAAAGTAAAAAACTTTAAGGTTATCACTCTGTGGCAGGTACTATATCAGGTGTATTACCTAATTTGATCCTCTCAACAACCTGAGAGATTGCTATCATCAGCTCTTCTTTCTCTAATGACTCGTACCAGATAATAGATTTCCATTGGCTATAGCCACTATTGACTGGCTATATTGGTTTTCTATCTTCTGTGAGGGTAGAGTTTCTATTATTAATCTTTCCTTCTTACAATCTAACCATATTATTCAGAGGTTATTTAATCAGATATAATTAGACCCAAAGTAGCTGGCAAGACACAGTCTTAGCCCAAATGGATCACACCCCCATCCACGACCTTTGTCCCCACACCTGCCTTGTTCTAATGGATCTCTGCCTCCTGTGCAGGGCCTGTGGAGTGGCCATTCCCTGAAGCGTTCTCCCAGTCAGCCTGCATTGTGGAGTATGGGAAAGCCTTGGACATCAGCTACCTGCAGTACCTGTGGGAGGCCCACACCAACATCCTCCGCTGCATGAGGGACTGCCGTGTCTGGTCCGCCCTGTATGATGGCGACTCCCCCGACCCTGAGACGTTTCTCCAGAGTCTGACGGAGGAGGGCAGTGTGAGCTCGGCCTGCCCTGTGTTTGGGCTCCCGCAACAACTCCCCAGGAAGACGGGATCTCAGCTGGCTCCCAGAAAGGACAAGAGCCAGACAGAGCTGGAATGGGATGACAGCTATGACACTGGAATCTCCTCAGGGGCTGATGTGGGCTCCCCGGGGCCTTATGACGATCTGGAGGTTTCATGCCCTCCGGCACCCATCGATCCCCCAAAACACATCCAGGAGATGAAGAAGAATGCCATCCTGCTCTTCAAAGGGTCCTACATAGAAGAGTCGGACTTTCAGGATGATGTGATGGTGTACAGGCTGTGTGCGGAGAAGGACTCCGAGGACGTGAAGGATTCTCAGGAGGAAGCTGCTAGGCCACCAGCTGAAGCCCAGGCTGAAGTTCAGACTGTTCCCATCAACAACGGCTCCCTCCTCAGCACCCAGCCAGAGACAGATTCAGAGGAGGAGTGCAATAGGGACAATTCAGACCCGTTTCACAGTGCGCCCATGGAGCCAAAGCAAGAGAGGGAACCTGAAGCAGCCACAGAATCCAACTCAGAGTTAGCATCCCCTGCCCCTGAGGCAGAGTACCGCTCTAACCTGACGGCCGCCAACCCAGAGAGCGAGGATCTCATTGCCCAGTATGACCAAATCATTAAAGAGCTGGATTCCAGCACTGAGGGCTTGATGGAACAGAATTTCCCCACACCTGATCCCTTGCTTCTCACTAAGGAGGAAGAAGGGAAGGAAGAAGAGAGCAAAGGAGAAAAGGAGGAGGAGGGGAAGAAGGAGCTAGAAGAGGAGGAGGATGACTTTGACTCTTTTATAGTGGAGACACCTGCTGTAGAGACTGTGCTTTCCCCGTTTGTGCGGAGAGATGAGGCTGCCTTTGCCAGTCGCCATCCCGTGAGGACTCAAAGCACCCCATTCACAGGTGACCATCTTACATTGCTTTGTGGTTTCTGCTTTTGAAAGTACTTGTATGTATTGGAACAGGAAAGTAAGGTAGGCAAAGGTAAGGAATATGATCGGTTTGTCTAACAGAGGGCTGAAAATATTTTTGTCAAGAGCAAAGAGGGGTGACTTTATTTTGCGAGTCTTGCAATGACTATCTTATGTATTTCTCAAGCTAGGGGTTAGATTTTATTACTTAGTAAAACTAGTAGGACTGATTAAACCACACAAGAATCCAGACTTCTTATTTAATGACTTCATTTATTCTAGTGTAACTAACTTATTTTTCTCCTTAGCACTTATTTACATTTATTTTTAACAAATGACTGTCTCCCCGAGTAGAATGCATGCTCTGTGAGGGTGGAGCCCTATCCCTAGCACTGGAAGAGTGGACAGAGCACAGAATAGGTGCTCAGAGTCCTTGTTGGGTGACAGTAGCTGTGCACACATCAGAGGCATCGGGGTTAGCTGTGCCTTTGCCTGGGAGCTCATTTCAGAGAATCACAAAATCTTTATCCAAAAATAAGTGGAGTGGACCCACATCAACTAAGAGTGCTTTGAAAGAGTGTGTTCAATGATACACCACCAGCCACAGGTAGGAATCTTGCAAGAGGTAAGGGGATAGGGTAGGATTTATAGATAGGCAGATTGGGGTGAAGACTTATGGTAGAAAACATCATTAAATATTAGCCAACAAAACCTGCATTTACAAATCATGGTGCAATGGGAATCACCATAGATGAGATGGCTCACTAAGCCCAGGGAGGGCCGGGGTGGGATCACTGGATGGTGTTTAGGTAGCAAGGAGAGGGGCTGGAAGATAGTAGCAACGGAGGGCGACAGTGGTCTTGGAGCCAGGCCAGGGGTGGAGTCCTGGCTCTAGCATTTAGCAGCATGTGGCCTTAGCATCCCAGGCCTTCCGTTTGCTCCTGTGAGGACTGAATGAGATACTGAGAGGTCATTATTCATTTTATGACAGGTAGCTCCCTGGAGAAGCTTGGTGAGAAGGGACTGTGCTCCCACCTCTTGGAGTAACCCAAAATAGATGAAAACAGATTGCCTTCTGGTCCAGCCAGCCAAGTAGGCTTATGTGATTTCAAGGAGCTCTTCCAGCCTCCTCCTCCAATATTTATTCATCTATTTACTGATGCCTGAAGATTTGTATATACAGGAAGAAAGCTTTTAATTTCACAATTAAAGGCCTGCGGTTCTAGTTGAGATAACGTTTCAGTGTGAATAAGTTTTAATTAAAATTCAATCAGTCAGTCAATCATAAGTAAAATGGATTAGATAATCTCACTTTTCCCAGTTGATAAGGGAGACAAGGAAGGGGGAGCTGGAAGAGTTCACTTGGAGGGAAAGGGCAGCAGTAACTTGGCATGTCACAGCTTGCCTTCTCGTAGGACATCTGGGCTACCCATGGCCATGAAGATTATTCTTCAGAATGCCAGCTTTCTTACAGAGGAGCTTCATTCCTGGGAAATGTGTAAATAGAGGAAAGAAAGTATAGCTCAGGGCAAGGTAAAAAAAAAAAAGGCTAATCTAACACCCAATTAAATAACATCAATATTTTACATATAATACACCTGAGAACTGACAAAACATTCTGCAAGCTCTTTGATACATACAGGTAATTGTCACTAAAACCTTCCCTTTTCCTCTTTTGAACCTTGTACACAGCTTTAGGAAACATCTCTCTTTCCATGTATGTCTGCTTTATAGTTTCTGAACTTCTGAGTGTGTTCTGTAGCATTAGGCTTAACTACTTCTCTCCAGGGCATCTGATTTCCACTGAAATGAGTTCACTTCCCAGCAAAATCAAAGCATTCCATTTGTCTAATTTTATTTATTCATGTGTTCAGCAATCTTTTATTGATCCCCTGATGTTTGGCAGGTGCTATGCTAGGAAATAAGGACACAACATTAAAGGAATTCACAGACTTTCAGAGGAGACCCCAACAAAGAAGGGTACTCTCTTAGTGGGAAATGCATGATTAGTTGTCATATGCCAAGTCCAGTGGGAACCCAGTGAGGGGAGTGGGAATGGCCTCACAGAGGACAGGCATGGACAGTGCAGGGAAGTCCCCAGGTAAAAGCAGGTGAGAATGATAGTGCAGACAGAGGAGACAGCAGGAGGAGACTGAAGAGCCTGCCAGCCTGTGGGGTATGACCGCATGGATGATGTGGGATGGGGAGGTGGGAGAGAAAGGCAGAAAGCTTGGTTGGTGCCAGCTTATGAAGGGCCTTTGGGCCAAGCCGAGGGATGGAAACCTTGTGCCCTGGCACTGAAGAAGCCCCTGGAGTATAAAGTTGAGGAATGATGTGACTGGATCTGAAAAGGCCAGCTTTGGTAGGAGTGTGGGCCGAGCACTGGAATGGGGAGACGTTGGTGCCAGGAAAAACAAGTGAGACACCCTTATTGCTATGTCAGAATTCAGAATGTGCCAGTGCCTTTATCTAGTAATTCTGTTTCTAGGAATGTCCTCAGAGCTGTATTCACACTGTGTGCTGAGGTGTACATACAAGGATGTTCATTGCAGCATTGTTTAGAATAGAAGAAGACTGGAAACAACTCAAACACCCACCGGTGGGAGACTGACTTGCTTGTGCAACACCCTGGCCATCTAATGTTTTGTGGTCCTGAGATGAGACAGCTCTGTATGTGTTGATACGAGGTGTGGTCTCCAGGGTGTATTGTTAAAAATGCTAGGTCTCTCTCTGTCTCTCTTTTTCTGGCTCTCTCTCTCTCTCTCCTTGGCAGGCAAGATAATGTGTTGGGTAAGAGCACTGGAACAGGTGGTGCGAATTAAAATTCTATTATTCAAAGCTGGGTTCACTTAGCATTCTGCCTCCTCTTTACATGGGGATAAATAATAAATATACTTCCTAGGGTTGTTTTGAATCTTGAGTGAGTTGATACATGAAAAGTGCTCAGCACACTGCCTGGCAGATAGGATGTGCTTAATAACTGTTTTCAATAATAATTAAATTAAATCTCTATTAACATAATAATACTGTTGCTGGAGTCCAGACCAGAAATGAGACTGACCTCAGGCAGTGGAGCAGGGGAGGTGGAGCTTCAGGTCCACATCAGGAGATATGTCCAGGGTAGAATTTGCTGAGTGGAGGCACAGAATCGACGGCTGCTCCATTCTTGGACAGGGGAAGTGCAGGAAGAGGGTGCAGGTTCGATGGAGGCAGGGAACAGGGGAGAGCGGTGAGTGGATGACAGGAGGCGCAGTGGAGATAGTCTCAGTGACTGTGAAGAATGTAATACTTTGTGAGGCGGGGAGTCTATCTGTGCTCCTAGGAGATGTGGGAAGAAAATAAAACCGCTGTCTTCCAGACACACCTGCGGCTTCCTGAATTGTGCTGAGTCTTTCGATTTTCGGCTGCTTACCAGATCCCCCTATGCACTTTCTGTTAAGCAGGGATTTTTTTTTTTTGTAGTGCCAGAAACTAAGAATAAAGTAGGAATTTGAAAGTTTTAACACATTTTTTATTGCACACGCTCAAGGAGTGATGAGTCATTTAATTAGCAGACACTAATTATAATGTCAAAGTGAACTCCATTTGTATCATTACAGTCTACTGGCCTTGACCTAATAATAGTCCGTCATTCACATAGGTCAATGATGACATGATCTTCCTCTCCACAGGGCATGGGATTCAAGCTTGTGGGAACCCTCCCACTTCACCTCACCCCTTACAGTAGTGATGTCCTGTGGATGGTCTCCCCTGGTCACTGCATGGTCAGCAGTTTAGAGTTTGTAGGATGGCTGGATGCGGCCAGGCACAATCTGGGACTGGGGAAGAGAAGTTGAGGGATCATTTTAGGGTCATATGTTTTACAGAAGACTCTGGCCACCTAAGTATGTCTTAATTCACCTGCTTTTGCTCCATCTGGAAGGAAATAGATGCTGAGCCAGGGACTGTAGGGGAGCAGGTGAGAGGAAGCTGAGGACAGCAGCCTTCCCCCTCTAGATCTACCTGGAAAGCCAGCATTGTGTTGTGATGCCTTAAGAGTTACCATTGACACTTCTGGGGTTCTTTATGAGAAAACCATTCATTGCTTTCAAGCTGGGGTCCCTATCCAGAGTTTCCAAATGTGTTTGGCAAAGTCTCCCAGTTGTTTGTAAGCATCTCCAAAGAGGCTCTATCTGAAGAGTTCATTGACCTCTTGTGTCATGGAAAGTGACTAAAGACCTCTGCCTCCCATCCCAAGGATGGGGAAGTTGAGGCTAAATGCCACACATGAGGGGATGGTGCCTCTTGTGTTGAGATCCCTTAGAGACATCCTCAGTGTTCCTGGAGACAGAGATATTGCAGTTACCCTCTTCCTCCCCTGTGTGGTAAAGGTTTCGGTTTGGTGTTCCCATTCTACACACAGAGCTTCTGTTCCTTGCAAAGGGTTTTACTCTCTTATGCTACCAGGGCTTCTGAATGAAGCATCTTGTGATGAAGTATGTTTTTGTTAATGTTGGTGACATCTTCATAAGGCATGGCTTATTTATCAAGGGATGTGTGCTTTTGTTATAAACATGTCATGGTTTAGTAGCATCATCAATAGCTCCACCAAGGGAAATACAAATTCTCATTGATTGTGTTTAACAGAACACTTTTATGGTAAAAATTTAAAGTATCTTCAAGTAAGTTTATTAATGCCAGATTTATTTTTGGTTTTCCCTGCCCTCAGTGAACTCAAAGCATATTAATTTTCTAGTGACCCAAAGTAGCAGAAACTTCTTTTTGCCTATTTTTTTTTTAATGGACTGCTTTTATATGACTAATTTTTTAAATTGCTTTTTCTAAATGACTGCTTTTGTAGTCATACGGATTTTCTTTTTTAAGAAATCTATGACACACTGAACTATATCTCCCAAAACTGACACCCTTTTCTCTCTCCTCTGAAAATTCAGATGTGGTTAGTGAATTGCTAAGGTTATAACCAGGTGCTCCTCCATCTCTCACCTATTTTTTTTTTTATTGTTCCACATTACGACACTTGACAAAACCAAATTTTTCTCAGTGTGCTTGTTCAGGATAGGCAACCCCTGTTCTCAGTGTTGCTATTTGATAAACATAGTTTGTGCATTTTTGGTGTTCTTTACACAGATTTTTTGTTACTAAGACTTTCAATGGCCTCTGGTGCTTACATGAAACGCTACAGTCCATACAGTCTGTGCATCATGAGATGATGGCTGTCATGTGTTAAGCACTGGCAGCCCCAAGAAATACAGGAACAAAGTAGAAAAGCATATTTTAATTTTAAAAAGTTAAATTATTTGGTTTTTTTTCGAGGTCTGTGATAATTTTAATAAGTATCAAAACTGCTCATGGAGTCAGAATGTCAGTAGCCATGCCTATTTTTCTGTTTTCTTTTTGCCGTGGTGGTTTGCTTTCTGTTTTGGTCTCGAGGCAGGAGAAAACTTGGCCGTATTTGCTGTCTGGCTTGTACCTGCAGGCCCGTGGTGGTTTGGGAGCTGTGGCACCGATGGTTCTGCCGCTGTCAGGGAAAGGCATCCGTGTGAGCCCAGCCAGCCCTGAAGCCTTATGTTCTTCCTGCAGGCCCATTCATCAGCGTGGTCCTGTCAAAGCTGGAGAACATGCTGGAGAACTCTTTACATGTTAATTTGCTGCTTATTGGGATCATTACTCAGCTAGCCAGCTACCCCCAGCCACTCCTGCGCTCCTTTCTGCTCAACACCAACATGGTCTTCCAGCCAAGTGTCCGCTCTCTCTATCAGGTATGTTAGCTGAGCCCACATCCATACCTGTTGATTTTGTGGGTGCTAATTTGTAGGGCATCTCTGCTCTAATTCATTTGCTTTCCTTCCCTGTCCTATTAAGCTCACTGTGTAGTTTATTCTAAACAAACTGTAGAGCTTCATTTAGTTCGATGTTTTGAGGGTGCCCTATGCAGAACACCCAGGCAGTTAAAAATGAGCCAATGTCTAACATCATAATAGTTCCCATGATGAGGGTTGTACCTGCCAGATATATTGATAACTGAGAGTGGAATTTCATGGTGAGGCATTAACGTCAGTAATGCTGTTTTGACAGGTCCTTGCATCTGTGAAAAACAAGATTGAACAGTTTGCTTCTGTGGAGAGAGACTTCCCAGGACTCCTCATACAAGCCCAGCAATACCTGCTCTTCCGTGTGGACACGTCTGATATGACCCCTGCGGCACTAACCAAAGGTAAGCCGGGTTTCTCCACAGCGCCCCTCCTTAAATTCCTCCTCCACGTCCCTAGCCTACTGGCCTCAGTTCACAGACGCTGCACTGGCTTCTGGATCCTAGAAGCATTCAGATATTTTCATTTTTATGCAACAGGGAGGAACCACCTCTTCACATTCTTAAACCTAAAGAAAGGTCTCCCTTGCTCGCACCTGGCCGGTTTCCTCTGTGGACGGTCTAGAGGGGATTTGGTTTTTTAACTGAGAGTGGTGCCTGGAAGGAGCTGACGTGTAGGGGATTATCAGGCTAGAATAAATCACACAGCACACATGGGCCAGAAAGAGGCATTATGTGCACTCTCCGAGCCATTTCTTTGGGCAGCCCTGTCCTGAGGAGGGCATGTGTTCTCTTTATTATGTTTTCAGAGGCTCTTGGGCCAAAAATAAGTGTGCTTTATGGGCCCTAGGAGGTAAAACAAAAAACAAAACAAAAAACGGTTTGGACTGTGAGAAGTAAAGTTTATGCTCAGCCTAAAACCTCTGAGAGTGCCTTTTTATGAACTCTAGAGGAGGCGTTAGGCCAGGGCCCTGGCAGAGTGAGGAGTGGGGGCAGGGGATGGGTCGGTGCTAGTAGGAGCGCTGAGAATGGCTGGCCAGGCCCGGGAGCACCACTGCTGCTTTACCTTATTTAAGCTCTGGTTGGACCGATTTGCTGACCATTGTCCCCTGAGCTGTAACTTAGGCCTTGGTAGGAGCAAAGTAGGAATGCCACATATTGCACTGGCTTTTACTTTTCCACACACAGAGCAGTCAGGCTTCTTTGTGGCAGACGAACAATGGAGAGACTAAGGCGCTCGGTCCTGAGCCATAGGCAAGTGATCAGAAACAAGATTGGCAGTGAGTGGTGGAAATGAAAGTCAGGGCAATTGTTCCACCTTTCAAAGAAGCTGGAAAGAACCCAGAACTCTGAAGGCCTGACGCTGCCCCTGTGCAGCTATTTGATCTTGGTCGCTTTACCTCACAGGCCCAATGTCCCTTGACTTTTCAATGAAGGATTTGTTCTCCATCTCTTAGGTGCTTTCTAGCTGAAGCCAGAACTTGGGTTGTGATGAGCCCTTAGGGTACTGCAAGGTAGGGTTTGAAAGAAAGGTAGGCCATGTGCCACTGGTAAAGTGAGGAGTCGGGCTTCAGGCTATTGGACTTTGAGAAGAGCAGGCAAAGGTGTTCATGGAGGGAAAGGCTCCGGCACCTCCGTGGGAAGGTGGACTTCAGGTGCCATGTGGCCTCCTTAGACACACGGGTGGGTGGTCAGTGTGTGAGCTGTGTTCCTCCTGAACAGGGCGCATGTTGCTGCCACCCACCCCGCGAGAGAAGGTGCACCAGTTACCAGTATAATAAACCACTGCAAAAACTCATTGGCTTAGCACAAGGCCATTTATGATTGCTTATGAATCTGTGTGGTCATCTGGGTGTTTTGCTGATCTGGGCCAGGGTGATTTTGCCTGGACTCGCTTGTGTGGCTGCCGTCAGTGGGCGGCTGGATGTCTCGGATGGCCTCACTCACATCTGTGGCTGTTGGCTGGAGTGATGAGGGTGATGGGGGTGTTCCTAACCATCCGGCAGAGTAGCCCAGGCTGGTCCATGTCACAGTTAATAGGGTTCCAAGAGTGAGAGCAGAAGCATAGAAAATCTTCAGAGGCTCAGACTCAGAGCGTATGTAAGGTCCGTTCTGCAGCATTCTGTTGGCCGAACCAAGACACAGGGCCAGCGCAGATTGAAGAACGGAGCAAAAACCCTCCCGCTTGATGGGAAGAGCTGCAATAAGTTGTGGGCATTTTGTAGTCTCCTAGACAAGGCCTAGTCTTCATTGTATTTTACAGTTTAGAAGGTGCTTTCTCAGGCGGTCAATTTTCATTATCCAATAGCACTCTGAAAAGGGCAAAACAGGTACCATTAGCTTCATTTTCATTAAGGAAGCCCAAATTAGAGGTCCGGGGTATTCAGCCAGGATCATGAAACTCAAGTGCCTGAGCCCATCTTAGCTAATTCAGAGACGAGTGTACACACTGGCCAACCTAGATACACTGAGGTACACTAGATACTCAGAGTACACGGAGCCTTAACCCCCACATTCAGGGAAAGGGTGAGGGTCACTCACACCTTGGGCTTGTCCTGGTTTCAGAATATCTGGAGGCCATGATTGCAAAATATATGCCTGGGGAACTTGTTCTCACTGCCTACGGTTGTCAGATTAGTTAGCTGGGTTCCATGCTCCTTAAGCAAGGTCTGTGACACTCCAGGGCTTTGACCTGTAAGAATCTTCTCTCTGGATATAACACTTTTCTTTTACTTGAGTTTTTTTAGATTAACTTTCTAACTTTTCCAGGTTAGCCAAGTCATACTCTTCCCCCACTTAAAGCATCTTTAACTGACAGAACGAGAGTTTCCTGTCCCCTTATACAAAGCTGACTTCTGAAGCATTTACTGTGACGTGATTTCCTATAAATGATTCAAATCTGGGAGGCCTGTTCTCACTGGGATGCAGAGCAGTTTACAATGAAGAATTATGGTAATGGGCCAAATATTTGGTGGTCCAAGTATCTGCGTGCTCTACCCTTTGCCTAATACTGCTGCCAGGGAGATGAACACGTAACGTATCTCTCTCCTCACTTCTGAAATCTTCCCAGTGTTAGTCTTGAAAACCTTCTGTTGCAGCTTTTCAGACCCAGGGCAACATTTCAGAAGCCATTCCTAATTCTGACATTTATTTATACTTCCCTCCGCCCTGCCTTTTTCTTCAGGTGCTCGTGCATGCTTGTTGGACCCTTTTATGAGGGGCGTAACTCAGGCGCCTGCAGCCAGAGCGGCTCCATCATGCAGGGCCTGCATTCCCTTTGCCTCCTGGCAGCGCCGGTGAAAAACGAGCCTTCTCACTAATGCTTCCAACAGCAGTAAAAGTCTGTGTGGCCGCTGCTCCAGAGCAAGCTGATGTCCTGTTCCCAGTTCCACATTATTATTCTTGAGGCTGTTGGTCTCTGAGATTCAGCCACTTGCCAGGCCTTTCTCTTTCTACTCAAATACTTTCCAAACCACAGAGTAACAGTTCACTGTATTTACTTATGTTCAGAGCTCTTTTACTGGGCACTAATTCTAGAAGGGAGATCAGGTAGGTAATGTCCCCAGTTTACAGAGATGGAAACTGAGACATTCTGTGATGAGCTGGTGGCCAGGTAGGGACCATAACTCGGGTCCACTTGCTTTTGAATGGAGAATTTGATGGTGCTTGGTGACACACTGAAAGGCCAAGACCCCGGAGGGGAGCCCGGGTCAACGTGCTGCAGCCGCTGATGGAATTATGCTATGGATCTCCCGGCCAGCCCCTGGTCTCCCTCACTGGGTGTTCTCCTGTCTTCATTAGTGAAGACAGTTCTGATTCTTGGATTCATGCTGAGTAAATGAGCCTTAGCAATGACACTTTTTATTCACAGCTCAAGCTGGATAAATGAATCACAAAACCCCTTTTTAGGGGAGAAGAGAATGAATGAATTTGAAGGAGAATGGGGAGATGAGGAATATGAGCAGCTGCAGGGAGCATCAGGAGTGGGGAAGACTGATGAGATCAGTTCCTTCACTCATTCATTCAGCAAATATTTATTAGCTCCTACTATGAATATAGAAGTGTGTTAGGGGTTGCTAAAGACGTGTTATCAGATAGGGCTCAGCCCTGAGAAAGGCTGGAGTCTAGTAGAGGAGATAAAACATAAACAATGTGAGGCTGAAGGGCAGTGCAGGCCTTAGTTGGTCAATAACATGGAGAGGAGGCTAGAATGAGACTAGGTAGAGGGCAGAGGAAGGCATAAAGACTATAGGAATGAATTCTGGGGGCAGGAAACTGGAAATTCATTGTGAACTTGGTGGCAACGGTACTGATGAGGATGATGAGGTAGCTGACACCCATTCAGAGGTCCCTGTGTACTTTTTACCCATTGATTCATTTAATCCTTATAACAACTCTATGAGCTTTTGGCAGGTGAGGAAATCGAAGTACAGAGAGGTAAAGCAACTTGCCTGAAGTCAGCCAGCAAGTGGCAGACTCTGTGGTCTTAACCGCTATACTAATAATGCCTCTAAGGCTAGTAAGATTTAGGTGAGCAGAGAAATGGGGCAGGGAATTCCAGGTGGAGGAACCAGCATGAGCAGTGCAGGTTTCGGTCTGGGAGTAGTGTCCGCAGTGTCCCATTCCCCACAGGAATGCAGGCCAGCTTCCTTTGTGAGCTTTGCTGGGTGCTTTGGAGAGTGGGAGGGCCTGAGCTATGGTCGGGGATGAGAAGGCGTGCTCTCCAAGGTTGACATGTACCTCAGTGATATCAACACTTTTGTGCTCACTCTGTTGCCGGGGCATGAATTTCTGCTAAAAGGTAGCAGAAGACAGATTCTCAGCAACTTTTCCAGTTCTTTATGGCATTAAAGCTGTGATAAGTCTTAATCTAAAAGGATATTTAAAGCAGGAAAGTGGAAGTTTTTTTTTTTTTTAACACTAAAGACTATAGTAGTGAGATGTGGAAAGTATTATAAATGTCAAGAATTTTTAGTACTGTAGTTAAGCAACACTCTGAGAAGAGTGTTGAAAAATGGTACTGAATTCTAAGAAGCAGCCAAAATAATGAAGAACTTGAATATAATGATTTGTAAGGAGTAATGAGATTGTTTGGGTAGGGGGCAGAGGAAGGCATAAATAATTCCTACAAATATATGAGGGCTGGTGATGTTCAGGAATCAAAGAGGGAAGTTGAACCATTTTAATTAGTAAAAAGTAATTTGATAAGAAAATGCAAATCACTTGGATATGTTAAAGTTTGAACTCATCTTAGGCCTATGTTATTGAAATTGAGATGGAAACCCTTGGCAACCCTCCTTCAATGTAGGTTTCTAAGCCATTTGATACTACTAATTCCCCGTGGTTGCAGAAAGTTCTTACTCTGGTCTTATCAGCACCCAACTTCCCTTCCATTATTTCTGCTGATCTCAAGGAATCCTGCGCTCTCCTTTTATGTCAAACGTTGGCGGTCCCAGCCAGAAGAAGACTGGAGGTCACTGGGGAGCCTGAGAGGCTGGAGCACCCGCTGCAGAGAGCTTGGAGTGACCCAGTGCACCCAGCCTCCCTGCTGGAGCTATGCTGTGCTGTCAGGGCTTAACCGGCAAAGGGAGAACAGTCATCACAGCATTGGAGGCTGGGAGAGCAGGTGGGGCTGCTCATCGCCCCTTAATAAGCCAGTGACAGGAGATGCCTTTGTCAGTTTTCCCCGTTTCCATATTCTGGCATGGAGGGTTCTTGACAAACCTATATTCTTTCCATGATTTCTGCGTGAAGTTCCTTAGAAGGAATTTTGGATGAAAGTCTCATATCACCCTGCTATATGCTGGAGGATATCTGTTGGGCAAATATGTGTGTCATGGAGTGCACAGGGGCTGCATCTTCAGGATTTAGTCCAGTATAGGAACTGCACTCATAACTAGATACTCTCCAGCAACTCTGCCCCCAAACGCATGCTCCACTGAAGAAGGCGGATGGGAAGGCTATGGAGGGACGCCATCATGGTCTTCTTTCTGCTTTCAGATCCCATTCAGGAGGCTTCCAGGACAGGAAGTGGCAAGAACCTTTTGGATGGACCTCCAAGAGTGCTTCAGCCCTTCCTGACCCACAGAACCAAGGTGGCTGAGGCACCCCCCAACCTGCCCCTGCCAGTGAGGAACCCCATGCTGGCTGCTGCCCTCTTCCCAGAGTTCCTGAAGGAGCTGGCAGCCTTGGCCCAGGAACACTCCATTCTGTGCTACAAGATACTGGGTGACTTTGAGGACTCCTGTTGTTAGCTGCTGCTGCTTCTTTTTTTTTTTTTTTTTTTAATAGAGGTTCTTGTTTTGTAAGGTTTTAGTGTCTTGACTGAATGTTAAATGCAAAGCTGCTTACAAAGATTTCTACTTTAATGTTTCCTGACAATACTTGATTTGTGGGGAGGGGAATTTTCTGTATCTTTCCTCTCTCTCTCTAGCCGGGCCTTTCCACCTTATGTTATATATAGAATGTAAGTCTCATAAGCTGGTTGCTCCTATGGCAGTTTTCTTTGCTCCGTTTTTTCCTCGTATTTTTTGGGTGTCATTCTCCTATCCCTTTGAGTGATTCATCTTGCAGCTCAGATCACACCAAGCAAATATTGGGGTTCAGTGATGTCCAGAAGTGCCCCATGTCAGAATTCCAGCTGTTCAGCAGCAGCACCACAGGAAGACTGTACACCTGCAACTGTGCGAATGGTCCTGTTGCCTCCTGCATTTTGGCCTCTGTTTTATAAAGGAAGAATAAAGATGGAGCCCGTCCTGCCTCCATCACGAAAGCACGTATCACCTGTCCCTTTGGATTTTACTTCCAGGACGTGTGTCCTCCCCAGCGTGTGTTGCCTTATGGTGCCGGCAGAGCCACTGGTCTCAGCTCTCTGCCTGGGAAGTCGGATGTCTTTGGAGAGAATTTGGAATGCAGAGAATTTTTCTTATTTCTTGAGGGCTTACTTTAATCAGCATGACACTGTCTGAACACTGAAGATGGCCTTATTTTAGTAAGATTTGCACAAAATTAAGTATACCTATGCAAACTGTTACTTTGGTTTTTAGGAGTTTTATCAGATGAAGAAAGTACGGTCTCACATATGTATGTAAGAAGACAACCATCATTATTTTTATAAGTGTTTTATAAAAACAAACTGATTAACTTGTGAAGCCATTTCATAGTGGGTTTTTTCAGGGAAGGTAAGCTGGGTGGGATGGGGAGATAAACTAAATGTAGCCTGTAAAAACACTGGTCATTATTTAAAATTCTATTCGCTTTTGCTAATAAGCTGCACTTTGTAGAGAAACAGGAACTGTACAGCCCACTTCGGGATCTTGGATGTAAATGCAAACAGGTCACCGGGAGCCCTGCAAAGCCAAGTGCCTGCTGGTGACTCACTCTGCATGGAAATGCTGCCTTCCGAGTAATGGGGTTCATTAGAAGGCCCCACCGTGTTGTATGAGTAACCCTCTGCTGCTTTGCAGCCTGCTCCAAGAGGCAGGATTATACTTAGAGCCCAGCCATGTTAAACCACCACCAAGAGGGGAAAACACAGGATAATTGTGAGCTGAAAATGAGACCATAAACAACTGATTTTTATGGATATTAAATTCCACTCCCCTCTATTTTGGGCCCAGTTCTGCAGGTGAGAAGCAAGTCACGGACGTGAGCCTGCCTGTTTGGAGGGAAATTGGAAGCCTCGGCTCTCTCTGTGCTTTGTGGGCATCTCTGTGGAGCCCCGAGGGCAGCCACAGGTCTGTTGGCTGTGCCTCCGGGGCACTGGTTTGGTCTTCGTCAGGCTCCTCATGTGCAGGCAGGGCAGTGGAGGAAGGAACCACACCTGTGATGCTGTGGAGCGGTGGAGGCCCTCTTGTGCTTCAGGAATCTTGAAGCAGCTTTGTATTGAGCAAATGAGAAATTGGGAGCCGGCCTGTGAAATGACAACAGGAGACCTGGCCCGGGCAGGGTGAGCTGTTAGGAGCCAGCCTTGCTTTCGTGTTTCACAGTCCAAGCAAGACACCAAAGATTCCTACTCACTGTACGTTTCTGTTTGTCTTTTCAAATGGTTTGCTCAGCTGTGGTGCAGCAGCCAGGAGGGATGAGGCACAGCAGACTGGCCTGCTCCTGGCTTCCTGATGTCTGTTTGTATTTGCACAGCCCACAAGTCTCCATTAGAAAAGAAGGTAGCTTAAGATAGAGAAAGAGTAGTAGTTGAAGATGGAAGTTTGGCTGTAATTTGTTATACTCTAACTTTGTTTTTGCACAAGTATTTATCTTCTTGTTTGGACTTGCAAAGTCATAAAATCTTAATGCCACATCTGGAAATGGAATTCTTTAGCTTTGTGGTTTGAGTTCCACCTCTCTCCATTATCTGGTGGTGGTGTTGATTCTTCTTGAATCCATGTTTCTGCATTGTAGAGCACCATGGTCCCGTGTGGAAGGTTTCCTTTGGGAAAAGATTGATTTTGTGCATCTGACTGTTTTTTTCAATAGGTACTGAAATAAACTTAATTATTTTGTTTTTTTGAGACAGGGTCTTGCACTGCCTGGGCTAGAGTGGAGTGGTGTGATCACAGCTCACTGTATCCTCCACCTCCTGGGCTCAAGTGATCCTCCCACCTCAGCCTCCCGAGTAGCTGGGAATAAAGGAATGTGCCACCACACCCAGCTAACTTTTTGGTACAGTTTGTAGAGATGGGGTTTCACCATGTTGCCCAGGCTGGTCTTAAAGTCCTGGGCTCAAACGATCATCCCGCCTTGGCCTCCCAAAGTGCTGGGATTACAGGTGTGAGCCACTGGGCCCAGCCTGAAGTAGACTTACTTTAAATGACGACAGAGATGACTGGTGTGTGCAGTGACAGGCAGGAGAATTTAACTTTGCATGCTGGGGTGCTGGCAGCAAACTCACACGATAATGCTAACTTCCTATTTGGATTTGGAAACTGGCTCATGTTTCTGAATCCATCATAGTCCTCAGAGGTTTGTGTCCATGGTTTTGCAAAATGAAGTCAGAAAATGGAGCTGGACATAGAGAGAATGGGAAAACCCATGTGGCTGAGTGAAATAACTAGAAGTGGGTTTTTTAGGGAGTGACTAGACATGCCAAAAGAAAAACAGCAGAGAACTGGGTCTACCCACAGGAGAAGAGCAAATCCTGCATGGTTCAGGGAGGGTGAACGTTGATCTAGGTGGATATGAAGAAACCAGGGAGTGGGTGGGTGACAGTGGGAACACCTTGTTGGGAAAAAAAAGTCATTGGCAATGAGGTAGAATATTCCGGTCCTAAAGTAAATCGGCAAGCCCTTAGAAATATCTTTTTTCGCAATGAGTTGGGGGGAAAATCTTAAATATGTTTGGCATGCTTAAAATTATGGTCCGAGAGTGTGGACACTTCTCTGTGTGACAGGCTGCCACACCAGTCACTGTGCCCCTTGCTGGAAGAACGTAGGGGAAGAGAAACCGTGGGTACTGCCCCCTGGCGCAGCCCCTGAGCTGGGGTCACTGCGTCTGGCCTGGGCGGGAAAGGTGACGTAGCCAAGGGTTCCTGGAGTATCACAACATTAACCTCAATTCATAATTCAGGGCCTGACTTAAAGTTCCAGACTGAGTGACTTCTGTGGTTCAAAATGTGTGAGAGCACTGGGATATTTAAAATTGATTTTTTTGGAAATGGCCAAGTAAACGTTCTTAAAATTTTACACAAAGAAATTCCAGGTTAGGTTCACCCTAAAACATAATTTCATGGCTGGTAAAATACAATTTCCCAACCATGAAATGGGAGTGCTGGAATAGCCAATTAGAGATGTGACTTTTCTTTACCATTAAATACCTCCTTTCCCTGGTATTTAGAGGAATTGTGAAGTTGTCCCCATTTTGTTGAGCATTATTTTGGAAAATACTTTGATGTGCTTGGGTTGGAGTGGATGTCTGTCAGGTGTTAGGATGCATTCAGTATTTTTATAGGTCACCAGGAGTACCCTTTCCTTAGCAGGTAGCTTTTATTTAGGTCAGATATAGTTGATTTCTGTCCAGGATAAAACATCATGGAGCCAGGGTCTTGTCAGGAAAGCATCCTCTTATGAACAGAATCTAGAAACAGGCTCCATGAATATTGAGGTTGCCTGTTTAATTTGGGCAGCCAGTGGGTACTCCGGGTTGAAAGTTGTTTCCAGTGTCTCTGAATCAGCTTGGCTGTCCCGTCATGTGGACTGATTCCCAGGTCTGTTGGAGGTGTAGGGTTGTGGATGGGCTGCTCTTCTGAATCTGGATCAGCGTGTCTAGGTTGTCTTCAGGAGGGAAGCACAGCCACAGCAGCCTGGATAAATCAAGGGCTTTAACAACGGCATCGTCCTCTGGGAATCATCAGTCCTTAATATGGTCACTTGACATCATAGTTCTGGTGAACTATCTTTACCTGGCTGCACCCCCTTTTAAGTAAGCCCTTAATTTTAAATGGTCCCAGTGTGCTGTTCAGTATCTGCATATGCCGCAGTTCTCATTTAAGGGCAGTTCCATGTAATTGCTAATTACCAGCCCTGGATTTACTGAAATGGCTGTCTGTCATGCTTGCCGTTTTTATGGAACACTTTACTGCAGGTCAGCTATTACTGCACGTGCTATCACTGGCTCAGGCTGGTGTCATGTGTGGTTTGCTGCAAACGGCAGCCTGTTTTGCAGCGTGAGCTCTTCCTGGAAACAGCAGTCTCTTGTAGCTGATGCCACATCAGCTTTAGGTCATTAAGAAGATATTCTAGGCCCCTTGTTGCTTCAGCCATCAGTCTATAAATCACCCAACACTAATTCTCCATCAAGTCACAGCTTAAAACAGAACACTGTCAAACCAGTTCATGTTCCACCCTTAAATCACATCGTTGAGGAAACATTGCCGGAGAATGAAGTTGACTCTTTCCCACCCCCTTCTTTTTGAATGACCATCGTAAACCTAATGCTTTAGAAAGAGCTCTCAGAAGACTGAGAATGGTTTTTAGGATAATTTTGCCTCAGTAAATCCTCTCTATGTTCAGGCACTTATTAGGCCATTACTTGTTTTGGGACTACAGATTATCCTGGCAGCTCATTAACTGGATAAACAGGACTTTAGTGAAAGATTTTCAGAGGTTCTTTAGGGAAAAGAAGGACCAGGACAGGATGGGTGGAAGCCTTCAGTTCTTTGACCTCTTGCACCTAGAATCCTAAAACTGATCATGATTTTAGCTAGGACTGACCTTTCCTAGCTTGTAGGGTCACTGTGAATTTTGTTCCTGTCTTAAAAGGTTTAAGTTAACCTAGTCCACTATTACCTACACAAGTAACAAGACGGCCAGTAGGACCTGTCAGCATGACTTCAACATGCTCTCAGGCATCTTTCGGGGAGTTTAGATTTCCTGTATCATTTCAGAACACAACAAAGATGATGGAAGCTCTTAGGCCAAATTTCATGGAGTGGAGCCTCCTGAAGTCCGTGCTTCTTAGTGTGTCAGCTGGCTTTTTACTGGGACAGGTCTGTGAAAGGCCCACCTGTAACAAGGCCCCTTTTTGCTCTGTGGATATTTTAAAACAGGGAATTTGGTGTTGACAATCTTATTTACACAACTCCTGCTAAGCTATTTGACTAAGGGTTTCAATCAGATGCTTCCCACCTCACAGGCAGGGGTCAGCTCTGTTTGCAAATAATCCATGAATATGTTTGTCTAAAACCCGCTGAAGAGGCACAGCAGCCACTTCCATGCTGCTTTTGGTAATGGGTAAAGAGCACAGCCTTTCAGATAGATGTGGTGGCTTTTCCCCAATAGTCACTATGTAGAAACTATGCAACTAAATTCAATGGAAATGAAAGACACAATGTAAAATAGCGGGGCATGGCCGTATAAGCTGTCCTGAACTATCCAACTCAAAGCTGAAGGAGGGCGTGTGCTTTCCAAGCTGTAAGCTGTGTCCTGAACTATCCAACTCAAAGCTGAAGGAGGGCATGTACTTTCCGAAACTTCGAGGCCTTCTTAGTAATTACTTTAGCAATAATTACTAAAATGTTAGTGGGGTGGGGGAGCTCAGCTAAAATAGCCTTATCTTGGTGCAATAATGATCTAGGTTCTTTTTCCCAGGCCTAGGCCTACACCTTGAAAGACAGGAACAGAAGTTCACTTTGATGTGTAACCCTGGACAGAGATTAAACAACTCTTTTCTAGACCCAGAATGTAGAAGCCTCGTAGTTGGTATCACCAGTCTCTTCAAAAGGGCCCCACAAAAGCTTGTCCATTAATTTGCTTCATACAGTAAGCGAGCTTTTACTGAATACTCCCTCTGTTAGATAGCATGCAGAGTGCTGGGGCTGACCTATTCCTGCCTTCCCACCAGAGCCCTCCAACCTCCTCCCCAGGCAACAGAACACAGGGTTTGGGCTTGACCAGGCAGAGCTGGTTCAAGCCAGCCTGGGGCAGAGCCAGTTTTCCAGCACACTCCAACTTCTAGTGAGAGCCTCAGCATTATACACCCAGCCTACAGGTGTGCGGATTCCTGAGACAGATGGCAGTGGCATCACCTGTGGCGCCAATTCATACATTTTAATGAGATTTCTCCCTGAAGAGTGAACCAGTAGACCAGACTAAACGCACACTCATGCAAGAATATAAAATTGTATTTCAGAGGCCCCTTTACAAGCAGAGCCATCTTAGCGAATTTCTTGGGGTGTTATTGTAAACATATCTTCAGAATATCTCATCGGGTTTCAGTCAGAGCCATGCTTTGGTTTTTTCCTAGTTGCAGTGATATCAACTTACAAGGTTTGGCTTTCAGGATTTCAGAAGCTGGCATTCAAGACAACAGGCAATTGTCAGAGCTGGATGAGAATCAAGCTGGGCAAATCAAGGGCTTTCACAATGGCATCTTCCTCTGGGAATAATCGGTCGTTAATGCGGTTTTCACTTGGCATCATCGTTTTGGTGAAGTGTCCTTATCTGGCTGCACCCCCTTTTAAGTAAGCCCTTAATTTTAAATGGTCTGGAAAGATCTTCGATGCTTTCTGAAAGGTTTAGTCACCAAGAAGCCAGAACTTTTGGTGAAAATGGAATTTATAAAACGAAACTGAACCTTATCCTTTCTTACAAAATAAAGATCCTGTCAGACTCTAGTCTCAGACCACCTTTGCCCATTTGTAATTCAGAGACTTGCAGAGCGAGGAGAGAACTGATTCAGCCTTATTCTCTTGTAGAGCGGTGTAGTGAAAACCATGTTACTTTAGACCCAGTAGTTTTCTGGACCGCAACAGGATGCGGGGCACCTGGCTTCCTGGGTAAGGTCACATAGTCTCTTAAAATTCTGTCACTAATTCTTTTAAAAGATTTTTTCACGCCTGTCCAAAATGAACCACACAACTGGTTACCTTTCCCTGCCTACCTTTTGGGCTGGGGAAGAGGGGCACCTTTCTCATCACTCTCAGGGAAGTCCTGAGCAACTGTACAAGCCAGGAAGCATGAGTCACTGAATTGGTGATGGAGGGGTGTCCACTTTTTCCTAGTTCTCAGCTGCTTCTGGAGCAGCGTTCACAACGGGAATATTTGTGCTGTCCTTGGTAGGCTACAGGTTCACAGCTTCAAATCAAGGCCTCCAAGCATTTTCTCCTCTTACATCACAGTTTTGACAAGTATGCTTTTAAAAAACAACATTTGCAAAACTGGTCTTTAAGCGACGTGAGTCAGAGGTAACAAAGGCATACACCGAATGAAGGTGTGCTCCGGTGCAGTGGAGAGAACAGTATTAGTGTCACAAGCACAGGGGTGCAGACAGTCCCGCCTTCATTGTCATGCCTGCAGCGCACCGCCATTATCGTGAAAGGTCAAGATTGTGATTTACTAATTTATAATCTTATTTCCAAGCAAAACAAGTCAATTTCATGTTACAACTTTTTTCTTGTTTCTTTTTATCTTGTTTGGCCTGAGGGTTGGGGGAGTTGGGGGGAGTTGTCAACTGCACAATCTTTGAAGTGTAAGTTAATTTTTATGTGCTATTTCAGTATATATTTTATTGATTAAATTTATTTGAAAATTTACTTTTTAAAATTCATTTATTCTCAGACCTGCGCCTTCTGGGATGGGTAGGGAGTTGAACAGGCAGTATCACTTCTACTCAGTTAATAGGTTGATTAATTCTAATAATATCCTCCCTTCCCACCCTCTTGAGACCTCCTTACACAAATGTGTGTTTATACCGTGCCAGTTTATTTGGTTGTGTTTTCATCTTTGTTAACCTGTGTTTAGGTCTGAAAACAGTATATCCAAATTACAGTCTCTCTTGACCACTGCTAATGCCCATCACCTACAACAATGGCTGGCCCGTAGGAGTTGCTCAAAAATATTTGTTGAAGGAACTGCAGAATGAAAAGTTTTCTTAGAATGGGTAACAGTATCTCTAACATAACATTTTATTTAGTTTAAAATTCCTTCATACAAGAAGGTGTTGCTCCTTAACCACTGCTACAGCCACCACCGGACCCTCCTGATGTGGATGAAGCAGGCCGGGTGGCTCTGGTTGGCTGTGGAGGCACCTCCGGGCACAGGGCCCAGAGGGTGAGAACACTGGTACGCATGACGCCATAGCTGTGGCTCGGGACAGGGACTGAGAGGCAGCTCTCAGGGCACATGGGCGTCCGCTTTCACAGGATCCCGCTCCCAGTCGGGCTGCACTGTTCTCCCTTGGGCATGGGGACCCCAAACATCTCACGAAGACAGCTTCTCCAGGATCTCCTTTATCATGGCTGGATCTGCTCGGCTTTGCGTCGCTTTCCGGACCAACCCAATCAGTTTATTTATAGCTCTGGGGTTTCCCTCCTTCAAATCCATTACCTAGAAAGACAGAAATTACTTAGGAGAAAATGAAGAGACTGACTCATGCCCCCAAATCCCAAACTAAGGCTTAAGTTTACTGAAAATTAAATTCCGCTTATTTCCACTAGTATTAGACATAAAATGAAGAACAGAAAAAGGGGGGGGGCCTAATTTCTGAGTAGGTTTCTAGGCTCCTGTCAAAGGAGGTTTTTGCTACTCCACTTTCTGATTAAAATGAGCAAGAAGTGATTGCTGAGAGCCAGAGAAGCTGGCACGTGGGAGGCAGGGCCCTCTCCTCTGGGATGCCACAATGACAGAGGACACTGAGTCTGGGGAGGGATAATCTCTCTGAGATGAATCACTGCGTCTAATCAGTGAGGAGACCTGTCTGATTCTCAGTGACGTTCAGCTGAAATGTGCGGCTTTCCTTCTCCCCATGCTCCCCACCACGAAGATCCCTTATCAGAAAGCAGATCTACACACCGGCTAAGTCTTCCGGAGCACTGGGTCGGGGGAGTGTGCTGTGTGGGTGGGGGGAGTGAGGAAGCCGGGAGGCACTGAATTCTTATCAAATAGCCACTGACTGTTAGGGCCACCGCACGACCTCCTGCTCTGCAGCATCTCCAAGGGCAATGACATGAGGATCTGCACTCAAGTGCCGCAGAACAAGCCTGAAACTACTAGCACGTCTTTATCAGTCACCACAGATGAGGCAGGAAGACGAGACTGCTGAGGCCCGGTGCAGGCTCACTTTCCTTATGGAGGGCTCTCTACAGAGCTGTAAGTGTCCCTGGGAAGCTGACGGGTGGGTGGGTATTATTCTGAGAAAGTGGCTCACAATTTTTTCCCCATGGAAAAGTATCTGTAGACAATATGGTAAGACTTGGGGAGGAAGGGATGCCACTTGTTTTAGCTTTTCTGTCTTGTGCTGTGCTAAGAACACAAAATGACCTGGTTTTCAGCCATGCTCCTGTCAGGGATTTTCTCCACAATTTATAAATACTTTTCCCTTCTGCCTTTCTTCCCACTCCTTAGAAGCATGAAGCCGAAGTTCCTGTACTCTCCTTGCTCTGCAGGCACACCTGCTGGTTCCTTACTGGGAGGTCCTTAGGAAGTAGCGCTAACCACAACAGATTCGAAATGCCAACCCTGGGAGAGGGCGACGCGCCTGGGAGGTCACAGCTTGGATTTCGTGAGCTTGCTGACACCCTTTTAAATTACACCTCCATGGAGAGTAAACCCCAGGGGTGGTATCCTTATAGGAAAAGAAGTTGTGTTTTTCCAATATCTACCTCTTTCATCTCTTCTGACCTTAACTAAAAAGATGACCATGAGGGAACTGTAGATGAAACTGGGCCAGTCATTCTTAGGAAGAGCCTCTGGGCTGCCACAGAGAGTGATGGCGAGGCTCTTGGGCGTGTCCTGGGGCTGGCTCTGCAGGTGGCTCTGGCCCTCTCCCCTGCCCGAGATAGTCACCACTTGAGGATGGGCCTCCATCACGGAGTGGCAGAGCTGCTCCAGTGCCCCCCGGTCCTCCATCAGTTCAAGCTGCTTTTCTGAAACAATCTGCCCTGGGGTCTTGCCTTCCCTCTTCCACAGTTCCTCAAACACCTACGGGCCAGAGAAGGGAGAGGAAAGAGAAATGAGAAGTCAGCTCTTCTGCCAGCTCCATTTGCACTGCTGTGCTGTGTGGAGCTGGGGTGGGAATGAGCAGATTCAATGAAGACCCCACTACCTAGGCCTGGCCCGAAGGGAAAGGGCGCCTGGCTGCCCTGCCAGGGCCTTGGCTCTCCTGAGGCATCCCTGAGAGCAGGGCTGGGGAACAAGGCCAGCCAGGTGGAATGAACGCGCCTGGGTCTCCTCCTGAGGCTGACGTCTCCCTCAGCACAGGGTGTGAGAGGACTCGGGCCAGCCAGGTGCCCCCGCGCCCAGAGGGATGGTGAGTCCTGCCCGGCCGACTCCACACGGGAGGGGCCGCGGGAGGCGTGGAGATGCCCGTCACTCATGGGCGCCTGCTGACGGGAATCGGAGGGCCGGTGATGGATCTGTCTCATGGCCACTGAATTAACTGAGGTGACATTTCGGTGAAGGCTGGGGCCACACAGCCTGCGGGAGGTAACCACGGTACTAAATAAAGTCCAGAAACAGCCTGCTGGGAAAGATGACTTTGGGGGGGCAGGAAAGTAGCCCCAGAATGAAGATACAAAATGGCAAACAACTGAAAACATAAATTAGAATCCACAGGGGCCTCCTGGCCTACCACATTCATCTCCTACAGGTAGAGCCGGACCCAAATCAGGCTAGGATAATGAACGCTAATGGTCAGTATATTTTTCTACTTAAAAAATGACAACAACAAATCCCCAAACTCATCAAACCCGAGAAAAAGGAAACCATTTTCAAGGAAGGCATTTCCTAGGGCAGCTGTTTTCCTCATTGCTTCTAGAGAAAGCCAGAACTGGGGGCGGGGAGCAGCGCTTCCTCTGCTGGTCTCCTGCCGGTGCCACCTCCATCCAGCCCACAGTCACGACTGAACACTGAACATTCCCTGTTACCTTGGTGGCCGAGAATGGGCCAACCAGGAGCCATTCCTCCTGGAAAAACAGAGCTCTTCCATAATTAGCACGAACAGCAAAGCAAATAAAAGAGAGATGCTGAGTCTCAGCAGGGCTCAAAGTCTTCCCCAATCTGAATCACAACAAACCACAAATACTTATCACCGCTAGGACAGGCACTGCGCCTCCAGCCTGGCGCCTCGGAACGTGTGCCGTGACGGTGGCCAAGGAGGTGTGCTTGGCAGGTCCTGGGTAAGCTCCCCACAGGGCTCCCCTCTGCTGCTGCCCGACTGCTCAGGAAAAGCCTGGCCCTACTCTTAGAAAAATACAGAACGCACGTGCCTCCAACTCAATTCAGCAGATATGTACGTGGCCTGACAATGAGGAAACCATCGGGAGAAGGGGGCACAGAAGCAGGAAGAAACCTCCTCACTCTCAACATGCTTATCAGTGGAGTGTTGGCAGCAGAAGCACTGGGGACCTGGATGGCATTCCATGGAGCTGCCCTGTAAGTCTGAGGAGTCTATCTGCCTCCTTCCTCTGACACGTTTAGTTTTTGAACTAGGACTTAAATTTTAAAATACATTTTCTAATGATAAAAGTTAATACACATCCACGGCAGAAGACATAAGGAAATACAGGAGGGATCAAAAGAGATCACTGGAATTCCCATTTCTTCAAGAAAACCAATGTTAGTATTTTGGTGTTTTTCCTTCCCATCTTTTTCTTTCTGTTTTGTAACATACTTGTGATCATAACATATATTCAGTTTGTGTCCTGCTTTTTTGCATTTATCACAGAAGTACTTTCTTAATAAAAAGATCTAGTATCCATCAGATGTATTTATCATAATTGAATTAATTATCCCCTCCTCATAGATATCTAGACTTTGACCAGTGTTGATTTTGTTCATCTGCACAGACTCCCAAAAAAGCTCCTAGCTGAAAACCTGGCTCAAAACAGAAACCACCTGTAAGGACTTGCTCATGAAAAGTCTATGCAGCAGTTCCCTCCAGGAAAACCAGGCGGACTGACGAGCAGCCTGTGCCTGGAAGTAGGCGGGGCCACTCCTGGGTCTGCCTCTGCAGACACAGACCAGGGAGCGATTTCTCTGCGCCTGTGGTAGCTGCTGAAGCACACAGCAGACCCTGAGCATGCTGGCCAGCGAGCCAACCTCTGCCTGATGGGACCCACAGCTGGCTGGATTTGCCTGGGCCAAAATAAGCACTAGAGTGGCGGGGTGCTTGGGGATCACTTCCAATCGCACCATTCAGAAGGAGAAGCAGTGCACCGCTAGGACAGATGCCTTCAAACACAGAGGCTGGCTGCTCCCCGAGAAGGAGGGCCAGGCGGGGTGGGGGTACCAAGCAGTGACGCTAGAGAAACATCATTCAGCAGCCTCCTGGAACCATGGGAGCCCAGTGGCTGAAATGTTCTTTCCTCCCAGAGTTAGAACACATAATGTTAGTTAACTCCACAAATTAGGGCAGTGGCCATGACAGTCGAGGCCCCCAATCCCCAGCCCCTTGGGCTTATACAACAGACGCCGGTTGTCCCATCCTCTGCTCCTATTTAAGACAAGGATTGTGCACTCCTGGCTGGAGTCCAGGAGGGTGGGCGCCACTGGGCGGTAGTGGCGGGACCCTGTCTCCAGGCCAGACTCTCCTGCTCCTGGCCCTCTTGACGCTCACAGAGTGGCCTCTGTGGCTGCCGAGCCCTGTGCTGCAGCATAAATCCTCAGCTTTTGTCAGTGTTTCATCACACTCTGAGAAGTGATATCCAAGTGCAACTGTTTCTAGCCAGGAGCGCAGCTCCCAGGCCCTGCTGCTGCCTACCCAAGACAGATAGACGTAACAAGGAATTTCTAGCACAGTGCTGGTCCTCTGTGTTAATAAATGGCCGACGAGGAGTACTGGGTAACGCACGCTGGGAACTCCCCATCACACACAGACACTGGAGCCAGCTCTGACATGGGGCAGAGACTCAGCCTTTGGTTCCCTGAGGACTGAATTTACATACCCTCTTAGCTGCCACCCAGCTGTTTCTAGCTCAAGCTATTTCTGAAGTATCCTGAAGGAAAGCACACAAGCCTCTAGCCTCTCCCTGCCTGTCCTGGGTTTCCAAGGTCAGGATATGGAGGAAAGACCTGTTCGAGGGACATGGCAGGGAGGGAGCTGTGACAGTTACAGAGAAGGGAGTCCCCTTTTTGGCCAAAGGCAAGTATTGTGAAAGGTTACTTTTGTAGAAAGGCACAAACATCAACCCAAGCCCCTAAGAAAGTGGGGCCCAGTAAACCGTGCAGATAACTAAAGCACTAAAAGAGAGGAAAAGACATCTAGTCATCATCTGTAATACAGCTTTGGTGCATGATATGTAACGTTTTGCACATTAAAAGGTTTTTGGCGATTTCTCTTTAAAGCAGACCCCAAAGTAGACAAGAGATTGGTTATTATGGAACGCTTGTGTGTTAAACGCGATTTCCATCTCTGTGGCACCCAATTCAGCTGGGTCCTGCCAGAAACGTTAACTGGACGATCCTCAGGGCATGGTGGATCATCTGCATCTATTTCAGACGTGCACGAAGGAGATGCACTTACACCCCATACAATTTCCCTTGAACAATGACCGACCAGCCTTCTGGACAACATCCAGGGCGAGTCTCAAGAGGCTTGGGAATCCTGGGAGGCTGTTTTCAGGTTAGCTGTGACTCTGACAGTTTGGGAGTCTGAGGTGTCCAAGCTGACCCCGTCTTTAGTGAGGGGAGGAGACAGGGTGCCACCTGCCACTTCAATACGCAGCCTGGGTCTTGTGAGGGGCACACGGGATGCTTTTGTCTACAGTTACCAGGAGATAACTGCTCGGGATTATATATAATTTCCCAGCTTCTATTTCTGATTCTGAAGAACAGGGCTGCTTCGTGGCAGCAACCTCTTAACTCCCCTGGCTCTGGGGTGCTGAAGGGATGAGGTTTGTAAATCTCGGGAGCATTGGCAGGACACCGGGAGGAGGGTGCAGAGAAAGGCAGAAGGAATGAAGATAATGCACAAGGAAGTGGGTAAGAGACAGGCAGAGAAAGGCAGATTCATAACCAATTAGAGCACAAAGTGGGAGGTTCTTTGGAATTCAGAATTCTGCTCTCGGAAGAATCAGGACAGGATTCTTCTTTCTGTGTGTCTGTCATCCCTAGGAGTCAGTCACTCAGTCACCTTTCTTCCTTATCCCCTGGTCATCTAATCACTTAATGGAGCCTCTTCCAGTTCTGCCAGAGGAACACCAACAACCGGTAGGATCAGACAGTCTCTCTCCTCGCTCACAGCTTTCTAAAACCCAAGTCATGCTTGGACTCTTCTTTTAAATTTGGAAAAAAAATAACTGCAACATATTTTTTCTTTTTTAAAAAAGTACACTATAAAAATAAGATACAAAAATATTCTCAACAGATTATGGGGATGCAAATCAAATCCACAGTGAGATATGACTTCACACCCACTAGGATGGCTAGAGAATCAAAAAGATGGACAACAACAAGTGCTGGTGAGGACATGGAGCAACTGGAACCCTCGCACACTGCAGGAGAGACTGCAAGACGGTGCGGCCATTTTAGAATATAGTCTGGCACGTCCTCATAATGTGAATGAAACAGCATTAGCATATGACCCAGAAATTCCATTCCTATAGGTATACACCCAGCCTACGTGCAAAAACTTGTACATGAATGTTCAAGGCTGCATTATTCCTAATAGCCAAAATGTGGAAACAACTCAGATGTCCATCAGCCGATGGACGGACAGACAAAATGGAGCGTGTCCATGCAATGGTGGAGGGGCTCAGCAGACGAGCAGCCCCATTTAGCCCTAAAAAGGGGTGAGGGACTGATGCGTGCCGCAACACAGATGGACTTTTCACAAAACGTCCGGATAAAATAAAAATAAATAAATACTACAAAATCAATAAATACATAAAATATCCAGATAAAATGTTCAGGACACTATATAATAATAAGAATTAAACTTAAAAAAAAGTACACTATAACTTCAGTTTTTAAAAGTCTCTATTGCTATCCTTCCTTCCTCCCTCCTACCTTCTTCCTTCATGATGTTCATCTAATATTAAAGGTAGTTATTTCAAGGTGGTAGAACCTCAGAATCTTGGTTTTTCTGCATTACTTGTATTTTTTATAATCAACATATATTACTTTCCCCCAGAAAATCAGTAATTTCCTAAAAAGAGAAAACAAAAGGTAGAAAAACAAACAAACGCCAAGGCAATGATACGTAAGGGGGACGCCCTTGAGCAACACACACTAGACGCCCTTCTCGCCAGACTCGTGTTTTCACTTGACTGCCCCACAGAAGCCACCTCCTTTAAACATGCTGGAAGCTGACAAAATCTGAAAGCGTCCCTACATCTGAACCCAGCTGTCAGCGTCTTCCAACATTTTCCATTTCTTCTTACTGGAACTATCTTATTCACTGCACTGGGTGTTTCGTTTTGTTGTGCTGTGGGGCAGGATAGGTAGGAAAAGGGGAAGGTTTTTTCCTTCTTTCATTTCACATGCAACAATTCGTGTGTTCTTCTACATATATATATCATGTGTGTATATATATAGTGATATATATATATATATATATAGTTTTTTTTCTGCCCTCAGGCCATCTAATCTTCCTGCAGCTGCTGTACATTGTCATAAACATTTGTATTCCCCTGACATCCAGACAAGCAAGAGCCTTTCCTCAACGCGGTGAGGTCCCTGTAGTTGACAGCCTCACTCGAGGTGGGTAAACAGAGCCTTTATTAGTCCTGTCTCCAATTCCACAGCACCCAGCCCGGTGTGTGCGCCATGGTACCTCATAATTATCCCAAAGCAGCCACCTTCCCCAAGCCTCCCTTTGTAACCTGCCACTACTGTCGGTGCAGATAAACGTTACATGCAAAAGGCACCATTAAAATAACATTAAACTCCTGGCTGAAGCATTGACAGCTGCAATCTCTGAAGCTGAGATGAGGCAGCCACCTGAGAGTTCTTTATCTTTCTGGTTATGTGTTTTGTTTTCTTTGGTTTTTTGAGATGGAGTCTCGCTCTGTCACCCAGGCTGGAGTGCAGTGGTGTGATCTCGCTTCACTGCAACCTCCACCTCCCCAGTTGAAGCGATTCTCCTGTATCAGCCTCCCAAGTAGCTGGGATTATAGGTACCCGCCACTACACCCAGCTAATTTTTGTATTTTTAGTAGAGACGGGGTTTCGTCATGTTGACGAGGCTGGTCTCAAACTCCTGACCTCGTGATCCACCTGCCTCAGCCTCCCAAAGTGCCGGGATTACAGGTGTGAGCCACTGTGCCCGACCCTTTGGGTATGTATTTGTAAGAATTTTCTGAATTCCACGAGTCTTTCACCCAGCACTTAGGCAGAGGTACAGACAGACAAAAGGCTGCTTAGGATGATGCTATTTTTCTGAGTTTTCATACACTGGGCATGTCCGTAACATTTTATCTACAAAGTGCACAGTCTGACTTCACCCTCCTTGCTGAGGACAGACTCTCCGAGGGCAACCATGCAGGAGGGACAAGGCAGGCCCTGGGACTGGCTGGGAGGCGGGACAAGAGCCCCAGGCAGGCTGAGAGCTGAGCTGAGGCTGCCTTGGGCACGAGGGAAAGTGCTCAGGTGTAAAAGGGCTAGGGGAGACATGTCAGGGGGAGATGTTCAGGGCAAGACTATTTCCCCAGGTTAGCAATGATGACGAGAAGCAAACTGCCTGCATTGCACATATTGGCTTCATATCCTTGCTAAGTGAAATGCTGCTACCGTTCAGCATTAAACACGTCACTACAAGCATTTAATACTTCCATGATGGAAGTCACTCAGTGATGGCATTTGGGTGTCACAGAAAACATTTCTCGGGACAGTGGCGCAGTCAGAAGCTGTAGGGAGTGTGGACATACCTGTTTAGCTGCTGCTGAAGAAATCGCTCTGCTGTCCAGCAGGTCAAGAAGCTCAGCGAGTGCAGAGGGTGTGACAGGACTGGTGGCCCCCAAAAAGAGAAAACACATTCACATTGCACACTGTCAGGGCATCCGTGAATGGCTGTTCAGAATCAGAACACTTGCTCTCTTGGGTGTAAATATCAGACTCACACCTAGGGATGAAAGCAGCAGGCCAACTGGGCTCCCTTTTATTTTACTTATTTGTTTTATATCTTAGGATATAACAAATTTTTGTGACTAGTGTTCTTTCTTTTACCACTCAACAATAACAGCTGTTTGGCAGAAGTTGTAGCAACAGACAACTGCTCAGTGTAATTAGTCAAGAAAAGGAGGTGGCTGCAAAATTCATGAACCACAACAGGAAAGGGAAAACAAACTCCAGTAATTAAATATTTTCAACTGAAAGATCAGCCTAAAAATTACTTAAAACAAAACAAAAAAAAAAACAGCTAACAAAGTCACGTTTCTGTGCAAATATAAATTCCTTTAAATTGTAAGAGATTTTCTGCAAGGGAACACGGTGACTACCAGCCACATCTTCACGGATGAAGATGGTAAAAGAAAGGTTTCCTCGGGAACCTGTTACATACTCTCTTCTCCAGGCTCACACAGCTTTCTGGACGCAGAAGGGCCTAGAATCCATATACCTATATTTCTAGGATGTGACTTATTGGCCAATATCCTATGATATAAAAGGTCAGGGCAACCAAGCATAGTGAAACAGTGAAGTGTCATTAATTCACTTTAAGGTGAACTAATGGTAGGGGTGAGTGCCTAAATTATGGGAAAGACAACAGTGAATTACAAACTATTTCTTTTAAAATGTATGGTTTTCTGACTTCTAAATACAGGTTGAGTATACCTTATCTGAAATGCTTGGGAGCAGAAGCGTTTCCAATTTTGGATAGTTTTGGATTTGGGAATATCTGCATTATACTTACCAGTTTAGCATCCCTAATCTGAAAGTCTAAAATCTGAAATACTCCAATGAGCATTTCCTTGGCACGTCATCATCAATGCTCAAAAAGTTTTAGATTTTAAAGCATTTTGAATTTCCAGGTTAGGGGGATACTCAACCTATATACACAGCAACTAGGCTCATGAACTGCTGTCTGAGATCATCTGGGGAATGGTTTTAAAAAGGTAGGAATGACATCAATAGCACATTAGTGTTACACCGTGTAAATGAGGGCTTCTGAAATGCTTCATGCCACTTGAAAACACCTTCTATTTAAGTCTGGGTTCCCATCATGCACAATTAGTTTCTTTGGATGTGCTTAGAAAATACAAAGGAAACTACAGCTTAGTCCCTATGCTGATTTCCCAGACTCCAAACCAACGGAGTGCGTGTGAACCAGGTGACTTACTGTACTCTGACTCAAGGGCAGTGAAACCCTACTGGGGCTGTCCACTTAAAACAGCTGATGTACTGAGACGGCCCATCGTCCTTTAAGTGTCTATTGATCCCAAAGTATGACTAAAAGGCAATTCCAAGTGAAACTTAGGTTTGGAGAATATCTGGTGTTACTAAATTGGTATTCAGAACATCTGTGAACCACCCTGATTAAACCGCAAAAGCAAGAGGGGCAGAGGCTGCTAAACACACTCATAAACC
This sequence comes from Piliocolobus tephrosceles, assembly GCF_002776525.5. Lineage (NCBI taxonomy): Eukaryota > Metazoa > Chordata > Mammalia > Primates > Cercopithecidae > Piliocolobus > Piliocolobus tephrosceles. The sequence goes on along the minus strand of NC_045436.1, from coordinate 38,189,015 downwards.
TCCTACCTTTACTGACAAGTAAAAGGAAGGCCGATTTTTCTAAAAGCATGGGTTGCTTGGATGTTCTGCAATCCTAGAAAATACAATGGCCCATTATCTTAGAATGCAGACTGTGTGTAGAACCCATAACAAGCACTGAGGTGGAACTGGATTTCTTGAGTGTGCAAAAGATAAGGTCCCTAGCCCTATACGAGTTGATGATTGCCTTGGTCTGTCTGGGCTGCTCTAACAGGTTAGTACCAAAGACGGCGTGGCTTATAAACCATGGAAACTTTATTTCTGCTCTGGAGGCTGTGAAGTCCAAGATGAAGGCGCCAGAAGAGTCCATGTCTAGTGAGGGTCCACTTTCTCACTGGTGGCACCTTCTTGCTGTGTCCCCACGTGGTGGAAGGAGTGAGGGAGCTCTCAGAAGTTTCTCTGATGAGGCAGCTAATCCCATTCATAAAGGCCCCTCCCTCATGACCTAATCGTCCACAAAGGTTCCCTTTCCTCATACTGTCACCTTAGGGGTCGGGATTTCAACACAGGAATTTGGGGGAGGATCCGAACATTCAGACCACAGCAATGACATAAAAGACCTGGGGGTGGGAGAGGGACAGAAGAGGAACACAAAATAACTACAAATAACATCACCTTTGACAAGTTCATCTAAGGACTTTAATTCATCAGTTGGGTCATAAATTTAGTCTACAGAATCTCTCCACTGACGTAATCACACTTGGGATCTCTCCGTCACCTTTCTGTCCCTACAATGCCTGTCACACAGTAGGTCATCATATTTGTGTCACAGGCTTCCTCACACCCACAGGGATGTCTGGCAGACTGCACATGCTAATTCCACATATGCCAGGGCTAAACCTGAGTCAGATGATGACAAAGAACAGTACCTGTCACACCGACCCTGAAAGACCCCACTCATCAGCTAAATAAATAAACCCTCAGACTCGACACGCAATGGCAGCAGCAGCACAGGCTACTAATTTGCTGCTGTCAGGTAATACCGGTTTCCGGACAGTGAATGCGTCTCCGCTGAAGAAGAAACTGACACGGCGGCCTTCAGCTCTGTGTGCTGCTCTCTTCCCTCCCATTCTCTGAGGCCACGGATCGACAGAGGAGGGGGAAAGGGGCTCTTTCAAAGCTCCAAAATTTGTCCAGTCCCTCAGAGCTCATTCAGGATCACAGCTCCGTCTACAGCTTGGATGATGAGAGCAGACATGCTGATGCTTCTACAACCACCCCCGATCCCCCATGAACCGTGCTGCCTGTCCCAATCCCCAAGCTTATCTCAGGCCCAAAGTCCACCTTCTCTGCTTCTGTTAAAATAGGATGCAAGAAGGAGGAAGACACTGGGACTTGGGCCTCTAGGTGGTACTTGCTGCACACAAGGATTCTGTGTTCATCTCGAGTGCCCCTAGCTGGTGCCCCATCAAGTACCCGTTCCACGCAGCCCCCTTCCTGCTCCCCTCCTCTGCACATGCCCTCACCTCCCATTTCACAAGGACATCAGCTGAGCCACAGTTGAGAATTTTCTAGGGCACTCTCCTCCTCCTCTTCCATCAAACAACCCCTCCACCCCTGCTCAGAACCCCACACTTGCCACTCCTCCGAACGAAAGATGCTGGTTTCCTGTGTCCTATGGCTTGAATCTCACAGCTTCACAAATGCTCCGATCCTCCCTATCTTGACAATGCCTTTGGCTGACCTTGCAGTCACTTGCGTCTACCCAGTTTCTTGCCTTATTGTAACAATAACGATCTAGCGTCAGTGGCTACTAGCTACCCTGTGTAAGCACATGCCATCTGGATTCTGTGGCCACCCCTCTACAGAAGCTTTTCTCTTAAAAATCACCCCCGTCACTTGTGGCCAAACGTTCAGCTTCTCCTCATCCGCTGCGCCCTGACTCCTGGGGCTGCATTGAAAGTTCCTGGTGAAACCCCCTTCTTGGGCCTCTGGAATCTCCTCCTCTTCCTTGCCTGTCCCTCTGCTGCTCCTTGCCAGTTCATGCCAGGTGGCTCCGGTGCCCTCTTGCTGGGTCCTCTGACTTGACCTCTAGTCATGAGGAGGATGCCCAGGGCTGCCGCTGCTGCCTCAGGTGCCGTTTCTCTCCCTGGCTGACTTCAACCACCTCCTGAGAGGCCCGTTCACACCCAGACAATGTGCTCTAAACCAGGACGGCACACTTCTGGAAAGAGCTACAGTGCACATATTTGAGGCTTGGTGAGTGCCCTCTGTCATATGTGCTTCTTTGTCTTAACAAGGGTAAAAGCAATTCTTAGTCACAGGCTCTACAGAAACACGCCAGAGGCTGACATGCTATAGTTTCCCAATCCTTATTCTAAATCAAACTTGTCTTCCTCACAGACCAGCTCCTCTGTATTTCCCACCACCCACCTTCTGTCTTAAATGATGACAGCACCATGCTTCTAGGTACCAGAGTGCAGATTATCATGTTATCTTTGCTTTATTCATCACCTACTCCCTGAAAAATCTAGTACCTTATTACCACATCCCAGTGATCCTTCCAAACATTAATCACGGCCATCCTGCCCTCTGCGCTCCCAGCACCACCACTTCTGACTTGCTGTGGGTCTGGTCACACTGAGCTGAACAGGTTTGCAATGCCTGCAGCCCATCCTTGGATGCTAGCCTACATTTCATGCTATGGGACACATCTTCCGCTCGCCTCCAGTCCCTTCTTGGTCTAAAATCCTTCCCTGCTCCAGTGCTCAGGAATTGTTGCCCGCAGCTCACCTGAAACACTGGGGCACTCAACTGGCTTGGACAACTGGATAGCTGTACCTGCCTAATTTGACCACAAAATACTTGGTCAGGAAATCTACAATGTCCACTTTCTCAACTAAACCAAATCTGTTACTCATAATTCAGAAGCTGTAAACCAACCTTTCAAAGCATATGCTCAATTAAAAAGCCAAGTTCAACAAGAGGTTGGACCCTTCAAACATCAAGTCTTCTGAGAGGCCTTTAAAGATGAATGCTAATTCGCATAATCATTCTCTACCAATGTGATCTCCAGAGTGTTCCCTGCCTGGCTGTCACTATGAGACTCTAGCTAGTTTTGCAGCTACTGCCCTTCTAAGCTCTGGAAACATTAGCCCTAGTAGCTGAGGCTGTTCATTAATGTTTGCTCTCTGGGTAGCCTAGTATATCAGCCCAGCTAAACGTTCTTTGAACTGTGTAGGAAAAGAGCTGCTATGGTTTGGTTTTGGCTTCTCAGTCCTTGTTCCATTTAAACTGTGAAACAGAACTGTTGCCTGCTTCCTCTTTACTTGATTTTGGAACAACCAAGCCTACTTTTATTTAGAATTGGGTACCCTTCAGGTTCTTAAAACTTAGTGCTTATGAACTGCTTGGGTAAATACCAGGGGCTCCCGGTCCACTCAACAGGCTAATTTATCTCTCAGCTCCTTTAGAGGCCACCAAAATGGTTGTTAAACCCCTAATTTCACAGACCTACATATAAAGAAGTTGATCACAAGCCAGGCAACTTGGCTTCCAGTTTTTGTGGCTGTGCCATCTGAGGCAAGTCACCTTACCTCCTAGGGCCTCCGTTTCCTCATCTGCTAAATGAAAAAGCTGAAGATCCCTAAGGTCTCTTCCAAGACTAAAGTTCAGCAATTCCATAAATTTTAACCAACAACATAGAAAAACTGTAAGTTTAAAGCTAAGAAATTTCTATTTCCTCCAGAAGCACAAACACCTCATCTTCTTGGAGCTTTCCTGGAATCTTCTGGCTAGTGTGAATCTCCCTCCTCGCTGTTCCCACTGCACTGTGTCTACTTCTAACACTGGAAGCATCCCATTCCGCCTTGAATTAAAATTCTATGCACAAGTTCTAGTCTTCCCCAGGAGGCTGAGAGCACCTGTGGGGCTAGAACCGGGTCCTGGTCATCCCCACACCCCGCAGGGCGGGGCTCTGCAGCTGATGAGCTCACGGCTGAATTCCCCTGGCGCTCCAGAGGCTTCTGATTCTGGCTCAGCTCTGGCTTTGCGCACAGCCACAGCTCTTGGCCGCTTTCCACCCTCTGCTCCTGCCAGCTACGCTCCTCTCCTTCCCAATCATGCCAGTTCTTTGTCGTTCTTGCACCTGGGCTCCAGGTAGGCACTGCCCTCTACCTCACCAAATCCTGTCCAGCCTTGAAGGCTCTGGTAGAGCTGTATCCCGTCCATAAACTCTTCGGCACAGCTCCTGCCTCCACAGAATGGCCACAGCATTTTCAGTATGAACAGCAGAATTTCTGAAAGGAGAGGCCAAGCCCGGGAGGACAGGGATGAAAGACCAAGAGGCAGGCCGGGTGCAGTGGCTCACGCCTGTAATCCCAGCACTTTGGGAGGCCGAGGCGGACGGATCACTTGAGGTCAGGAGTTTGAGACCAGCCTGGCCAACATGGTGAAACCCTGTCTCTACTGAAAAAATATAAAAATTAGCTGGGTGTGGTGGCGGGCGCTTGTAATCTCAGCTACTCAGGAGGCTGAGACTCGAGAATTGCTTGAAACTGGGAGTTGGAGGTTGCAGTGAGCAGAGATTGTGTCACTGCACTCTAGCCTGGGTGACAAGGTGAGACGCTGTCTAAAAAACAAAACAAAACAAAAAGACAAAGAGGCAGCAGATGCCACAGGACTTCAGGAGGGTGGCAGGTGCTGTGGCATTTAGCACACCCTGGCAAAGAGAAGGTGGCTGACACCGAGGCCCACAACGTGCCGGCACTGTGAATTTTCCCCTGAAAAGCTCTGAGGCAGGTCCGGCCATTTTAATTTTACAGGGAGGAAACTGAAGGTCAGAGCAGCCGCGTCGGGAAGGGAACTCACGCCCGGGCCACGCTAACACAGGGATGTGCGCATTCCTAGCCAGCGGCTGAACATGGAGTTGACATCATCTAAAGTTAACCTTTTTGAGCAAACAACTGTTGGGAGTTATTTGTCGATATCTGTCTGTCTTCACTCCCAGGGAAGCTGCTGAGACAATGACACACCCACCCAGCCTGGACTCCCCCTGCCCCTGGGAGCTTGCAAGGGCCCTGCTACCTGCCTGCCTATGTGCCGCCGGGAACTCTCTTCCTGATGCCCCACAGTGACACCTACTGCCCATTCTTTCCTTCTTGAAACTTGCTTTTCCCTTGGCTTCTGTGTCACCAGTCCCCGCCCGGTTTCCTGGTTTTCCTTCTACTTCCGTGCCATCACGCCTCCATTTCCTTCTTCTCTGCCCATGCTTCCCAGTTAAAGGCTAGAGAGCCTCAGGTTCGTTCCCCAGCCACCCTGGCACGTTGCACACTCCCTGAAAGTTCTCATCTGTCCAACAGCTTCAACTACAGATGCTGCTAAGTCCATGTTCCATTTACACTGTGCTGTGTCCCTGGATTCCCCAAACTCTCATGCCCAGACTCACTTCAGATTTTTCCACATGCTGTTCCCCACGTCTGGAACTTTTCCCCGTCAACCTCGGCCTGTCCCTGCTCATCCTTTCCGCAGCTCTTAGCTTAGTGGCTACCTTCTTCCCCTCTCAGGGCACGCCCGTCCCTGACTGCAGCCACCAGCCTCAAGGCTGCCTGTCCTTTGATTCAGGGCCGGTGTCTGTCCTGGGAACTGTGCTTCTCATGCTGGGCACAGAGCTTAGCACACAGCAGAGGCTAAGTGAACACGAGCTGAATAATGAACTGACGCGAACTCTCAACTGCAAACCTCTCCAAGATCTTATCAGCTGCAGACTCATAGATCTTGCCTACCGGTTCGCCCCGTGAGGGGAATGTCTGTCCCGCAGGCAGCTTGAAGTCAGCACTGGAAATGGAATATGGCATCTTCCCTCACCCCGGCCTATAAAGTTTATTCCTTTTCCTTTAGCTCCTCCTGCATTGAAAAAGTCTGCCCTCTGTTTCACCTCTGCCCAAGCAAGAAATCTGGAAGTTGTGCCAGTTGAGATAGTTGCTCTCAACTTGGCCTAGCGCACTTCAGCCCAGCCGCAGCCACCTTGGCTCAGGCCTGGGGCATTTCTCATCCGCATTCCTGAAAGAGGTTCCCAAATGCAATTCCTGCTTCCAGTCTGCTCTCAGACACTGAATATTTGTGTCCCACCCCAAATTCCTATATTGAAGCGCGATGGTTTTAGGGGATGGGGCCCCGGAGGAGTAACGAGGTCTAGAAGAGGTCACGAGGGTATGGTCCCCATGGTGCGAATGGGGCTCCTGTAAGAAGAGACCGGAGGGCCTTCTCTCGCTCCCCGCTTCCTGTCTCAGCCCTCCACTTCTGCCTGCCATGTGAGGACATCTGTGAGCCAGGCAGAGGGCTTCACCCAGGACTGCATCACGTGGCACCCGGATCCTGGACCTTCCCCACCTCCAAAATCATGGGAAAGACATGTTGCTGAAGCCACCCAGTCTGTGGAATGCTGGTACAGTGGCCTGAGCTGAGTGAGCCACACCGCATTTCCTCAGTGTGAAACTGGCATGAGCTTGTAGTCTATGGCTACAAGAGCTGGTGATAAAGGCAGACACAGTTCTCCAGGCGGCCCTTGGTCATCTCCGCAGCTCTGTCCCTACCATTCCCACCTGCCTGCCTCAGGCCCCTGCAGCTTCTGGCATTCCTGAGCCTGCTCTGCCTGCTGGTCTCTGAGCTGCTCTGCCTTGTCTGCACGATCTGTCCCTCCCACCGTGGGGTGACTCTCCCTAGTCTTCAGGGCATGGCTCAAACATACCCTCCCGAGGGGAACCCTGGTTGGTTCCCCAGCGTCTGTTCAGCTCCCCTTTTTGTGCATTCCCAGCACCCCGTGCGTGCCTCTGGCGCAACAGGATCACCCTGGGGTGGCTGCCTCCTCACAGATCTGTATCCTCCGTGAGTTTGTAAATGTCTGTCTCGTTCATCTTTGTGCCCCCAGCCTCTGACACAGTGCGAAGGACACAGTGGACAGTCACAGATTTGAAGGAATAAACACATTTTTACATGGACTAGAGAACACATTTAGAATGTGGAATCCACAGGGGATGTTTGTGTCATGTCAGCATATCCTGAGGGAGAACAGGGGCAGCCAAAAAATGGACCTGCCCTATTTCCAGCGCTTCTGGACAGGGCTCACCACAAAGGAAGAAAGAAATCCCAGACCTCACTCACCTCTCACTGACAGCGAGGTTCTGTTGCTTTAAATAGCCCAGAAAAGTGTTGAGGACCCAACTAGTCACCTTTTTTGGCTCTGCCCTAGTTTCTTTTATCACATTTTGGAAGAACTCCAGTAGGCCGACTTCGTTCTGTTAGAAAAAAAAAAGAAAATTACATAAAGCCTTCCCAAAAATGAAAGATCAGCATTCTGAAGGCAAATCGGAAACTGTCACCCTTTGCCTCTTCTGAGACAGCCACTTTTTCTTTGCTAAACCCTGAGATGTCACCAGAAAATTCTGATCACTTTCAGCTAATGACAACTATTCTACTACTGTCACTGTGCATTTACATAGCATTTTCTCAAAAGGATAAACACATTTTAGAGAGCCCTGACTTTGCAGACCAGAGGGACGGTAAAACTCCACATCCTCCAAACTCACTTGCTTTCTCTGTCTGCTGTGTGTAACCTACACTCTCCATCCCTGAGCTGTAAACTAGGCCTAAAATGTTTGGCCTGACTTTAATGCCCCTTCTCTTTCCAGGCCTGTCCTCTGCTGAAGTCCTAGTAATTGCTAGAAAAGAGGGTAACAAACAAAACAAAATCAAGAAAGAACAAACAGAATATTCTACCTGTAAAAAATCAAAAGTGATCTTCACATCATGACAAGAAGTAGACAGGAATGGTTCTGAAATGTTTTCAAAATGAGGGAGAACAGGGACACATGTCACCCACTTAGGCCACTTAATAACAGATAGATGGGGCAGCAGCCTCCCAGCCTTCTGAGCTGAGCCAGGTACAACAGGCCCTGCCTCTCATCGTGTTCTGGGAAAATGATCAGCTGGAGACTTGTTTCATCAAGACTGTACCACTTCTCCCCCTCTGGACTGTCAGCCCCACGAGTCAGGGCCGTGCTCTCCTTTTTAAAGGAGTAGCTACAGCTAAGTCCATGTGGGCCATGGCAGATGCTCGGTGTTAGGCTGGTGCAAAAGTAATTGTAGTTTTGCCATCTTTCAATGGCAAGAACCACAATTACTTTTGCACCAACCTAACATCAGCAGACGGCATTGAGATCTCCTGTCACCATGTATGTGTGTTAGGAATCACACACGAGCATGCATTCTTATCATACCATGTTCACCTTTAAATACTGCAACTCCCACAACTACGCATATGACCAGCCCTGAGGCACCTACCACATTCTATACTACAGCTTGCTGCCAGCTCAGATAGATTTGACACAAGAAATTTAGCTAAGTCCTACTATTTCAATAAGAAAAATAAAAACTGTGCTGCTCAGAAAGGGAAGGCTGAGATTTCCAAATTCAGAGGATATACATTTTAAGTAGCAGATTTCCCTTACCCGCAGAAATTCAAATCAAACTACACTTTTCTTGAAATGTTCCTTTTAAGTTCACACTGCACCTAAGGCTCCTACCCCTGCGCCTTTCAGAGACCCTTCCTTAACCAAAAGAATCTTCTGGAAAAAATGAGATACTGGGAAGAAGCAAGATATACTACCAAAAGTGCTCTCCAAGTGTAGCTATTGTAGCTGCTGGAACATACACACAGGCACAGCAGAAATTCTGTAACAAAAAACCCTACATGTTCTTTGTAACAGATAAATTCTCTGGTGACAAGCCTACTGAATAATCCCGTAATCATCTCTTGAATCTCTTTTCAAGCCAGTGCTATTATTCTGCTCATGCTAAACCAGGGCAGAGGCCACCTCGGCAGCCCAAGCTTGACTACAGATAAAGGCAGAGCCAGGCAACATGAAGAGGAAGTTCTGCTTAACTTATGGAAAAGTATTCAAACTTCCACAATAGTACACAGATCACTGGGGAAGCAGAAAACTGCTATCTGGCCCAAATCAGACGGGCAGAATTCCCTTTGTTCTAACCCAGACAGGCTGGCCCACTGGTAAAATGAGCTGTCAGGAGAGCTCTTTGCTTTGCCAGGGAAAGAGTTTTCTAAATCCACCTAGAAATATTGCACTTAAACTCACAGACTCACAGGCTTGGCTGAGTTGCTGGGACGTGATGAGTATCTATTCCTCTACCCTTGGGTGGTTTTTTTATTGGATGGATAACACGGCAAGTCAGATTTCTGTTTGTCTTTTCATGTCAGTGCTGTGATGAAGCCTCTCTGAGCTGGAACTGTACTTCACTAGGGGATACATGGTTTCAGTCCACAATTTAAAGCAGACAGGAAAATCTGTGGTGGTGATAGGGTGAGCTATAGGGAGCGGGGCTGAAGGAGGCTGAGCCGCAGCCACCCAGGGAATGATGGATCAATAAAAGCTGCACATGGGCTGCCCGCTCTGCTCTTCATAGCAGAAGCCACTTCTCAGGGAAGAAACACATACATTCTAGTTTCCTCGTCTTCTTAGTTTTTCCATGAGATTGGCAAATGCTAATAAGCCTGGCACGAATCTCAGAAGTCTCTGGTGAACATGTCAGTGCAGCCATCTGGTTTTCTCAGAAAAACAGTGAGCCGGTAATTCCCTTACATAAAAATCATATGAAGAGCAATGCAGAAAGACCACGGCAGTAGCGGACCTTTAACGTCCTCCTCAAAAGCCACAAGCAAGCATTCGCCTCGGGATCAATCTACTACACGCGACAGAACTGCAACTTCGGCGACACAGACAGTCCAGTCCCCTGGCTGACTGCGACTCTAATTGTTCCTTCAGATGGCTAAAGCAGCAGGCATGACTGGTCCTGTCTTTTGTATAATACCTGACAATCTCTACAGCTCTATGACTGGGAAACATCCTTTTCACATTTTAATCAAATTTCCCAAAGCACTGAATGACACCCAGAGCCACGGCCAGCTCCGCCTCTCAGACGTGGCAGGAACCCTTGATTACTAATGATTAGTCAGGTGATCAATGCTGGTGTGAGGCAAAGCAGAGGGACCTGCTCACCGCCACTGCCTGCTCAGGGAAGGAACCTTGGTCTACCCTGCACTAGGCCCTGGGAGCAACCTGCCTTGAAGCGGTCTTCTGCATCCCACCTTCAGAGATGATCAAATGCAAATGCTGGAAGACGTTCCAGTTGGAATACGATGAAGGCTGATTTCTCAACTGCATTTCTTGTTCTAAGTCACACACCCTGTGAAGCTGATGATAGGCCAGAAACGAGGTGGACTCTATTTATTTACGAGAAGGAAACCTGATAGAGCCAGCTGCCCAGTGGCAGACTCAGAGAAGAAAAAGCAGCCCAGAAGAATGTAAGTTGAGGAACAGCTGGTTATGTGACAGGGAGTGTTCCGACAGCTACAAGGGACCCCAGATGAACCATTCTGGGCTAGTCAGAGGTGCTCAAGAGTATCTACTGAATATGTGCTAGACACAGAGCTCAGCACCGGGCCCTGTGGGTGGCTGCGTGAGGCTGCTGCTGCTGCTGAGGACAGTGATAACCAGAGTTACAGCAGCAGCGGTGACGGGCGCCAGGCACCATCTACACACTCTCCACATTACCTCAGTTCATCCCAACACCAACCGTCTTAGCTCAGCACTCTCAGGACTTTTACAGATGAGGACACGACGCACTAACTTGCTTGAGGTCCCACAGCAAGAGAGCACTAGAACTAGGCCCAACCTCTGCAGTTTGTGCTTTTAACCTCTGCGTGGCTCTGCCTTTGAGGAAGGCAAGGTCATGGTCTTTGCCTGCCTGGGGACCGAAACTGAGCACCTAGGAGTGCCAGGCGCAATGGGAGGCAGCCAGCTCCTCTGAAGAAAGCGCTGTCCCACACTTCCATTATTCTATTTGAGAGCTGCCAGCTGTTCAAAGGTTCTTAACATATTAAAAATGTTGCAAGGAAATTAACTTTGAAATCAGAAGGAGAAAATGGGAGGTTTACTTTCTGCCTTTGCCAGTGTACACCTAGGCCACGTGGCACTCAGCTGTGGCACAACACACACCCGTTCCCAGACCAGGAAGGAAGACAGCTGCACGCCCACCGCACAGACCATGCTGGGCTCTGGGGACGGAGGGCGGCCAGAGCTCCTCTGCCCCTCTCCTGCCCCCTGCCTTGCCTCTGCATCCCCTCCCCACGCTACTGATGCCCCAGAAGAGGTCCTGTGAGCACACCCAGACCTGGACACTGCACAATCCTGATCAAGACAAATCCTGTTATTTCTCATATTGGTTTGGTATTAAGCATATTGTATTTTATTTATTATTGCATTCTAATTCCTCTAATAGAGTAACTCCTACCTAACTGGGCAGGTCATGCCTGTGATGGGAGCTGCTGACTACACAGAGCCTCTGCATCTGCAGATGGAACCATAGGGGTTTCCACTGGACAAAGCTCTCCCATGTCACAAGGTGTCATTTTGCAGAGGCACACACTGGAATTGCATCGTCCCCTTTGCAGCGGGGTGCTGGGGTGAGCAGCTGCTGAGCATGTGTGCAGGCGCTGGAGGAGGCTCATCACCTGCATATCAGCACAGGCTCTGCTGTTTCATTATTCCTGTGGATTTGGTCATTCCTACAAAGTGAGAAAAACAAAACTCAAATACAACAGCTATGTAAAGAAACGGCCCTGAAAATAACACCAAATGCTAGTGCTGGGGATGGCAATGAAGCAAAGAGGCCCAGGACAGCGATGGCTCTCAGCCAGAAAGCAGGCGCCAGGGCAAGGCTAAGGACTGGAACGTTCAGTGGGGCGGTGGCTTGGGTGGGTGATGTGAATCGGTGCCCCTTCTGCTTTTCACAGAAACAAGAAGCCTCTGCAAAAATCCTTCCGCGAGTGCTCCTGTGAACAGAAAAATTACTTACTTAGAGAGGCCTCGTCAGTGGAGAAAACAAAAGGAAGTTAATTGGTGGTGAGAGGCTGGCACAGGAAATATGACCACCCCCTCGAGAGTGTCAGGAGAAAGCTAGAACAATGCAGGACCTCCACTGCCGCTGGCAAGAATACAGGGATCTGCAGAGGCTCTGAAATGGACCCACAAACATCACGGCTGTGTTCTCCCAAGCAACACACAACTAGCGATCCAGGGCCCTGTTCTGGTCCCCACAATTGTTATTCCTGGGTCACTTCCCCAGCAGGGCTTGGGAGCCCCCAAAGTCTGAGCAAACCTTGGGTCCCAACCATTTCACTTGTGCTATGTTCACAGCAAAGCCGGAAAGTAGACAGATCGTGAGTTCAACTCAGGCACCAGTTCCATTCAGGGGATATTCAGACTAACGTGAAAATGACCTTACATCCTCTGAGATGCAGTAACTCCAGGGGAGATGCTGAAGGAAACCAATTTGGGAATAACAACTTCCCCCGAATAATCAAAATCCAAATTCAGGTACTACAAGCTGACAGCAGACCGGCACAGCTAAAAGGCTGTATCTGCACGAATGGGACACAGGCAGTGTGTTGTCAATAAATCAATTCCAACTGTAGTCACATTCCAGTGCACCGACCACCACCACTGCCAAATCGTCCCCACGTGGAAGGAACCTGAGTTGCTCAATAGGAGCTTTCTGGCTGGAGCTTAGAAACAGCAACAGAGGCAGTGAGGACTTGCTCCCTTCCTCCAAGATCTGCCTGAAACCTGAAATAATATATATTTATCCTGAAAAGGAAATGATTCCACAGGAAATTGGGCTTTGGAATGGGTTGGGGACAGAACCCCTGTGGGTCCCCAAGGCTGGCACGCCTCCCTGCACTGTCTCCCTACTGGGCAGGATCCTGAGGGATCACATGGCTCTGAGCCCAGAGCATCTTCCCCTCTGAAAGCTCCTCATCCCTTGCATCCAAAAGAAATGAACTGCTGGTTTTACAGAAGTAGAGTTAGATGATACTTCTTTTTATTCAACCTTACCAGAACAAAACTTGGTTACTTTTCTAGTGTACAGAGTCACTGTAAAAGCACCCTTAAGCTAGCAAGCTCTGTTGGCAATTTTTATAAAATGAAGAATAAAATCAATTTTGAAAATTGCACGGAGCTGAAATATGGTGCCTGACGATGTTGGCTAAATGGATTTTCCTTCAACAGTAGTTAGAAGGTGAGTTACTGTGTACCTCAGTAAGTCTGGCCAGTCTAAAACCAGTCAATATGGTTTTAGATACTATTAGCTTTAAAGTAGTATTACATATGGGATAGATAGATATTTATCACGGGAAATTATTTTATAGGCGATTCATCCAGAAAGCAAACCTGGTCATTTCTAGCTTACCAGCCACTTAACGGAAAATTCTTGAAAAACAATCCACTTAACAACCAGCTGTAGTCATATCCTTCCTGTTTCTTTGTCCCTTGGCGACACCTTAACCTTTTCCATGATGTCAGAAACAAAGGATTATGATTTTAAAAGTGGAAGAACCAGCTGGAGAGAATGAAGTTGTAAGTAAGATGACACATCCTGAGGCTGACCATAAAGACAAACATAAGCCTACGGCAGCCCAGGGTGCTGACTCAAGGGCTCGCAAGCACATCTTCCACAGTCTCACTGGGGCCATGCTGGATTTTTCTACAACTCTGTCTTTCATGGCTCTCAAAGAACCATTTTAGCGTGTTGCTTGGTGTCAACACTCTTGTCCCTGGCGGCATATTCTTTGGAGTCTGCTTGGCTGTATTTAGGCTTTTTTAGATTCAATGAAGATGTGGCTGTGTCTGTCATCGTCGGGGTAAGTGAGTCATCACCCCTTCTTTCAGCTGGGGAGGGAAACAGCTCTGGTTACCCTGCAGAGCCCTCCCAGCTCCAAAGTGTCAGAGGTCAGATGTGGAATCAAGGGTGTCTGTCCCCGAGTCAGTGTTTTAACTCAATGCCCTGTAGGGCTGCTCCGGAGAGACATGGAAAAGCTGATGCACTGACATTTGGAACTAGCATCAGGCACTGTAGTCAGGGTGGCAGGCCCTCAAAAAAACACTCAACTCGGGATGCTCTGGCTTCCTCCACTGAAATCTCCCACAGATGAGCTTCAGATCTTCCCACCTACTGACTTCATGCACAGCCAGGGCCCTGTGAGCTCATCTCTGCTTCCTACCAAGTATCCATTACGTGCCAGGCTTGAAGGACAGGAGGCACCAGGCAAAATCAAGCCACAAACTCTGTCCTACGTGGAGACACTTTTCAGATTCTTTTTTCTTTTTTTAAATTTTAGAGACAAGGTCTCTCTCTGTTGCCCAGGTTGGACTGCAGTGCACGATCACAGCTTGCTACAGCCTCAAATTCCTGGGCTCAAGCAATCCTCCCACCTCAGCCTCCTGAGTAGCTGGGACTACAGGTGTGTGCCACCATGGCCGGCTAATTCAAAATAATTTTTTTTTGTGGGGGTCTCACTATGTTGTTGCCCAAACTGGTCTCGAAATCCTGGCCAAAAGGGATCCTCTTACCTTGGCCTTCCAAAGTGCTGGGATTACAGGTGTGAGTCACTGTGCCTGGAACTTCCCAATGATTCAGACAGGACTCAAGTGCCTCCAGCAGAAAGTTTAAGAAACACAATAAATAAAGCTGCAGAGGACAGCTTATATTACTTTTCTTCTAACTTTATTTTTCCACTTGGAAAATAGACATGATTTCTGCTTTTCATTGGCGTTGACTGATTTTCACTAAATTTAGTGGATGGCACTTTATGTTTATTTATAGGGCAGTCTGGCATCTTAAAAACCAATAGGAGTGGTAACAACTTTTAAATGAATCTATGTTCTGTGACTGTGCAGAACAAAACACTAGTGGCATGAACGTTAACAAAAGTAAAAACTACTTTCTCCACTAATGAAACAAAAGTGACCACCAATAGCAATTAACTAAAAACATTATTTCTCTTTGACTAATGTACATTTTATAAGCAAGCGGGCAGCAGGGCTTAGGAATGAAGAGCCTGGGCCTTGAAGTCAGCATGATCTGAACGTGGCTCCAACACGGGCTTGGGGAAGTTACTGCACCAGGGAGGTTACATTTCCCTACCTGTAAATGGGGAGAGCAGCAGTCCCTGCCTCAGAGGGTTGCTGTAAGGATAGATTAAAAAGTGGTACAATGTGACTTGCAGAGCATGCTAGAAGCAGGCAGCCTTTTCTAGGCTGCTTAGGCAAATGGCTACAACGCTTTTGTGTTCTCTGAGTGAAGTCAAGCACAGAATTTAGGAAGAGATGCCCCATGGATACCAGCCGGGTAGGATTTTGCTAAGAAAAATGCACATGCATATAATTCTGATCATTCTATTATAATAACGACTACTGATATACTGACTCAGAGAAAAACTTGTTATGCTATTAGAATCTCTTGTTTTTCAGAATCCTAATGCCTGGATTTCAGCTTCAACATTTCTATTCTTTAATCTTTACAAATGAGGTTATGTAGAGAAAAGGAAATGCTTATATACTGCTGCTGGGAATGTAAATTAGTACAGCCTCTATGGAAAACAGTATGGAGGGTCCTTAAAGAACTACAAATAGAGCATTCAATCCAGCAATCCCACTACTGGGCATCTAGCTAAAGAAAAAGAAATCATCATTTAAAAAAGATACCTGCACGCAAATGTTTATCACAGCACTAGTCACAATAGTAAAGATATGGAATCAACGTAAGTGTCCATCAACGGATGACTGGATAAAGAAGTTGTGGTATACCTACACAATGAAATATTATTCAGCTATAAAAAAGATGGAATCATGTCTTTTGCAACAACATGGATGGAACTGGAGGCCACTATTTTAAGTGAAACAACACTGAAACAGAAAATCATATACCACATGTTCTCACTTATAAGTGGGAGCTAAATAATGTGTACCCAGGGACACAGAGTGTGGAATAACAGACACTGAAGACTTGGAAGGGTGGGAAGGGAATAAGGGATGACAAATACTTACTGGCTACAATATATATGATTTGTGTGATGGTTACACTGTAAGTCCAGATTTTCCACTATGGAATATATCTATGTATCAAAATTGCACTTGTAGCCCCTAAATTTACATTATAATAAATTTTATAATCATAAATATTTGTGTATAATTTTATAATATATATAAATTTATATATAGAGAAAAGCTAACCTTGCTACTCTAGCTTATATCAAGTTGCCTTGATATATATATACACGTACACACACACAAAATCAAGTTGCCTTGATTTCTCATACAGGAAATTGACTTCATACATAAATAAAAGAAATCCATTTCATATATATATATATATATATATGAAATCAAGGCAACTTGACATAAACTAGAGAAGCAAGGTTAGCTAAATAGGTTGAAGTTTTAGGTGGGGCAAGATACCCCATGATTCTCTGGGTTGTCAAAGCATGGTTTATATATCTGACCTTTGGAAACGGGGATGCTGTTATCAGGAATGCTGCTTCTCCCAGGATTTTCCTGTGTGCTGTGATAACATCCCATTCACTCACCCATCTGTCCACCCAGTCATGGAGTACCTACTATGTGTCAGGTATTGTGTGTGGTAGACGCTAAAGTATAACATTAGAGTTCTGTAAATATTAACAATAATTTGGTGCTCACTGCACAATAAAATGACAAGATAAATTAAAGACTGGAGTTAAATTCTGAAGTTTGTCATCATTTGTGGGTGAGGTGTGCGTGGGGGTAGGCATGTGCATAATGCCTAATTTAATAAGCAATCCAAAGACACAGAGCACAGAGTCGCAGCTCTGCAAAGCACACCTCCACCACTGCTATTTATTTAATGAATACTCCTGGGCGCTCTTTAAATTGAAAGATGGTTCATTAGATTTGTGCATCTGCCCTTCTCAGCAATCTGTTGTGTTTTTGATGAAGGCAGGAAAAAACATGAACATATCATTTTCGGGCATGTTATGAGTAACGCAGCTTCCAATGATTACAAAGTCATAAAGGGCTCAGGCTGCCTAATTTCAGGAAAACAATTTGTCTGAATCATTCTCTTTCCATTCCTATCTCATTCTAATCTCACTTATCTTGGAAATTTCAAGTACTAGCCCTTTAAAGGAGAAATACTAATCACCCAATACATTATCTGCAAGCCGTAAAAATAAGCATGTTTTTAAGGTATCAAAAAAAGTCCTTTCAAAAATGGCCAAAAACTTTACCCTTTTTTTTCCCAACCAAGTTAACCACTACCTCTTGTGGGCCCTGATCCTACATTATTTATCTGTCTAGTGTAATCTGTCCTGGGGGCTGGTTTTTGTAGTGTGTGTGTGTGTATAAATTCTTGGAAGTCAAAAAAAAAAATCTTAAAAAAAATCTTTTGTTTCTGTCTCAGTACCTGCTGCACAGAAGATGCTAATAAAAGTGCTGAACTAGGCCGGGCGTGGTGGCTCACACCTGTAATCCCAGCACTTTGGGAGGCAGAGGCAGGCAGATCACTTGAGGCCAGGAGTTCAACCAGCCTGGCCAACATGGCAAAACCCCATCTCTACCAAAAATACAAAAAATTAGCCAGGAGTGGTGGCGCATGCCTGGAATCCCAGCTACTCGGGAGGCTGAGGTGGGAGGTGGCTTGAATCCGGGAGGCAGAAGATGCAGTGAGCCGAGATCATGCCACTGCACTCCAGCCTGGGCGAGAGTTGAGACCCTGTCTCAAAAAAAAAAAAAAAAAACAGCGCTGAACTAAAAACTGAAGGTAGGTTTCCCCATACAGGCCTTTACACTACTAAAATATAGACTCACTCATTTGCCAGCCCCTAGCAAACACCTATTTAAGGCCTACCAGGTTTGGGCACCATGCAGGACCCATGAATAAAGACAAGGACACAAACACAAACACAAAAATGTTCCTGCCCTCATGGAGCTTATGCTCAGTGAGGTGAGGCAGACGCTGTCCCCATTACCCCTCATCAATGGCCGAGAGTGACAATCCTATGGAAATGCCCTCTGAAGGAGGCACAGATTCTCATATAGTGCCTTGAACAGAAACAACTGTATTCTTGAGAGGAGATTCTGAAAGTTTCTTTCACTCTCTTATGGAGACAGCTAATATACACACACACAAATTAATGTTATATACAGTGGATTTCTCTATGAAATCACATTTTGAGCAAAGAAACCTTGGCCATTTCTTGGTTCATCATACACTACCTCAAAAGGTAGGCTTGGGCTCCTGCTGAGTGGAAGGAGGTAACTTAAATCTTCGAGGCTGAGTAGCCTTGGTACCTTCCTCCCATCTCCTGTGTAATTTCACAAATAGTCATAAAAGATAGGGCTAGAATTCAGTGTTTATTTCAAGTAGGTTGGAAACTCAAGTGGCCAAGATGGTGGGGAAGATGTATAAGACTGAAACACAGTTTTGTTACATCAACCTAGGAAAAACACATGAACTGTAAGAGGCTTCAGGTTAAGAGGTCCCCTGTACGGAATGCTGACTGACTGAGTCATAGTCAAAGTGTGGCATTAAGCACTGCTGATGTTGTGCTCATCTGTGCTGAGTAGCAGAGAAGGTGAAGCAGTCCTTGCCTTCAAGATGCTGAACAACATAGACTAATAAGCACTTAAAAGACAGTGATACAATTGCCAGAGAGGTAAGAAGATCAAACAGCAGCCCACAGGAGGCAGTGACCAACTCTGCTTCTCCAAGTAGCTGATTTATGGATGATGAAGAGAGAATCATTCATTCAACATGCATCTGACTGCCTACGTTGTACTGTAAATGCTAGGATGTTACTGGAAGTGTATAAATAGACATAAATACATATATTCCAGCATCCCAATGTAGTTATGATTGGCCATCCAAAAAGCAAAAATCCAGAGTTTCCATAGATCCTGCTGCCCCAAAAGATGAGTGTGGTATATACTGATTCCCAAAGATGCAGCAACAAAACTTCCCACTTCCTAACAGACAAAACGACGACAACTGTGACAAAATGCTGCCCTCACTGATGCTGCATCACTTTAATGCTGCCATGACAAAGAAAACCACAAAGCCCCAGGCAGCTCTGAAAAGGATGGAAAATCCCTAAGCAGATCTCGACAGTGTCAAGTTCTCCACCAGCCCCATCAGACGCAGCCTCAGCCTCAAAGGACTGATACTTTTAGTCAGAATTTTCGGCATTTCGTGTGGAATAAATGTTTTCTTCTGAAATTGGCAAAACAACTGGCTGGCTTTTGGGAACGCAACATCCTGCCAGCCCTGTCATGGCTCAATACCGCTAGACATCCAGAAACCCTATATATTGATTTTCTTTTGTCCTTCAGACACATGGGTAAAACTCATCCATAACATTTGGACAGTCTTCAAGAAGTCTCCACAGCTGCTGTGGGCAGGCGTTCATTTCTACACAGAAGAAATGACTAACACAAGATTGCGTTTCATCTTCTGGTTGTATGAGGAGCATTTACCATTAAGGGTAGTGAGCAAAGGTTACTACATCTTATTCTTCTCAGTAGCATCTATGGTACAACCTAAGAAACATGCCCACCCCACTTAGAGCCCATGGCAGCCTGTGTGTGGCAGGCCTCTGAAGGACACTGCCCCATCTGCTGAGCCGAGATCGTCTTGGCATCTGATAGATACCTACCAGCAAAGTGAAACTGTGTTCCAGCAGCATCCCATACTGTTGGACGAGCCTCTCTCGGGTCACGCTGGGGAGCTCCGGGAGTGTCTCCCGAATCTGGTCAATATTGATCACTTGCTGTGGGTCTGCACCTGCGGGCAGAGATGTGGCGTCGTAGAGCACCAGGGGAGGCAAGTTGGGTTCTGGCATGAACCTGGGCAGACAGAGGAGACAGGACCTGAATCTGGAGTACTTGGATTAATGAGAAAACAAAACCTACCCCAGTAACATGAATGTTTCTGTGTTTAGATGCCATGTTACTTGCAAATATCTTCAAATGTCCTATTATGTCAATTCTGTTTCCCAGAGAAGCCTTTGCATCGGTGTCAAAACCTCCAAACCTACCCCTCTCCATGCTTATAAATAAGATGAGTGAAAGAACAACACAGGCTTGAAGCCACACTGGGATTTGTAACTGTGGATACATAATTCATTCCACAGTTCTTCAGGAATTGTGTCTACAGTTGTGTGTTGCTTCATGACGGGGATATGTTCGTAGACATGTGTCGTTAGGTGATTTTGTCATGGGACCATCACAGAGTGGACTCACATGAACCCGGATGGTACAGCCTACTACACACAGGCCATGTGGAACAGCCTACTGCTCCAAGGCTACTGAGTGTCCCAAATCCTGTAGGCAACTGTAACACAATGGCATTGGTGTATCTAAGCATGTCTGAACAAGACAGGGACAGTAAACATGCCATGTGATAATCTCATGGGACTCCTGCAGCATACATGATCCACTGTTGACAGAAGCATCCATGTGCACGCAGGACTATGTCTTCATAAAGACACAGGCTGGAAAAAATAGGACCGAATGAGAACAATCTGCTTATCAGAAGGAAAGGTGACTTCCCTCCATTTCAACATTTCTACTATTGTTAGCAGCATTTACATAAATAAAAAATGAAAGGAAAAAAATTTATCCTTGAGAAATAGAAGAAATGATATATTTTGCCTAAATAAAATGTGACAGCTGGAGGAGAGGGAGGGAGGGATGAAGAGGTGGAGCACAGGGCATAGCGAGGCAGTGGAACGTCTTTCTCGGTGCGACACGATGGTAGATGCGTGTCATTGTGCATATGTCAAACCCCACGCAACGTACCACACAACAGGGAACCCTAGTGTAAACCATGGACTCTAGCCAATATAGAGGTGTGAATATTGGTTTCATCATTGTAACAAATGAGCATCTTGCATTACTGTGGGACATAACAGGAGACTCTGGGGGTAGAGTGGGGAGGGAGAGTACCTGACAACTTTGGACTTCCCATTCAATTTTACTGTAAAGCTAAAACTGCTCTAAAAAATGAAAGGAATTAATTTTTTTAAATGTGAAAGCTGCACCATCGCATGTAATCTTATGAAACAAGATGTCCCTCCCTCTGTTCTTGTCCAGCACTAATGGTTTCTCTCTGCCCATTTTTGTCAAACGGCTTATGTAAAAAAAGCAGGGTATTCAGAAGAAGTGGTGGTTCGGAGGGAATGGACTCGAAGCACACACTACCCATCGCCTCACTGCCAGATCTCTTCTGTGAGTTAATCTGGCTTCTGAAGGCAAGAGGAAACCCACGGGAAGTTCCTGCAGCTCATTATCATCTGAGGCATCACACTGAAGCCACGGGCGGATGCAAAGCCAGACTCCACACTTAGGGGAAGGCACACCAACAGGGCAGGGAGCGACACTCGGGAATAAAGTGGGCTCCTGGGAGAACAGACTCATCCGGGAAGTTCACAGTTGATTAAAATAATTTTGACTCTAGCAGACACACAATGGGAGTTCTTGGGGTGAGGTTCACGCGAAGGGTTTATGAGTTTCTTCTTTCCCACATAAGCATGCTAATTTTGATTCTCACTGATAACAACAGCTACACTTGCATCTTTCCGCCCTTCACAAAGGAAAGGTGGCTGATCTCACAACTTTGTTGCTTAAAACTTCAACCTGCTAAACTCAATGAGAAAAAAAATAAAAGTTTCAATTTATCTTATGCCTGTTCTTAGTATCGGCTTTATTTATGGGTCTCATATTAAGTAGCTCAACTTAATTTATCATGAAATAGCATCATGCGAGGTTCAAGGGAACCACCATCAACATACGCTATCAACATCTCTTTTCTCATTTCTTCTCAAGGAGCTTCATTCAGCATAGTACTGAATCGGTTATTGAACACAAGAATAAGAAGAGCCTAGACCCCAACCTCAACTGCCATCCTCTTAGCTCAACTATGACAACTTCGACACAAAAGTGGATGAACAAGTTCTTCCAAAAGCTGAATCAGTCAAACAAGGCACTCTGAGGCTACCAAATCAAGAAACTAGTACTTTTCTCAGTAAGCATATCGAAGAGGAAGTCTAGATGTCCCATCATGTAACAACAATGACAAAAAGTGGTTTCTCAAAATTGTTGAGGATCATTATGTTGAACTTTAAATGAACTTGAAATATGCCCCAGCCCCTGATATACAGCAGTATTTTGCCATAAGCAGTAACCACCTGTAGTCCTGTTTTCCTTCTTTGTCTCTCATTGACATGGTGTACCTGCAATAGTTAAATAAGAAAACATTAAACATTGCAAGCAGCATTGACCAGCCTGTATGCGGGGAAGGGCTCCCCTACCAATAAGGGACACAGGCAAAAACAAACTCTGTGGCCTTCCATGGGAAAACCTTAAGTGAATACATTAAAAAAAAATCATAAAGAAAGCAAAATGTACAGAATAATTTTTTTTTTTTAAGAATGACTTCAATGTATTCAGCTTTCAGCCAGCTCAAACTCAGCTTGTGAGCTTTTTTCAGTATTCTGCTTAAAGTATACAATGCTCAAAATTTTGAATTAGAAAATTAAGGCCCAAGTTATCTAAACAAAAATAAGGCATCTCTACAACCAGGTCTTCACTCTGTTCCGCCTCTAGCTTCAGCTGGGAGAGGTCTAATAGATTAAGGAAGTAAAAATTCTTGCCACAAGGCAGGTAAGCTGGAAGCAGAGAAGGAAAGGGCCTAAAACTAAGCTCTCGGGCACGGTCTGGGTCACTTCAAGTCTCCCAGCAGCCCTAGGGTGTATTATATCCCTATAGGGTACACTACTTTTCTAACTGTACTTGAGGAAACCTAAGAGTGGAAAGGCTAAGCGCCTCCTTCACGGTCACATGGCTGGCCAGTGGCTGAGCCCAGCCCTCTCGCACCCCGCCTGGCTGTGGTCAGGACGCTCAGCAATGTGAACTCACCCCAGCTGGTGATGAAATGAGCGTGTTTCATTCAGAATTTCACCTCCATTCTCAAGTTCATCGATTTGCCTCTGAATTTCATAGTCTAGGAAAAACACACTAATTTAGCATCATATTTTGATTATACCTTTCATCTAGTCAAGCAATAATTAGAAACAACCTTTCTCAATCTTTAAGTAAAAAAAAAAAATCAGGAAGATTGTTTATAATTATCCTTCCCTTACACGCTGTATTTCCTTCTCACTGCCATCGTAGAATATCGGTGCTGGAAAGGGCCTTAGGAAGGCAGGCTCCCTCCGTGTTGAGACAATTCAGGTTCAGAGAGATCATTACGCAACCCCATGCAGATGATGTGACTTGGCAGAAGTGGGGCTGGGCCCAATATCTAGGTCTGAGATTGCTGCCTACCAAGGGTTCTTACCCTGGGAGCCTGGGACAGGCTTCAAAGGCTCTGGTACCCCCAAAATTATACACAAAGTGTGGGTTGTGTGCATATGTGCGGGTTTTGGAGAGAGGGTCCAGCATTTGCATTATCTTTTCAGAGGGGCCATGGATCCATGCCTCACCATCAAATGAGGGAAGCTGTGGGAATCAAAACACAATCACAATTGCTAAGCTGCTGCTGCTTTTTTTTTTTTTTTTGAGAGATGGGGGTCTCACTATGTTTTCCAGGTTAGTCTCAATCTCTTGGCCTCAAGCAATCCTCTTGCCTTGGCCTCCCGAAGTGCTGGGATTACAGGCCAGGCATAAGCCACTGAGCCCAGCCTGCTAAGCTTCTTTATGAAAATATCTTGAGCCTCCATCTTAACTCTCCCTCCCACCATGTACTACCTTCCCTTGCCCAAACCTAAACCCTTTATCCGAGCTGCTAAGAGGCAGCAACACCAACACATGTCAGTTTTTGCTGCCCATCTCTCCCCAACTCCAGTGATCTCTTTGGTTGACACGAGATGATGGCTAAATGGCCTGACACTGGGAGAAAAAGGTGGTGGAAAGAATCACAGATTTGGAGAATTGAACCCATAGTAGTAAAGCTTTGGCTCTTCCACTCTGAGTCAGACCACAGGGAGAATTCTCCCTCAGACTGGTCCTCCAAAGAGTTCTTCATAGGACAGGAGGAGGCTAGGCACAGCCAAAAAGATGCTGGGGTCTCCTTCATAACTTGTGGATGACTCTACCTAAAATCCGGCTGCTTTTACTATCACCAACTCTTAAAATAACAGGTCCCAGCCCACTACTACCCAGCCTACTACTGCCTGCATTTCCTCCATTTGTTCCAGGCTTCCCACCAACTTGGCTTATAAGGGTTTTCCCTGACTCAAACCTTTCCCGGCTTTGGGAACATGGGTTATGTCCCTTTCTGGAGGCAGAACAGTTCGCCATCTTTAGTCTGCCTTCATATGGGAGCCTATCCCTTCCCTCTCTGCTCCCATAAGCTATCCCTTTGACCACTTTAATGCCTTTTTCCTGAAGACTGTCTTCATTGAGGCTGGTTGAGTCACTTCAGGTTCAGGACAATAGGTTTAACACAAGACTAGAATTGTCTTTTCTGTACTGTTTCTAATATTTTCTTGACAAGACCAGGGCTCTATTAAACATTTTGGCTACAGCAAAACTTTGGCAACAAACTCAGTTATCTTGGTATCTGTGCACTCTTGAAGCGGTACACTTCAAACTCCATCCCTCCTTCTTCCTCTCTAGATAGCTTCGGTTTTAAAAAGTCTTTTTAGTACTCTGAGGTCCTCCCCTTGAATTCACAGTTACCTATATCTATGGGACTGCCCAGATATTTATCTTGCTAAACTATTTTAATTATTATACATTATTATCATCAATGAAATACCCACAGTGTGTGCTCCAGAAAGACTACTCTTTGACTGCATGGGCACATAACCTAGCAGTTAAAAAGAATATAAAAAGCAGGAAAACATAATGACCATTTAGGTCAAGCCATGGTCAATCTAAAATGAACAACCATGCCCTTATAAATCTCAAGCTTGTCAGAAAGAAGGTAGAAAATGGTAAAACAGAGCCATGATCTTTTGTGGATCCTCTGATAAACAGGTAGAGTCTAATTTCCCCTCAAGTCTGCTTTGAATTCAATGTAATTTTCTTTTTTTTTTTCTTAAGAGACAGAGTCTTGCTCTGTCTCCCAGGCTAGGGTGCTGTGGTGCGATCACAGCTCACTATGACCTCAAACTCCTGGACTCAAGTGATCCTCCCTCCTCAGCCTCCTGAGTAGCTGGGACTACAGGCGCACACCACCATGCCTGGCTAAATTTTTAACTTTTTGTAGAGATGGGGTTTTACTATGTTGCCCAGGTGGTCTTGAACTCCTGGCCTCAAGCAATCCACCTACCTTGGCTTCCCAAAGTGCTGGGATTATAGGCATGAGCCACTGTGCCTGGCTTCAATCTACTTTGAATAGAATACACTGGAAGTGACACTGTGTGAGTTCTACAGCTTAGGACTCACTTCTGCCTTCATCCCCCTGAAATGCTCCCACTGCCTCATAAGAAAGCCAAGGTCAGGCAAGTGCATGAAGAAAGATCACATGGATGGAGAAGCCCAGCAGACATCGGCATCAAGGCCCCAGGGTGTGAGACAGACTACCACAGACCCTCTGCTTCAGCTGGCCTGCTGGTTTCCCACAGCCACATGAGTGAGCTGACGCAGGACCAGCAGAACGGACCAGTGAAAACAAAAGTAATTCTTGCATAAGCCACTACGTTTCTGGGTTGTTTGTTACCCAGCAAGAGAGAAACAATAGGAAGAAGGACGCTAGGAGCGGCAGCTGGCATTCACCTATGGCTTTGGCCAGGAACCTGATGCTGTTGAGATTCTTCACTTCCGTTCGAACGCCCAAAGGCTCCCCAGGGTGATGCACGGATATATTGGCATCCACTCTCAACTGGCCCTCTGGAAGGAGAGAAAAAAACAACTCCTTAGAAATTCTTGGAGGTGACATGGTCTTTTAAAGGCAGGGAGTGTCAAAGGTAGCAGCATCTAACTCTACCTGCTGTTGAGTTACAGCAGCCTAACTTCAGAGTTAGGCTCTGAAGTACATGGCTGGTACTTCTGTTCCCTCGAGAGGGGTTACAGTCCTGAGGCATCTACGGTGTGCGCCTGTACATGTGAGCACATACAGATGTGTGTGTATGCACATACCAAAGAGAAGTTTTAGACACGCCAGCTGGAGAGATCTAATTTTTTTGTGCTAAATAAGAAAAACAAAACTGTTAAAACGGAGATTGACTCTGAAGTTTTATACTGAAGTTTTTTTCAAACTGTCAGAGCTGAGTTGGAGGAAAGGCCTCGTATATCTGATCACCCTACACTGCTCTCCAATGGAATGTGGATTTCTAACAGTGATTCCAGGAGATTGAGAGGAGAGTCCTTGAGAATTTGCAGCTCAAGGGCAAGAACTGAAACCTGGGCTTTTCCCCCCTCCTCCTTCCTCCAGGTACTGTAATAATCTCCTCCTTCCACAAACATGACTCCAAATCCTTCCTGACGATTTGCCACAGCAGAAAGGCAGCGCTGTTACGAAGTCGGGAGTCTGTGGTGGGACTCAGAGAGATGCTGACCCCATGCTGGGAGGACCTTCTTTGACCCTGGAGGCTTCTCAGATTAGGAGCAACAAGCCCTAAAGAAACACGCAATGTGTGGAGAGGACTAAAAGGCTCTTGAGGAAGAGAGAGAGAGAAAAAAAAAAATTCCAAGACAAACAGATGTAGGTAAGAAAGAATCACATTTGGCACCCTAGAAAGTAAAGCTCAGATTCTCTATTCCCCCTTTCATTTACAACATTTAAAAGAGAACAGAGTGAGAAGACAAAATGCTGGATTTTATTTTCCTAGTTAAGTTTTTAAATTAAAAAGTAATCTGCCAAACCTGAGTGTCTTGATGGGCTGAATAAATTCATTTCCCAAGATTCCAAAGCAAAAGCATATTAAAATAATAAAAGTAGTCAAAATGAATTCCATGTCATGAAAAGGAACTGGTTCTCTGTCATTCTCCCAGTGCTGGGCGGTGCAGCCTATACCAAGCTGGAGGTCACCGGCAGCCGGTGGCTGACACCTCACCACTCATTCTCAGAGAAAGGGAAGGGTTCACCCAATTGCCACCCATGCTGACAGGGAAAAGATACCTCTTAGCTCAGACATTACTCTCTCTCCAGCACTGACTTCTCAACATTTTTACAAGAATTCTGTAGCCCCTTATTTTTAACCCCTTTTTTTGACAAGTTGTGTGTATCTGCATCTCAGGCAGTCCCAACTATTCCTGACATCCTGAGACTCTCGGTCTAGGAACCCTGAGGTCATCTTCTACTTCTCTGTTTTATTTGCCCCTTATATCCAAACTGGCAACTAGCCCCTACCAGTTTGGAAGCTGCCAAATATCCCTCATGTCTGTCACGGCCTTTCCATTTCCGTCGCTACCACCCTTGCCCAAGGTCCCTCGCCTGAGGTCTCCGAGCTTCAGGCTTAGGTTATAAGATCACATCCTGACTCTTAACACAGTTCCCTCCTTGTCCAGGGACTGGCAATGTGGCTGTGACTTTCATACTGCTACAATCTGGGTTCATCATTCCTGCTGTTTACTCAACAGCACAGACAGCTCCTACCGGATCATCTGGGCTCCTCTGCTTGGTGTTCCATAGCTCTCATCTGATTTGGGTCGACACAACCCGTATGTTCCCACTGCTCATTCCGGGAGAAAGATCTCCACCAATCAGGGCAGCCCTCTGCATACACATCCCTGTCCGCTCCACCGGCACGCTCTCTTTATCAGAGCTACTGTCCCTCTCCTCATCCCTCAAGGCTTCACTTGAGTGTTACTGCCTCCTCCTAGAAGCCCTCCTCAGCAAGCTGCAAGCTGGCCTGCACTGGTGGGTCCCCTAAACTATCAGAATACTCATAATCTATACTACATAATTCAGTATGTGACCATAGTCTACTGTGCACTGGCCTCCATCTTTAAGACCAGAGTGGAAGGCCCCTGAGGCCTGGGCCAGATTTTAACCCCCACTTGCCTTCTCAAGGGTGTCACTCTCAGTTATCCCTTCTCTCCCATACCAGTCATTACTCTTTCTCAGCATTCCATCTGACATATACATATGCAATAGTATTTCTCATTAAATGAACAAACAAGAACCCCAAAACCTATTCCCTTGGACCCAGTTCTCACTCTATCAGTCACTTAGCTATGTTTCTCTGGTTTCCTTTTCAGCAAAGCCTCTTAAACAAGTTTTGTTTGTTTGTTGCAGATACTGTCTCCACTATTTCACTTCCCATTTATTCCTAAACCCACGTCAGCCTGGCTTCTCTCCCCATCTCTCTAAAAATGCCCTTG
Organism: Piliocolobus tephrosceles; assembly: GCF_002776525.5. Classification (NCBI taxonomy): domain Eukaryota; kingdom Metazoa; phylum Chordata; class Mammalia; order Primates; family Cercopithecidae; genus Piliocolobus; species Piliocolobus tephrosceles. The sequence continues at coordinate 38,160,837 of NC_045436.1, read as the reverse complement.
TCAGAGTCACCAACAGTCTCCTGGCTGCCACATCCAGTGGACAAAGGACACGCTTGTCTTCACCTACTGGACACCTCAGCAGCATGTGACACACCAACCGATCCTTCCTTCGTGAAGTATCTTCCTAGTTCAGCTTCTGCCACCTTTTGCTCCCAGTTTTCCTCCTCTGGATGCTTTATTTCCATTTCATTCACTGATGCCTTCCTTCCCGTCCAAACCCAGGACCCCCTTCCTTATCTAGACTCTCTGGGTGGGCGGACACAGTTTTAAATACCACCTGGTGCTGAGGATGCCTACATTTGTCTCTCCAGCCCAGACCTCTCTGAGCTCCACACTTACAGCTCCGGTATCTATTTGATACCTCCACTTGGAGGTCTCATAAGCAGCTCAGTTTCCAAAAGGAAATCCTGATTTTGCCCCTGCACAAAGAGATTCTCGATCTCATCTTCCAATTTCAGTAAACAGCACCACCACCTAGTTCCTCCAACTTCCCTAAAGTCATTTGTGCTTCCTCCCTGTCTCTTACCTTCCACCCAGCCTATTTCTAAAAACCATCTTGTACGTCTCTCCTGTCTCTCCATCTTCATCTTCACTGCCACCAGTGCTGTTCAAAACAGCATCGTCTTCCATCTGAACTATTGCAAAAGCTTCTTAACTGGTCTCCTGGCTTCTACTCTTACCCATCTGAAATCCACTTCCCACAGAGCAGCCAGAGTGGTTTTCTAAAACATTTATCAGACTATGTTTTTCCCTTGCTTACAAGCCTTTCAGTGATTACCACTGCACCTGGGTTGAGAGCTAAACTTCCTGCCATTATCTCTGATCTACCCCTTGCCCGCCTTTACAGTGTCACCTGATGCAACTGCTCCTTCTGCTTCTGGCACAGTGGCCTTGTGCTACCTTGCTTACCTCGGGGCCCATCCCCAGCCTCTCACCAGGGCCCTGGCCTCAGCTGCTTTCTGGAATGCTCGTCTCCTGGCTCTATGCTGCCTGAGCCTTGAATCATTCTTCAGGTTTTAAATAAATGTTACCTCTTCTGAGGGGCCTTTAAAAACAACACTGTCACCTTCCAATGTGACTCTGTAGTATGGCACCCCATTTATTTCCTTGAAGCATTTGTTGCTGTAATTATTTTGTTTTATTTGTTAATGTATTTGTCACCCTCCTGAACATAAGATCCATGTGGCAGGAACAATGCCTTCTGCGGAACCTAGAGTTGGGTCTGGCACTTGGTGACTGTTGAATAAATGAAATCTTGAGCGATGCATGCCAGAACGCTGGCATTTTCCTGAGCAATGAGTAAGCAGACGGGTTTCTGTCTCACAGTAGGTTCCCGGTAAGTTCCACAGTTCTGTCTGAATAGGACTAATCTGCAGTTGGAATTCTCTGAAAGGCCCATTAAGCTCAAAGGAAAACTTCCAAAGTGTGCTGAGCTCCATCGAACCAAACTGCAACACTTGGGAGACAACTTTTTTTGAACTCAGGGAACCATGAATTGGACCTCGCCTGCTTTTAAAAATGAAAGCATCTTTCACAATTTAGAATTCTAATTTGGAAGAGGAATAAAAGCATGAGTTTCAGTCTCTCCCAGAGAAGACTACACTCCATAAATACCTGAGAGGAATCATTTAGTATCCTGCAGTGTTGAAAGAGAGTTCGCTAGCCTGGATTCAAATGCAGTATCAAACATTAACAAAAGACGTGCTATCTAGTGAAGACAAAATACCTTTTAAACAAATTAAGTTAAATTGCCTCAGTGCACAAAAGCTTTACTAGTTAGGTTTCCTTCAATGCGTTCTGCACCACTGAGGGAGAGCCTTCATTCACACATCATGAGAATGGCATTGGGCTCAATTTCTACCTTCTAGAAGTCAAGATTTATAACAGCAAAACTAAAAAAACTGTACCACTGAGCACAGTAATAAAGTGCAGTTTCATATTTTTCTCTAAAACACATTCACACAACAGAAATATAACATCAAGATAGAAATCTGTTTCTGCAAACAGCAGGGGCCCAAAGATGTGGTGGGGAAGGTCTGTTAAGCTATCTCGTTCTGATGGCTGAAAATAACAAGTTTTGACCAAAAAAAAAGTGACCAAATTTTATTGAACATATTTTACAAAGCTCATTCACCTAGATGAGTGGTAATTCCATAAAAGTATTACTACTTGTTACTGTTAATAGGAGCACTGAACATGTACCCAGCACAGGCTATTTTCGAGGCCCTGTCCTAAGTTTTCTAGACATTAGTACATTCATTAGTACATTTCTTGACATTAGTACATTCATTGTAATACACCTTTAGTCAGAAGTCCCCAACCCGGGGGCCATGCACAGGTCCTGGTCTGTGGCCTATTAGGAACCAGGAGGCACAGCAGGAGGTCAGGAGGTGAGTGGTGAGCAAGAGAGCCAAGCTTCATCTGTATTGACAGCTGCTCTTTATCCCTCGCATTACCATCTGAGCTCCGCCTCCTGTCAGATCAGCCGCAGCATTACATTCTCATAGGAGCACGACCCCCATTGTGAATTGTGCAGGAGAGGGATCTAGGCTTTTGTTCCTTATGAGAATCTAACGTTCTAATAATCTGTCACTGTCTCCTATCACCCCCAGATAAGGGACCATCTAGCTGCAGGTAAACCAGCTCAGCGCTCCCAGTGATTCTACATTATGGTGAGTTGTATGATTATTTCATTATATATTACAATGTAATAATAGAAATAAAGTGCACAATCAATGCAATGCACTTGAATCATCCTGAAACCACCCTACCTTTGGCCCCCCAAGTCCACGGAAAAATTGTCTTCCACGAAACCAGTCCCTGGAGCCAAAACGGTTGGAGACTGTTGGTTTTGGTGACAAAGCCACTGAGCTATTCCCGAGGCCTTTCAAACTTAACCTATCCAAACTGGAATTCTATGTTTTCTCCCACAAAGTAATTCCTCTCAGCCAGCTGCCGCAACTCTATCAGATGGCCTTGATCACTTCTTTTCCTCTTTGGTTTCTTCTTTTCCCTTTCTATACAAAATTATTTGGGGGCATGTTTTTTAAGTGTGGAAAGTGAGGCTCAGAGAAATCAAAGCCTGGGCACCTATAGCTAGAAGTTGTAGGACAGGATTCCAAGCCAGATCCGGGACCTGGCAGCCCTTGGCACCCTGCCTTGCTATCCTGCCTCTCTTAAGTCAGCATCTGTGATGTTGTCACGACACTGCCATGGCTGCCACTAGGGAAGTGGTATGATGCTGTGCTTAGAGAAAGGGCTCTTGGACCCAGACACACCTGGGCTCAAGTCTCAGCTCCGTTACTTCTTATGAGCCTTGGGCAAATAACCCCCATCTCTCTAAGCCTCAGTTTCCTCACCTGCAACAGGCAAACACTAGCACCTACTTCTCAGCAATGTCATTAAAATTTAAACGAGATGATAAATTAATTTAAAAATGCCTAGTGAACTGAGGAGCGCATACTAAATGTCCCAACTGGTAGATATCATTATCGCCGAAACACTTAGCATGTCTACTTCTGTACACATTCAACTTAACATACTATTAATACTTTGGGCATCTCCTCAACAGGGGCAAAAGGCTGTCCACTGAGAAGGAAATGACTTGGAACCTGGGCTGACTTGTTCTATGCTCATCAGCAAAACTATCAGGAACTCACTGAACCACAGCCCAGAAGCAATTAGGCTTCATTCCACAGCACCCTGGGTGTCCACCAGTCTTCAGTGTCACTTCTTCAGGGTGGCCCTCAGCTCCTGAGCTGCAGGCTCCAAGGCCAACACACTGGTCCTAAAGGGGTTGGGGGAGGGACGGAAGGATGAGCAAAGGAGAGGGGGCTGATAAAACGCTCACAGCAACAATGAGTTGGCTCCCTGCAGACTCCAGGCAGACCTCAGCTCCCACAGAACTTTAGAACAACCAAAGCCTCTCGGCTGCTGTGCTAAGAGCCATTGGATTTGTATTTAAAAGAAACAAAAAGTGCCACAACAAATGAGATTTAATGAACACTCTCAGCTGTCACTGACTGATGAGTTCTTGCCACTATGGTTTATCTCTTGGCAAGGACCCAGATGGGACTATTTCTCAGCTAACAGGTGGCCTATTTATGATCCCATAGGGTTGGTAGGAATCACAGTTAGTTTGAAGAAGAATGGGATAATAAAAACTTTCTTAAAGCAATCAACACTTGGAGCATAAATGGATAACCATCCAACGTGCCCATATTTCATTTGTGTTCTGTGGATTAAAAAAAAAAGTGGCATGAGCAATAAATCTAAAATTGAGAATTCTCTTACTCTAAAAGAGACCGTTGTCTCTGTAAAGAAACTTGTAGGCAGCTAACCTTTATGCCACTCAAACTCATGTGGCTGTGTTTTTCCAGTCTTAAGCTTACAGAAAATAGCAAATAAGCAAGTTCTCTCCTCAGATTCAACATGTACCAGGGCTCTGATGTTATAATTTGTTGCTTGTTACACATTCTATATGACAAATGTGGCACTACAAATCCAGAAGTTCTCCTGTAATGTGGGAAATACATTATGTGACATGCTAAGCTTGGTAAATAGTATTATCAGACAGCACGGAGACGAACATTATCATCAACGGCATTTCCTGGGCACCTGCTGTGACTACTGTACCATGCTATGGAAAAATGCAATTGTAGATTCAGAACCTATATTTTATCTCCTCTCCATCAGGGCGTGCTCTGAGGGTGGCAGAAGTTTTCAAAAAGTCCCTAGGAACAGAGTATAGGAGAAAACGATGGCAGAGGCTACCCTTTAGGGCCTTATGGGAGAGCAAAGCAGTACCAGGCCAGGGCAAAGCACATCTAGAGTCATGAGGAAATCGAGTGTGACCAAAACCTATGATCTTTATATGCAATTTGCAAATGCTTCAAATGTGTAGTCTGGTCCCAAGGGTGCAAGTGTTTCTTTTATTTGTTTTAGTTTCCTACTGTATTTCCACTGAATTTAATTAAGATTTTATCTCAGGGTAAGGTTTTCATAATCTTGGCTTATAGTCAACATAATTTGGCTTCCGCTGTATATGGATGAAAAATCTACGAAAGAAAAGAAACAGACTCAAAGGAAAAGAGGCAACTAATGACAAAGTGCTATCTATACGGAACTCACTAACTAAGAACTGTTCTTGATAAACACAGTGTCTTCTTCCTGAGAAAGACTGAACTGTTCAAAACCATTATTTCATTAAGGGTTTGGTGTGTCTGCAATGTTGTTGGTCGTGTATTTATATTTGGTTGCGGGCTCATCAAAGAATCCAAGGAAAATTCTAAAAAACAGGGTTGCAAAAGGGAAAAAAATGGCTGCAAACAACCTCAATATAACTGACAGAAAATAAAACTAAAGTCAGAGAGGTTCTAGGAGGCAGGAAGGGAGAGGGAAAGAAGAAGGCTGCTTCTGCAGCTTCTACCTGCCATGTTCGCCTGGCTGGTCCCCAGGGCTTGAAGGATCAGCTGCAGCTCCCTGACAGCTGCTGCCGCCTCTTCTCCACAAGACAAGTCGGGCTCCAGGACCACCTCCAGAAGGCCCACGCCTACCAAAGAGGGCCAGAGTCAGCCTCACTGCAGTTTTCCAATTTCACCAATAGAAAAATTAGGCTTAAGTTTCAGGAAGATCCTGCCTTACTGATGGACTCTCAGAGTGGTTCTAGCCTCTCAATCATTTCTCTTCCCTTCCAGCATTTTTTTTTTTTTTTTGAGACAGAGCCTTGCTCTGTCACCCAGGCTGGAATGCAGTGGCATGATCATAGCTCACTGCAGCCCTGAACTTCTGGGCTCAAGTGATCCTCCCACCTCAGCTTCCTGAATAGCTGGGACTACAGGTGTATGGCATCACACCTGGCTGTTAATTTTTTGGTGAGTAGGTCTTGCTATGTTGCCCAGCCTGATCTCAAACTCTGTGTCAAGGGATCCTCCCACCTCAGCCTCCTGAGTCGCCAGCATTACAGGTGTAGGCCCCTAGGCTCCACTTTTTAATTTTTAACTGTTTCACTTCTTTTAATGACTGCTTAAAATATCCAGCTGCTGGGTCTGTGACTAGGTGGATAAGTTTGTCTAACTTTAGGGTGAGTTACTAGCAAGCCTAATAATTGCAGTTCAAGCCATGTTCACTAGTCAGCTGTGCCAATTCCAATGCTGATATTTTGGTATCCATCTGTCAGGCTCCTGTGACTGCTTTCTCAATTTGTTTAAGAAAACTCTAACGATGAAAAGAGGGGCCTGCAATCCAAGAACTGAAGTAGGAAGGAGAAGTAATGAAAACACTCCAGGTCTACCTGCCCTGTTCAAATCAATGAGCGTCTGCGACCTCAGGTCGTCGTGGAGGCTTTTGCCACTGTCTTGCTCCAACTGGATCTGCTTGATCCTCACCGTCTTGGGGATCACCTGACTCTGCTTCTTCCCTGCACAGACGCCGTATGTCAAGCTCCCATTCACAGCAATTGGGAGCCTCTGCTGGGTAATTTGGTAGCCTGCCTGCACACAAACATAGGGTACACACAGTCACTGGTCCACACATAAAAGCTGGGATTCAGTTTACTATCCCTTTTACAATGTCATACAAAGACAGGCCTATTTAAAGCAAAAACAGTAACAAGAAAAAAAAGGAAAAGGAGAAAAAAATTAGTCGCTGCATTGCAGCCATCACTGAACCTGGTCTCTTCTGCCCCTGCCATTACCCCTTCACCCTCCCCAAATCCTCCACTCCCGATAACAACACAATAAACGACACGAATTCAGCCCATCGCCCTCACTAAAGTGCTGTATTGGGGAATAACAATAATATCATTGTCAGGGACCCCTAAGAAAAGAATTTATTGTTTCCATCCAGCTCATTAGCCTAAACTCTGCATCTCATTACCAGGCTCCTGGCAAACCCTCCTTATTCGGAATGCTGGCTAAGCATTTTGCCATCTACTCTCCACACGGCCAACAGCAGTTGCTAGTGTGTGTTTAAGCTTGTTTTGTTTCTGCTTTTTAAAGGAATCAATCATGGCAGCTGCCCTCCCTGACCGAACTTCCCTAGCTCCTCCAGCCAGAAAATGCTGTGCCACTCCCCCTCCGTTAACGGAAGGCACATGGTACTTAAGCACTGATGGATCCTGCAAGGATCCTTCACCTGCTTCTAAGTAGAAAGGTAGAATTACTTTCAAATGCACAGAGGCACCAACACGCACTAAAGAGATAGCAGGTCAATGAGGAGAATTGGAGAAGAACAGAGAATAAGAGCAAAGGCATCTGTGGCATTTTCTAGGTCCCAGGCGCTGCTCTCACTGTGTTCCACTCAGTTAATCCCACAACCCTAGGAAGGAGGAACAAGGCACGGAGGGATCAGGACCTTGCCCACAGTCACATACAGAGTTGGTGAGCATCAGTGTCAACGTCTGAATTCAGGTAGTCAGGCTTCAAAATCCATGTCTTTCACCACTTGGCCAGCCAGCAGTTTAAGAACTTTAACTGCATCGAAATACTACTGTGCTTGTCAGAAGACAGACTGCTTGGCCCGACCGCAAAGGTTTCCGATTCAGTAGGTCGAGGGTGGGGCCTCAAGATTTCTATTTCTTAATGGTTCCCGGGAGATACTGATGTTAGTGCTCTGGGGATCACACTTGGAGAATCCTGCAAAAGGCTAACCCGTTTTCTATGCTGAAACGAGAAGTCTCAATTTAATAAACTAAGCTCTGGGTAGGGTTGTTGGATAAAATATAAGATACCCAGTTAAATCTGAATTTCAGATAAACAACAAATGCTTTATTATATGAGTATGTCCCATGAAACTCTAGATTATTTGAACTATCTGGGCCAGAAAGACCAGAAAGCCACAGATGACCAAAATATCTCATTTTAGTCATATTATTACTAAATCTCCCACCTCAGCCAAACTGTCTGTCACTCTTAAAAGATAAAGAAAGGCGGTTTAATTCTTTCTGCCCTACCAAACAGTAGACTTGCTGAGAGGCTGGAGGCCAGAGGGGAAAAGCAGCAGCCCCTGGAGAACGCAATCTTACTTGTATTTTTTATTTAATTCTGCTCATGCCCTCACCCACTAAAAAACAGCTCCCCGCAATCTTCAGTTCAAGGAGAATGAGGTAAAGTAACATCGTCACTGTTGTTTTTCTGAATCAGACCAAATGAAACATTATTTTGGGAAACCCATTCAACATTTCAGTTTTGTTCCAGTTCGATGGTATGAAAAATTGGCTCTCACTCACATGGTGTGGCTTAAAAAAAAAAACTTTTTAATTTTCAGAAAAAAGCGGGTCAATATGGAGTTTACTGCTCAGCCAATTACTGTTCTTGGTCCAGGTTTCTGGTTCATGTTTCCGCTTACTATTGTCCACTTACTTGCTCCTTGTGAGATGACAGAAATGTCTCCAAAGGAGACAGCCCTATTATTGGGAACTTCAACTTAAAAGCGAGACGCCCTCACTCTACCGACAGAGCTACAGTATGCATTTACTGTTGCATCAGCCAGAGGCTTAGCTTTTGTACTAACAGGCAATTAGCACCAAATATCACGGCCAGGCTGAGCCTGTGAACACTGGCTTCCACTCCCTGTGCAATTATGAGCGAGCCACCAGAAGCATGAGGTAAGCAAGAAGTCAGCAATCAGGACAATTGTATCCAATCTAGTAAACATCAGGGGCACCTGCCTGCATCAGGGCTGGGCAGAACTTCCCGCTGGGATGGACACAGTGCTGGCTGAAAACATGAGAGGCACAGCCCCCTTCCCTTGCTCCGACCCCCCACAGCAGGGCTGGCCCTGCTCTGAGAACTTGCAGTGGGGTGGATCACAAAGTGTACTTACAGGGAGGTCTGCATAGAAGTAGTGCTTCCTGTCAAACAAGGACTTCTTGTTTATGTGGCAGTTCAGAGCCAGGCCTGTCATCACCGCCGCTTCTACACACCTCCTGTTGAGAACCTATGGGAACACAACACACAGCTCTTCTCAGAACCGCAGGCTGAACAAATGCTTCTCCCACACACTGACATCCTCGCTGAATACGCAGCTTGGCCCTTCAACAGGCATTATCTCTGGTTCTCTGGGTGGGCAGCTCCAGTTCACAAGCTGACTGTTTGCCTGGGAATCAGGGAAATGATATAAAGAAGAAAATGCACGCAGCAGTGGGCCCCACTAGGCACTTAATGAACTGCCACATCGGGAACCCTTTCCCCCAGTGCCCGGCATCAAAGCTAAGGAAGAGTCCCAGAAAAGCTTAGCGGAGCGGTTACTACATAGAATAAATCTAATCTCACTCCCTCTACAAACAGAATAAGGGGCCGGTCAGAACACACGAGAGGCACTGATTCCTGAGAGGAGTCTGATGAAGGGTGGCTTCACTCTGACAGAAAAAGAATGAACTTCTGAAAATGTCAGGGCCGTAGCCATCTTCTCAAGGGCTAGGAAATGTGGCACAGCCGTTGCCTGGCTTTCTGTCCGTGCCAGGCCAACTCCCTAAAAGTGGAACACCAACGGAGGGCCTGTCCCACACACCGGATGACTCCGTGCTGCTGGTCTCTCTGGGGGCACCCAGCGCCCCAGTTCCCTCTGGGTCCCACCCTGCCCCACTTACAGGAGTGAATGACCAAGAAATGGCTGGCACACTTCCCAGCACCAAAGAATGTGAGCAGCCTTTAAGAACACTGGGGGTCTGGAACTAGACAGACAACGAGAGAGAATGTAGCCAATGAGAAAGAGCATTAAGTTCTCGAGTCAGGTTCGAATCCCACTTCTGCTGTGATTAGGAGCCTCAGCTTCCTTGTGTTTAAAATTGGGATTTAAGATCTACTTTGCAGAACGGATAAAGTGATAGCTGGAACACCTCCCCTAAGGTAGAGATTCAATAAATAGTTCATTTCCCTACTCTTCTTTGGGAAAATTTTGGAGGACGTCATGTTTGCAGATGAAATATACTTCTATTTTTATTAGGATATTTATGATGTTCTTTAGTATTAATATGCTATTATTAATATAGATAGGGCTTTCTAGTTGAGCATTTCCACATCCACCATTTTATTTCAGCCTCACAGCAACCCTGTAAAATAAGGAATCTGTATTATTCTAATATTTCAGATTAAAAAAACAAAGCTAAGACACAAAGAGTCTAAAACATTTGCCCAAATTCACAGAACTGGCAAATGGTAAAGCGCCTGTAGTCCCAGTTACTTGGGAGGCTGAGGCAGGAGAATCACTTGAACCCAGAAGGTGGAGAATGCAGTGAGCCGAGATCTTGCCACTGCACTCCAGCCTGGGCGACAGAGCGAGACTCCATCTCAAAAAAAAAAGAAAACCCAAACAAATCTCCCTGCTAGTGACATCACACCCTTATTTTTTAGGACTCAGGTTATAAGATGGAGCCATTTCACAGTTTCTATTTGGAGTTCTTCATTCTATGCCTAATAATGTCAGCTCTGCAGCAATAAAGGTTTTCAAGAAAAGATGTGTGGGGAACAGGAGGCTCTAATTATTGATGTTTTCACTTGCCTACTGTTTGGCATTTTACTGAGCGGTTGTTACTGAGATACAAATATAGCTGGGTGGAAAATCCTGCCAAATCCAAGCCTGATGATTCGGGTCCAGGCACACAGAACGTGAAACTGGAGTCCCAACCCTGGGCTTTGCTCTTCCTGGGGCCAGAATGCAGCCAGCCACGGCTGGCTCATAAACTGCCTGACTCCTGGTCTGTACCAGTTTTGCCTCATCATTCCCTCTGCTTTCCTAACCACTGCTTTCGCTCTCATTTCAAGCCACTTTGCCCCTCGGACCAAGCGCTTCCTCCTTCTAGGCATGAAGAGAACTCATATTATTTTGTTTGTTTATTTTTGAGCATGCACCATAGCCTCCCCATGGATGAAGAGTTGAGGACCATCACAGACTCTCACTGTGTCCATGTGCACACAAGTACACAGGCACTTCATAAACCACCACTTTCCAGAGAAGAAGGCAGTAAAACACACAAACACTACAGTGATACTGAGAATATGCTTTAATCTTTTTTTGATGATTTAGAAGCCATGAAGTACTTCAAGGTCAGAATTATAAGCATCAATCATCACACACTACAGCTGCACCGAGGGCCTAGTACACAGAGAGTGCCAGTTAAAAGAATGCCAAGAAAAAAAGGAATTTCCTAGGATCTTAGTCAAGCTGCTTGTGACAGATGGAGGTCCAGGTCAGCATGTTCTGAGGATAGGATACAGAATGGGAAAATTCAACTTGGGCTGTCTTCGCTCCAAAAAAAAATTCTTAAATGTCTATAAAGCACTAAACTTTAGGGATACAGAGATAAACAGGACTCTGTCTCTGCCCTCAATGAATCCGCAGTGGTGACATGAACCTGCCGGCGTCTGCAAACCCTTTTCAAGTTTGTCTTTCATACTAGGGTGATCCTGCTGAAATTGTGAATCTGTGGCATTCTGTTACCTGAAGTCCCTCAATAGCCCCTGATGTTCCCACAACAAAGGCCAAGATCTTACATGATCAAGCTCCTGCCTACATCTTCAATTTCATCTACTACCACGTCTCCCCACAGCACCTCTGGTGTAGTTCTCCTGTGCAAACTGTGCAGATCTTCTGATTCTCCCCATTCTTATTCCCTTCAAAATCCTAGTGAGATGTCACCACCTCTGTGAAGCCTTCCTTGTTGTCTTTTCTGTGTACCTCTTCTGACCTTCTACACACTCCCATTGGGGCCTCTATCACAGTGGATTGAATTTGTTCACATATATTTCCACACAACTGCAAATTTCATGAGGATGGGAATTGTCTGTCCACCCTTATATCCCTGGAGCCTAATACAGAACCTGAAAAATTGTGGTGCTCGATTAATGTGTGTTGAACTCAAAGGAGGAGGGAGGGGATGAGTATCAATGGAAGGTTTCAGAGAGGCAGTGATACCCCAGTCTCCTCTAAGGTGTCGTTTGCCACATGCTGGCCTGCAAACTTGTTTCTGGAAGTGCCCTGAAGTGACAACTGATTGTGTGTGATATGATCAAGATATAACTTAAAAACTAAAAAGACTAACTTGGCTTGAAGAAAGTACATTCCAGAATTTCTTTGTAATTAAATGACTACAAAGGATCTCAGGGTTAGCCATATCAGCTCTTGTTTGGAAAGAAGACAAGCAATCTTTGGTACTCACATAGCACACCTTTCTCAGCTGAGCCTTCAGAGGCTTCTTTTTGGCTTCAGGAAGGGTCAGCAGTGAGTATTTACTGTGTCAGGAGGTGTGCCGCACATCACACACACATGCCATTGAATCCTCTCATTCCTAGGGTAGATACTATTATGATCCTCATCTTACAGTGACGGGAAGCATAGAGATGACATAGTTTGGCCAGGGTGACACAAGGAAGTGGCAGAGCCAGGAAGTCAGACCCCAGAACCCAGGCTCTCAAACACTACATTCAATCTGAAATCTTACAAGAAAGAAGCATGTTAGTTTTAGCTATCAAGACTACTAACACCAGGCCATAACTCCAGAGCAGCACCTCAACCCAAATCCCACTGAACATCATTTAAGGCAGATGCCATTTCTAATGTGCTTCTCCTTGCCAGTTTCTCCCTCTTTAGATTTGCTTCCAGATGTTGAACTCCCAGAGGGCAAGCATTGTATTCTCTTAATGAAAGAATTGAGTGTTCTTTCAGTGCAGTCTCTGACATGTGGAGGGCTTGGTGACGGGTGAGCCTACATGTTTTCTCAACGACCAGAGGATGTTCTATTGCTAGACTTCAGAAACCCTTAGACACAGGTACCCATACAATGATTTATCAAATAAGAGACTAATTCTTCTATTTAATCAGAAGATGAGAAAGCTGTGATGGGTAGAGGTAGGAGATGAGATAAATACACGGTGGGTGGCCAACAAATTGTATGACTAGTAGAGAGAGATAAGGCACATTATGGCCAGGAAAAAGATCTTGGGGTTGGTGGGTGGTGGGAGTAGCAAATGCTTTTTAATAAAGAATTGCTTGTTTGGCTTATTGTAAGACCTGAGTAGTGCTGCAACCATAACTTGTTTGAAATCCAAGATACCTCCAGCTCATAAGCAACGTAAACAACTCAGTTTGCATGAGACCTCTAAGAGGACACGGCGACCCCAATTTGAGAAACAGGCTTCTAGTTTTAACATTTATTTAGCTAAACCAGACAAACATTCCCTGATCTCTGAGACCATGATTTAACAACTCCTAACACTTTCAAACAAATCACCAAGTTCTACACATTCTACTTTCTTAACATACCATGCCTTCAGTTTTAATTCAGGTCTTTGTTTAAACACCACCCACTCCCACCAGGACTTCTGCCACTCACCACCTGGCCAGGAGGTTTCTCTCCCTCCATTTTTAGCCCTCTAATCTCTCTTCTACACCTCTCCTAGGGTGACTTTTTTGAAGGATAAATCCGTTCATGTAATTCCTCTGCTTAAAATCCTTTTCACTGCTTCCCAGTTCTAACAGGATAAAGTCCAATTGCCTGGCAGAGGCTTCAGTGCCCTTGGTGGTCTACCCCGACCACCTCTCTAGCTTCCTCTTCCTCCAGTCCCCCTGACCACCATGTTCCTGCAGCCAAACATGAAACATGCTTTCATACAAACTGCTGCTTCCACCATCTTCCTGCAGCCAAACAAGAGACACACTTTCATACAAACTGCTGCTTCTGCTGGGAATGCCCTTCTTCTGTATCTGCTTCAGCAAGATCTTAGCATCTGGCAAGACTTTCAGATGTCACCTCTTTTGTGACATCTTTCCCACCACTACTACAGTCGAGGTCTTTCTTCCATTTAGCTCCCCTGGCACTTGGGGAACACACTGTCTCCCCAAACAGACTGAGTTCCCCGAGGGCAATCAGGTCATTTTGTCTTATTCTTCTTTGCCCCATCACCTAAATATAATACCAAGCTGATTAAATGAGATAATGAATAAGTTAACATTTCCTTTATCAACATCTAAAAGACTATAAGCTATGACATAAAAGCAAAGTGTTCTACAAAATATATGAATCAGGAAAAGGAAACCACTCTTTTAACACAGAGACTTTATTACACACGAGAGAGCAGCTGAAACGTCAAAGAGGGCACATTTGGGCAAATTAAGAGATTCTCAACAGCAGGAGCCCACTCCCATCCCAGGGTATGGAGCCATCAGAGGATGCTGGAAACACACTAGAAGCTGGAGCCATGGGTAAGACCCACTCTCTATCAGAGATGTTGCTGGAGGCAGAGAGTGAAAGCAAAATACCCTCTTGCTCCTTTCCTCCTACGTCTAGTCTTATCAGAGCCTCCTGCTGGCCTAACCCAGCCAGAAGCCAGCCAAGCTGGGGCTCTAGGATCTGTAGCCTGCAGGAGCAGCCTCCCTGCCATTCAGAGTGGAGCAGAGAAGTGGTGTAGCACAGAGCTGAGAACACACAGGCCATAACTACCACAGCAAACACATACAGTTCTATGTTCATTTCTGTCCTTTTTTCTTTTGATAAATAAACAGCTATTCAATAAAACAATGCCACTCTCTAGTCTGTCCAGTCAACTTAAAACTGAAAATTTTGTGGATACCCTTTTCACATGCGTGGAGCAAAGAATTATGAAATCTAACTAATTTATAAAGAACATTTGTGATAACTCATCTGGATTGAACTGAACTGTAAATCTACATTACATACCAGGAAAGGGTTTGCTAAGCAAATTAATAGAATAAAGAAGATTATATAACTTACTTAAGTCCATAAAATATTCTCTAGAATTTTAGTGCTTTTATGTGAAATTCCACTAATTACAAATAAATCTATTCACAAAAGCCAGTCTCTAGGATCTATACTGAGAAATATCCTGTTATGTACTTCAAAGGAATAAAATTGAATGTCTTTCAAAACAGTCCACAATTCACACCATTTCTCTCCCCTTCCTACTTTGCCGTCAATTGGTGAGCCCATGATGCTGTAACACCCAAAGTTAGTCCAATAAGTATCAGTACATCCTTAAAAAATTGAGGCGACATGGCAAGACTAGAGTCTTTACTAAAAATCCAGCTGGCAATTCCTATCAGGCATTAAAACAAAGAGTACAAGGTGATGTTTTCCAAAAAGCCCACACGGCAATTACTCTGTGAAACTGATGCTATACATGACAAATATGATAATTAGGATATAGCATGGTAAATGCTTTAATTTATGGAGAGAAAGCAATTAAGATTTATTAAGTTAAAAGAAGGCAGTAAAACAGGCCTTTATCTTACTGCTAACCATAAATTTGTCTCAAAGCATGAACTCCCTCTGATTCGTATTCAAAGCAAAAGTTACCACACGGATAAATTTTCATTACAGTTGAGAATATTGCTCCCCAGTTTCCACACCCCTACACCGCTTCTTACCACTGAGCCCTTTTATCATCACCCAAAACAAATACAAAACCTCTTGTGCTATAATAATTAAGCTTGCTGAAGCTGGTCAGTTAATTTTTTAAAGTGGAAATTTACCATCCAAAGGTACTCCTTTTATGCAGATATTAAGTATTTATATTAACAGAACCACATAAATATATACGTTCTTTATCCTTAAACACAGGCATTGCCTAGGGACGAGGAGAATGTGAAGGCTACATTTCCTCTTTTGTTTAAATCTCTCTTTCCTGAAGGGGAAAGAAAATCAAATAGCCATTGCACAGGAAGCAACTCTGAGTCCAAAGAAGAGAAGTGTAGTCTGGCAGGCTCAGCTGTCCTCAGCTCCCAGTTTTCTCTCTATTCTGAGCTCTCTTATACTAATTCCATTCCCCAGGGGCAGTCAGGAGCAAGGGGAGGAAATTTTCATTGGTCCAGAGTGTCAAAAGTCCCATTTTTCTCATCTGGGACTTCATCCTCTTCCTGCCTTTCCCTACCTAGCAAGCTCAGGAGGCCACGGTCACTATGAGACAGGCACTTGATGCCAGCATGGCTTCTGGCACTGGGGCTATTTCTGCTTTCTTTTCTTCTTTTTGAGACAAGGTCTTACTCTGTCATCCAGGTTGGAGTACAGTGGCCCGATCATAGCTCAAGGCGGCCTAGATCTTCCAGGCTCAGGGGATACTCTCACTTTTGCCTTCTGAATAGCTGGGACCACAGGTGTGAGCCACCACGCCTGGTTAATTTTTGAATTTATATTTTGAAGAGATGAGGTCTTGCTATGTTACCCAGGCTGCTCTTGAACTCCTGGGCTCAAGCGATGTGCCTGCCTCAGCCTCCCAAAGTGCTGAGATTTCAGGCTTGAGCCACCATGCCTGGCCCTCTATTGCTTTTCCATGGACCATTGGAATACTAAGATCTGAGATTTACCTCTG
Organism: Piliocolobus tephrosceles; assembly: GCF_002776525.5. Classification (NCBI taxonomy): domain Eukaryota; kingdom Metazoa; phylum Chordata; class Mammalia; order Primates; family Cercopithecidae; genus Piliocolobus; species Piliocolobus tephrosceles. The sequence goes on along the minus strand of NC_045436.1, from coordinate 38,144,515 downwards.
GGATTTTAAAAAAAGGACAGAAAAGTCTTTGGCCTACATCAGTCCTAGGTCCACACCTAACCTGGATGGAAAAGAGCTCTGCCATGATACAGTTTGGTTTGCTTGGATTTCACTTTGGGATTGGAGGCCAATGGCCCAACTACTACAGCGTACATTTGTGAAGTCTCATACTTGGCCATTTAGCCATGTTAGATAGGGAGGTTACAGTGGTTGGCGGCCAGTAAAAGACAAGACGGGGTGTGTGGGTTAACTGGTCTCTATTTCTTATTCCCACAACATTCTCAACAGTTACTAATCTGGCATTACTCACTGGTGATTAACCTGATCTCTGAGAAGACTTATACTAATTGATGAACTAGGGCAAAACCAGTATCTCAGTCCTCACACTAACCATGTTATCTCGTACAAATTACCTTACCTCTCTAGGCCTCACTTTCCTTATCTGTTTAGGGAAGAACAGTTACTTGGCAGGATTGACCTACGAATTAAATAAAATAAATTTTCACACAGCAGACACTTAGTAATACTAGTTTCAGAATGAAAGTGTTATTAAATGCAAAATGCCTACCTTAATTGAATCTTTCATATGTAAACTTTTCCAGGAGGCATGGGAATTTGATGAGAAAAGGGCTAAACAGCTCCACAGATCCATTAGTCTGGATTTATAATCCAAAATAAGGCACAACAGATGTTGAAATTATATATTATGTCAACATAATATTTCCCCCTTAAATGATAACCAACACCTTTTGTGATAATTACTTGTGTTATCTCCAGTGGAACAGACTATATTTCTTAATGTCTCAGGGAGCTTATATGACTTCATTTTCTCTGTTTTATAACGAAGCAAAAATTTCCTGGATAACCTTGTATGCTTTCGCATGACCAAAAAAGGCTCCCATGTGCACTAAAAGAAACGAGCTTCTAACAGGCTGAAGTTACAAACCAGTTAACTGAGCCAATTTTTACTCACATCTCACTCTTGCCTGCCACACATCTGTAAGTTCCTGTCTTCTAAGCTAGTAGCTACTTTTGAAATTCAATGAGAATTGATGAAGGGCTGTATAAAGGACATGGGAATCAAGTAAAAACAGAAAACCAAACAAACAATCAAAAATATTGCTCTTTTTGAATACAACTTTAGGATATGGCCAGGATCTTTAATGAAGAAAGATTTCTCTTACTTCAACTCTGAATATTTGTCTTTCTCTTGTCTATAATTTTTTTTTAAAAAAGTATATTAATATTTAAAAAGCTAAAACACAAACTCATTCATTTTAGATTTGCCCCATACTGAAACTGCCAAGTCTTTTCTGACGTGTCCTAAAATTTACTCATCAGACTCGACACCTGGAGAGATCTGATGCAACGACAAACTATTTCACATCACTGAAACCTCAAGAGGAATCAGTGATAGTAACAAGAAACATTAATTTCATGACTGAAAAGCTCTAATGATCAGAATGAGATTTACTTTCTTCTTTATATATATGATTAGTATTAAGTTGAAAGATTTGACTATCGCTAAGAAACAAAATAACTGACTTGAACCAACCAAACTCTAAGTAAGAAATGCAGCTAAGTATTCACTATTGATATGAATACAGAATCAGGAATGAACGAGGCCTATGAATATCAGAAACAAATTCCTAGAGACACCCGCCATTCTGTCAAAAGTGCACCTGCTATATATTCGCCAGCCTCACAAATGTTCTGAGAAGTGAGTCTTTGGAAGAGTCTATCAGGACAGAGACTTTTAGGGACAAAAAGCTCCCTTTAATTTCATGCATCCAACAGGAATGAATATAGCATCTTCTTAGAGGCTTCTTAGTAAGTCAGAAAATCATGGAGGTTCATAAGAGAAAGAAAGAAAAAACTCTAAATTTTCATAAGGCAAACTCCCTATTTCCTTAATTATGTTTGCTTTAGGAGTAGAAAGTAAGATAAAATAACTGGCCTGGACATTTCAAAACTGTCAATGTCATGAAGAAAGGAAAGAAGGAAGAAAGAGAAAGAGGAAAGGAAAAGAAACAAAAAGAAAAAGGACTAAAGAGACATGACAACTAAATGCAACGGGTGCTCTTTGACTGGATCTTTTATTGGGGGAAAAATAAAGGACAATACTGAGACAACTGTGCAAACCTGACTATGAACTATGTTTTAAATAACAGTATTCCGTCAACGTTAGCTTTCCTGACTATGATAATCATACTGCAATCACAGAAGCGAACATTTTTATTCTTAGGAGATAGATGCTAAGATATTTAGAGAGGAAGTGCCATGATGTCTGCAACTTATTCTTAAATGGCTCGTCCAAAGGAGGAAAAAAAAAAAATTAGGTACAAGATGGATTTCTTTGTGCTATTCTTTCAACCTTTCTGTAATTTTTAATTTTTTCAAAATAAAAAATGTTGAAGAGAGTAGAAGGGTTAGGTAATTCTATCTAGGTGAGATGATACAAGCCTCCCATGCAAAACTCAAGGAATCTATTAACTATGAAGAAAAGAAGGAGAGACCCTAAAGGAGGCAGGAGCTATTGAAACTGATGCTGGTTGGATCATGGCAGATGGGAGGTAGGACTAGATTGCAGCTCCAGGCAGAGCAGCATGAGGAGGCTTGCACTGTGAATTTTACCTCCAGATCGACTGCAAGAGCAGGCCAGCAATCCTGAGAAGAGCCACAGATCTTCACAGACTGCTCCTACAGGATCCGGGAGACATCCCAAATACTCTGGGAGGTAGAAAGCCTAGGGTAAGTTTTCAAGCCCGACTGGCCCTCTGCCTGGAAACAGACTCGGGGTGTGTTGGAAGTGAGACCCTTTGGTTTGTTTGGGACCTGGGTGAAGCCTGAGACTGCTGGCTTTCCCTTACTTCCATGACAACCTGCATGACTCAGCAGAGGCAGCCATAAATCCTCCTAGGTACACAACTCCAGTAACCTGGGAATCTCATCCCCATCCCCTACAGCAGCGGCAGCAAGACCCGCCCAAGGAGAGTCTGAGCTCAGACACGCCTAGTCCTGCCCCCACCTGATGGTCCTTCCCTACCCACCCTGGTAGTGGAAGACAAGGGACATATAACCTTGGGAGTTCTACGGCCCCACCCACCACTGGTGTGTCTCCACACTACTACAGCTGAGGCTCTCTGGAAAGTGCCACCTCCTGACAGGAGGCCAACCAGCACAAAAATAGAGCACTGAACCACCAAAGCTAAGGACCCCCACGGTGTACACTGCACCCTCTGCCACTTTCACCAGAACAGGCGCTGGTATCCACAGCTGAGAAACCCATGGATGGTTCACATCACAGGACTCTGTGTAGACAACCTCCAGTGCCAGCCCAGAGCCAGGAAGACTCACTGGGTGGCTAGACCCAGAAGAGAGACAACAGTCACTGCAGTTCAGTTCAAAGGAAGCCACATCCACAGGAAAAGGGAGAGAGTATTACATCAAGGGAACACCCCGTAGGACAAGAAGATCTGAACAAGAGCCTTCAGCCCTGGACCTTGCCTCTGACAGAGCCTACCCAATGAGAAGGAACCAGAAAACCAATGCTGGTAATATGACAAAACAAGGCTTTTCAACACCCCAAAAATCACACTAGTTTACCAGCAGTGAATCCAAATCAAGACGAAATCCCTGATTTACCGGAAAAAGAATTCAGGAGGTCAGCTATTAAGCTAATCAGGGAGGGACCAGAGAAAGGCGAAGCCCAATGCAAGGGAATCCAAAATATGATACAAGAAGTGAATGGAGACATATTCAAGGAAATAGATAGCTTAAAGAAAAAACAATAAAGAATTCAGGAAACTTTGGACACACTTTTAGAATTGAATGACAATAATGATACAACCTATCAAAACCTCTGGGATACAGCTAAGATGGTGCTAGGAGGAAAGGTCACAGCCCTAAACACCTACATCAAAAAGTCCGAAAAAGCACAAACAGACAATCTAAGGTCACACCTCAAGAAACTAGAGAAATAAGAACAAACCAAACCCGAACCCAGCAGAAGAAAAATAACCAAGATCAGAGCAGAACTAAATGTAATTGAAACAAATAAAAAATACAAAAGACAAATGAAACAAAAAGCTGGTTCTTTGAAAAGATAAATAACATTGATAGACCATTAGCAAGATTAACCAACAAAAAAAGAGAGAAAATCCAAATAACCTCACTGAGAAACGAAACAGGAGATATTACAACTGACACCACTGACATACAAAGATCATTCAAGGCTACTAAGAACACCTTTAGGCACATAAACTAGAAAACCTAGAAGAGATGAATAGATTCCTGGAAAAATACAACTCTCCTAACTTAAATCAGGAAGAATTAGATACCCGGAACAGACCAATAACAAGCAGCAAGATTGAAACGGTAATTTAAAAATTGCCAACCAAAAAACGTCCGTCCAGGACCAGATGATTCACTGAAGAATTCTACCAGACATTCAAAGAATTGGTATCAATCCTTTTGTCACTATTCCACAAGATAAAGAAGGAACGCTCCCTAATTCATTCTATGAAGCCAGCATCACCCTAATACCAAAACCAGGAAAGGACACAACCAAAAAAGAAGATACCCTTGATGAACGATAGATGCTAAAAACCTTACAAAATACTAGCTATCTGAATCCAACAACATATCAAAAAGATAATCCACCATCATCAAGCGGGTTTCATACCAGGGATGCAGGGATGGTTTAACATATACAAGTCAATAAATGTGATACACCACATAAACAGAATCAAAAACAAAAATGACATGATCATCTCAATAGATGCAGAAAGAGCATTCGACAAAATCCAGCAACACTTTATAATTAAACCCTCAGCAAAATTGGCATATAAGGGACATAACTTAACATAATAAAAGCCATCTATGACAAACCCACAGCCAACATAATACTGAATGGGGAAAAGCTGAAAGCATTCCCTCTGAGAACTGGAACAAGACAAGGATGCCCACTCTCACCACTCCTCTTCAATATAGTACTGGACGTCCTAGCCAGAGCAATCAGAGAGAAAGAAATAAAGGGCATCAAACTGTCCCTGTATGCTGACGATGTGATCGTTTACCTTGAAAACCCTAAAGACTCCTCCAGAAAGCTCCTAGAACTGATAAAAGAATTCAGCAAAGTTTCCAGATACAAATCACAATGTACACAATCAGTAGCTCTTCTATATACCAACAGTGACCAAGTGGAGAATCAAATCAAGAACTCAACCCCTTTTAAAACAGCTGCTAAAAAAAATAAAATACTTAGGAATACACCTAACAAAGGAGTTGAAGGACCTCTACAAGGAAAACTACAAAACACTGTTGAAAGAAATCACAAATGACACAAACAAATAGAAACACATCCCATGCTCATGGATGGGTAGAATCAATATTGTGAAAATGACCACAGTGCCAAAAGCAATCTACAAATTCAACACATCCCCATCAAAATACCACCATCATTCTTCACAGAGTTAGAAAAATTCATATGGAACCAAAAAAGAGCCCACATAACTAAAGCAAGACTAAGCAAAAGGAACAAATCTGGAGGCACCACACTACCTGATTTCAAACTATACTATAAGGCAACAGTCACCAAAACAGCAGGGTACTAATATAAAAATAGGCATAGATCAATGGAACAGAATAGAGAACCCAGAAATAAACCCTAATACTTATAGTCAACTGATCTTCAACAAAGCAAACAAAAACATAAAGTGGGGAAAGGACACCCTTTTCAACAAATGGTGCTGGGATAATTGGTTAGCCACATGTAGCAGAATCACACTGGATTCTCATCTCTCACCTTATACAAAAATCAACTCAAGATGGATTAAGGACTTAAACCTAAGACCTGAAGGTATAACAATTCCAGAAGATAACATTTGAAAAACCCTTCTAGACATTAGCTTAGGCAAGGATTGCATGACCAAAAACCCAAAAGCAAAAGCAATAAAAGCAAAGATACATAGCTAGGACCTAATTAAACTAAAGAACTTTTGCATGGCAAAAGGAACAGTCAGCAGAATAAACAGACAACCCACAGAGTGGGAGAAAATCTTCACAATCTAAACATCTGACAAAGGACTAATAACTAGAATCTATAACAAACTCAAACAAATCAGTGAGAAAAAAAAATCCCATCAAAAAGTGGGCTAAGGACATGAATAGACAATTCTGAAAAGAAGATATACAAATGGCCAACAAACATATGAAAAAATGCTCAATATCACTAATGATCAGGGAAATGCAAATTAAAAACACAATGTGATACCACCTTACTCCTGCAAGAATGGCCACAATCAAAAAATCAAAAAACAGTAGATGTTGGCCTGGATGCAGCAATCAGGGAACACTTCTACACTGCTGGTGGGAATGTGAACTAGTACAGCTGCTATGAAAAACAGTGTGGAGATTCCTTAAAGAACTAAAAGTAGAACTACCATTTGATCCAGCAATCCCACTACTGGGTATCTACCCAGAGGTATAGAAGTCATTATTCAAAAAAAAGATACTTGCACACGCATGTTCACAGCAGCACAATTTACAACTGCAAAATCGTGGAACCAACCCAAATGCCCATCAACCAACAAGTAAAGAAACTGTGGTATGTATGTGTGTGTGTGTGTGTGTGTGTGTGTGTATATATATATATATATATATGACGGAATACTACTCAGCCATAAAAAGAAATAAATTAACAGCATTTGCAATGACCTAGATGGGACTGGAGACTATTATTCTAAGTGAAGTAACTCAGGAACGGAAAACCAAGCATCGTATGTTCTCACTGATATGTGGGAGCTAAGCTATAAGGACACAAAGGCATAAGAATGACACAATGGACTTTGGGGACCTGGGGGGAACAGTGGGAGGGGGACAAGGGATAAAAGACAACATATATAGTGCAGTGTATACTGCTTGGGTGATGGGTGCACTAGGATCTCACAAATTACCACTGAAGAACTTATTCATGTAACCAAATACCACTTGTACCCCAATAACTAATGGAAAAAAAAAAGAAACTAATGCTGACTTGTAAATCTCACATCCTGCCACTTTCATTCACTGCTGCTGAAAATCAGTTCTAGAAAGGAAACATTACACATTAAAGCTATCTACTTAAACTTTTCTACGCCATAGATTCAATTAAGCTATGGGATATACTAAGGCCCTTGTGTATGTAATCAAGCATGGTGCAACCAAAATCTGTTAAGAGAATTCCACAGTATCTATAGAGAAGTATACAAACCCTGCAAATAGACACCATATACACGCACAATCAAGAAAGAGTATGAAAGGAAGATTTGTTCTCTCAACTGGTAGGAAAATAATTTCCCCCAATTATATCTTTTCTAGCTGAAAATACTTTTAGCTTCTCCCAAAGTTGTATGTGTGTCTTATTTTCTATCAGTGCTTCCATTCTGTTGCCTATGTAAGTGTACATGTATATTTATCAATTTGTGCTTCTCTGAAAGACATCTGTGACTGAAAACTTCTCATTTATTGTTACTCATACTGTTGTGAATACATGCCATCCTAAGTTATGTCAGGATAGTATGAGGTAAGTGTTTACCACTGCCACTCCCAGCCCAACTCTATTGGCCACTATGAAGGGGAAGTATCTGTTCTGACATTTTAATGATGCAAAGTTAAAAACATGAGTACTGATATGGTTTGGCTGTTCCCCGCCCAAATCTCATCTTGAAGTCTCACATGCTGTGGAAGGGACCCGGTGGGAGGCAACTGAATCATGGGGGCAGGTCCTTCCTGCACTATTCTTGTGATAGAGAATAAGTCTCACGAGATCTGATGGTTTTAAAACTGGAAATTTCCTTGCCCAAGCTCTCTTCTCTTGTCTGCTGCCATGTGAGGCATGCCTTTCACCTTCTGCCATGATTGTGAGGCCTCCCCAGCCAGGTGGAACTGTAAGTGCAATAAACCTCTTTCTTTTGTAAATTGCCCAGTCTCAGGTATGTATTTATCAGCAGTGTAAAAACGGACTAATAGAGTAAACTGGTACGAGGAGTGGGGTGTTGCTGAAAAGATACCTGAAAATGTGGACGTGACTTTGGATCTGGGTACCAGGCAGAGGCTGGAAGTTTGGAGGGCTCAGAAGAAGACAGGAAAATGTGAGAAAGTTTGGAACTTCTTAGAGACTTGTCGAATGACTCTGACCAAAACCCTGATAGTGATATGGACAATAAGGTCCAGGCTGAGGTGGTCTCAAATGGAGATGAGGAACTTGTTGGGAACCAAAGCAAAGATGATTCTTGTTATGTTTTAGCAAAGAGATTGGTGGCATTTTGCTCCTTCCCTGGAGATTTGTGGAACTTTGAACTTGAGAGAGATGATTTAGGGTATCTGACAGAAGAAATTTCTAAGCGGCAAAGCATTCAAGAGATGACTTGGGTGCTGTTAAAGGCACTCAGTTTTATAAAAGAAGCAGAGCATAAAGTCTGGAAAATTTGCAGCCTGATAATGTTATAGAAAAGAAAAACCTGGCCAGGTGAGGTGGCTCAAGCCTGTAATCCCAGCACTTTGGGAGGCCGAGACGGGCGGATCACAAGGTCAGGAGATCGAGACCATCCTGGCTAACATGGTGAAACCCCATCTCTACTAAAAAATACAAAAAAAACTAGCTGGGCGAGGACTCGGGAGACTGAGGCAGGAGAATGGCGTAAACCCAGGAGGCGGAGCTTGCAGTGAGCTGAGATCCGGCTACTGCACTTCAGCCTGGGTGACAGAGCAAGACACTGTCTCAACAAAAAAAAAAAAAAAAAAAGGAAAAGAAAAACCCATTTTCTGAGGAAAAATTAAAGCTGGCTGCAGAAATCTGCATAAGTAATGAGAGCAGAATGTTAATCCCCAAGATGGGGGTGGGGAGGGGAATGTCTCCAGGGCATATCAGAGGTCTTCACAGTAGCCCCTCCCATCACAAGCCTGGAGGCCTAGGAGAAAATGGTTTTGTGGGCCAGGCCCAGGGTGCCCCTGCTTGTGTGCAGTCTAGGGACTTGGTGCCCTGCATCCTAGCCACTCCAGCATGACTAAAAGGGGCAAAGGTACAGCTTGGACTGTTGCTTCAGAAGGTGAAAGCTGCCATGCCTTGGCAGCTCCACGTGGTGTTGAGCCTGGGGGTGCACATAAGTCAAGAATTGAGGTTTGGGAACCTCCACCTACATTTCAGAAGATGTATGGAAACACCTGGATGCCCAGGCAAGTTTGCTGCCGGCGGGTTGGGGGGTCCAAATGGAGAACCTCTGCTGCTGGGCAGTGCAGAAGGGAAATGTGGAGTCAGAGCCCCCAGAACCCCCAGAGTCCCTACTGGGGTACCACGCTGTGAGAAGAGGGCCACCTTCCTCCAGACCCCAGAAAGGCAGATCCACTGACAGTGTGTACTGTGGGCCTGGAAAAGCCACAGATACTCAATGCCAGCCCGTGAAAGCAATCAGGAAGGAGACTGTACCCTGCAAAGCAACAGGGGTGGAGCTGCCCAAGACCATGGGAACCCATCTTTTGCATCAGCCAGCATGACCTGGATGTGAGAAGCAGAGTCAAAGGAGATCATTTTGGAGCTTTAAAATTTAACTGCCATGCTGGATTTTGGACTTGCGTGGGACTTGCAGCCCCTTTGTTTTGGCCAATTTCTCCCATTTGGAATGGCTGTATTTATCCAATGCCGTACCCCTATTGTATCTAGGAAGTAACTAACTTGCTTTTGATTTTACAGGCCATAGGTGGAAGGGACTTGCCTTGTCTCAGACAAGACTTGGGACTGTGGACTTTTGAGTTAATGCTGAAATAAGTTAAGACTTTGAAGGATTGTTGGGAAGGCATGGTTGTTTTTGAAATGTGAGGATATGACATTTGGGAGGGGCCAGGGGTGGAATGATATGGTTTGGCTGTGTCCCCACCCAAATCTCATCTTGAATTCCCACATGTTGTGGGAGGGACCTGCTTGGAGGTAATTGAATCATGGGGGCAGGTCTTTCCTGTGCTGTTCTTGTGATAGTGAATAAGTCTCACAAGATCTGATGGTTTTTTTTTTTTTTTTTTTTTTTTTTTTTGAGATGGAGTCTCACCTTGTCGCCCAGGCTGGAATGCAGTGGTGCCATATCGGCTCACTGCAACCTCCGCCTCCCGGGTTAAGCCATTCTCCTGCCCCAGCCTCCCAAGTAGCTGGGATTACAGGCGCACGCCACTACGCCCAGCTAATTTTTGTATTTTCAGTAGAGACGGGGTTTCACTATGTTGGTCAGGCTGGTCTCGAACTCTTGACCTCGTGATCCGCCAGCCTCAGCCTCCCAAAGTGCTGGGATTACAGGCGTGAGCCACTGCACCCAGCCCTGATGGTTTTAAAGATGGGAATTTCCGGGCCAGGCGCGGTGGCTCAAGCCTGTAATCCCAGCACTTTGGGAGGCCGAGACGGGTGGATCACGAGGTCAGGAGATCGAGGCCATCCTGGCTAACACCGTGAAACCCCGTCTCTACTAAAAAAAAATACAAAAAACTAGCCGGGCGAGGTGGCGGGTGCCTGTAGTCCCAGCTACTCGGGAGGCTGAGGCAGGAGAATGGCGTAAACCCGGGAGGCGGAGCTTGCAGTGAGCTGAGATCTGGCCACTGCACTCCAGCCTGGGCGATAGAGCGAGACTCCGTCTCAAAACAAAACAAAACAAAAAGATGGGAATTTCCTTGCACAAGCTGTCTTCTCTTGTCTGCTGCCATGTGAGACATGCCTTTCACCTTCCACCATGATTGTGAGGCCTCCCCAGCCAGGTAGAACGGTAAGTCCAATAAACCTCTTTCTTTTATAAATTGCCCAGTCTCAGGTATCTCTTTATCAGCAGTGTAAAAATGACTAATACAAGTATTATAATAATACCAAATAAAATTTACATGCCACTTGAGAATCTGTGAAGTGCTTTCACATATATTAACTTCTCTGCACAGATGTAAAAATGAAAAAGAATCAAATACAAGGTAAATAAGATAGCTATCTGGCTGTGATAAGTAAACAGAGGTTATGAGTGACTACAGGCATCTTAAATGTTACAAGCAGCTATAAAGGAAAAATTTCCACTATGTTTTGTCAGAAATGAACAATTAGCAAGTATTGCAGAAGGGAATGTAATCTGGTGCTTATACTAAGAATGGGGACCAGGCAATTCTCACTTCTATTTTTAGCTGGGTTCCTGACTTCTTTGTGTCCTTGGATAAGTCAATAAGGCCATCAGTTTCCTCTCCTATCAACTGGGGTTGGAGCCCCTGACCTTGCTCATTGGGATGGCTTATGAGTTGGCAAATATCACTGAAAATTCAAAACGCTATTGATAATCACATATTGCCTGTCTGCATTTCCTAAGAAAGCTGCAAAGCATGACAAAGACCCTTGATTGATTACGCTTCTTGCTTCTATACTTGTAAAAGGAGATTCGTGCATCAAAATTTAGAACAGAGTATTTTAAGGCTCCCGGGAGCACTAATGTATTTTGATTTCCAGTTATTCTCCCTGCCCCAGCTCCAGTCCTTATTATAATGACGCACCCAGCGGTGAAAGGCTGGGGAACACAAAGGCTCACTAGCAAGAACCCTCTGCCATGAGGAAAAAAATGCTCTTCAGAGGAGCCCAGCCTGACGACCTACCCATGCCAGAATCACCAAGCCTACGTTTGTCAACTCTGGCATGCCAATGGCAAAATCACTTCCTAACTTTGCCAAGATTTTTAAAAGAGCTGAGAAAAAAAACTCCCCAATATGCTGCAGTGTAGAAAATAGCTAACTCTCCCCACAATATTACACGTGAAGCCGAAAACACACATAAATATGGCCAAGTAAGAAAGGCCAAGTCAATGACCTCAGATGACAAGTGTGTCTACTTGCGGTATAAACAAAGAATTCCGCAAGACTCACCCAAAAAGAGCTTCTCACATCTACTCCCAGACATGATGTGACACTGGCTTCATGTTTTTGAGGGCAGAATTTGGGCAACAGTCATTCCCCTGTCCCTAGGTTTCCATGTGACAGGACTTTGCTTTCTACTCCATATTCTCTTGTCCCCAAAAGAGTGACTTTTCTGACAAGTGACTTTGGAAAATGGAACCACATGAGTGGGTTGGCCCCGTGGCTGAGCATTCCTATAGAAGCTTGCAGTATCAATTATCAGGACAAAGCCTAAATGAGTTCTTTCTAATCAACATGCCCACAATGATGAGACAGTCGGCTCTGTTCTGGCCACATGATAAGCTTTCTGCAGAAGCAAGTTCGTCCTCTACAAGTGAAAAGCCTGCAGTTTTGGAGTCCTGAGTTCAACAGAGGCAGCAAGTACTAAAAAGCATGTGGCTAAACATCACGTTGCATTTTTCAATCAAGCTATTATCTGTAATAAAGCTGGTATTTCATTTCCATCTGTCTGACTTCTGTGCTGATTTCTCAGTTGGTTCTGACTCAAGACGGGAAGGGAGTATTATTTTACTGACCCACTAAAACGACATAATATCTTCCTAGAAACTCTTTTCTAGTACAGTCGTGCATCACTTAGCAATGGAGATATGTTCTATGAAATGCCTTGTTAGGAAACCTTGCTGTTGTATGAACATCATAAGAGTGTGCTCATACAAACCTAGATGGGATAGCCCACTATGCATCTAGGCTACAGGATATAGCCTATTCTCCTAGGCTACAAACCTGTACAGCATGTTATGTACTGAATACTGTAGGCAACCGTAACACAACAGTAAGCATTTGTGTATCTAAACATATCATCATGTTTTATGCCATGATGACAAGATGGCTATGACATCACCGGGCCATAGGAATTTTTCAGCTCCACGGTAATTTTATGGGACCACTATCATATATGCAGTCTGTTGTTACCAAAATGTCATTATGCAGTACATGATGTACCCATAAAAACCATCTAGCAATCCCCACAGCATCACCAATGATGCCAGAAAGCAGAAGAAACCCAAGAGGGCAGCTGCCATGGCCAGGCATGTACTTCCTTTGAAGGAAGAGCTTTGCCAGGCCTGCTGTAATTTGTTAAGTTCGGGAACTGTCCATGGAAGAAAAATGAAGGGTACCCAGCTGCATGATTTCAGGCTGCGTTTTTATTATAGGCTTCTAGTATAAATCACCAGAACAAAGCCTGTATGAGCTACTCGAATGGCAGAGATAAAAATAGTGTCACAGAACACTGTTAGGTTTTTTTTTGGACTACTACGTATTTATATCACCAAAAGACTCCTAAGCTTTTGTACTCCCAGGCATCTTTGGTAATGTGTTCATACTTTATTTTCTGCACATTCCTACCTCTTTCCAGTACAGGAGTGCCCCCTTATCCATGAGGGATAGGTTCCAAGATCCCTGGGGGACGCCTGAGACCTCAGATGGTAGCAAGTCTGACATAGACTATTTTTTTTCCTATCCATAGGTATGTATGATAAAGTTTAATTTATAAATTATGCACAGCAAGAGATAAACAGTTAAAAAAAAAAAAAAAGAAAATATACTGTAATCAAAGTTATATGAATGTGGTCTCTCTCAAAATACCTTATTCTCCTGTATTGAGGGTAATTGAAACTACAGAAAGTGAAACTACAGATAAGACAGTACTATTGTAATACAGATTTTTGGTTGCAGTAGTGTACAAAATTCATTTTGAATAGTTAATAATTCTAAGTATAACACTATCTTCTCTAATAAGGGCTTATTATTTTGCTCAATATCTCATCCACGTGCATATTTTTGAGGGAAAACAAACCAATAAAAGCATGTGGAAATGGGAGAAAAGCCTTTCCCAAACAATACTGGCAGTTTCTTGCACGGGAATGAATCTGTGGGGAGATGAGCAAGCTGCCGGGAGACTTCCATTACTAGGAAAGGAGCACCAAGTTCCTGAGAAACATTGTTGACTCAGGGAGATGCTCTGCACACCCAGAAGATTCACCCAGGGGGAGGCCAGATAAGGTCCCTCACGTTCGCCAAGGCTGGGGTGGAGAGGAAAGTGAACTCTCAATTTCCTCATTGATTTCTCCCACTAGAGCCAGCTACTCCTGTCAACTCCATCATATTGCTTTTTGTTGTTCTTTAAGAGGAATGAGATGGCATCATCATTTCCACACAAAGGCTAAGGGAGAATCATTTTATTAAGGATGAAGTTTTTTTTGGGAAACTGCTCATCTTTAAAGGCAATAGGTGAGAGAGTGCATCCTTGCACATCTAGCGGGAATTTGGAAAGAGCTCAGTCACCTGATCCGTGTTTGTGATGAGAGGGCAGGTAAGAGGTACTGGGATGTGCACCAATCTTGGCCCTAACTAGTGTGAACTGCAATCCACACAAAAAGACACAGAAGAATTACAATGGGAAGGGAGAGATATCTTAATGGGACAGGGCAAGGGGGCCAGAGAGAAGTTAAAGGTGCTTTCTCTGCCCCATTCTGAGTCACCCATATTCACAGTCTGTTTCATCCCCTCCCTTCTATAAGGTTTCAACCTTAGTAAAGTTTCAGCCCAGATTTTAGATTTTGGTGGGTGGCAGTGGGACGGGGGTACAGGAGTCTGCTCTAAGAACTGATAGTCTGCTCTCAGACAGGCTTGGGGTCAGATGTACTAACTCTGTGGTCCAGAAGCCCCCAAACTAAGAGGTAAATATGGAAAATGGCCCTCGCTTAGACTGGAGCATCAGGCAAAAGCCAATGCAAAAGTGCTTTAAAAAGATGGACTCTCAACAAGATACCACTAATAAAGCCCTGTCAGATATGACTTCATAATAAAAAAAAAATTACAAAATACACCAGAAAATCATCTACTTACAGCCAGAATCAGCAGTCAAGCAAAAAGCATAGCAAGATCACCCAAGAACTTCAGAATGGAATTACTGAACACAGACTGTAAAATAAGTAGCTGTAAAATTATGAAAGAAATAAATAACGGAATATAAGAAAAAGGAACAAGATATTTTCAAAAGATTAGAGAGATTTAAAAGAGAAAAACAATTTCTGTAATTGAAAGATCTAGTGAACTAAAAACCTCAATGGATATGTAAAAGAGCGACTACTATAAAAAAAATTAGTGAACTAGATGTCAGAGTAGAGAAAACTGGCCAGAATGAAGCCTGGAGAAAAGATCCTAAAAGAATTTTCCTGTGACCACTATTTGCATGGTGATATGTACAGCTAAGAGCTGCCCATAGACAGGCCTGCTTTCTTCATGGTGAGTCTGGGGAAATCTAATGCACAGAGCCCTGAATTGGAGGCTAATTAGGTGAGATTTCCCTTATCCGTTTCTTCTTCTGACTCAGCACTCTCGTCTTTGCTCTCTCCCTAGGTTTAGATCTCACACCTAGAGGGCATCATAATACATGGTGCATACAACCATCAACACAGCATCAGTGCTGTGTAGTCAATGCCTCTGTATGTGTATAACCATGTGGACATGCATCTATAAACACAGTACATATACATCTGTTAATGAGATTCATGTTTTTGGATGTATACTCATATATACATATCTGTAAAATAATAGCCACCTACATAAATCTGACTTCCAGCAGCTCCAACTATAGTGGAACAGGTTGGGAGCCAATCACTGAACTGGAAGTGAGAAACTTTGGTTCTAATCTGAATGGAATGTTAAGAAACTGTGTGACCATGGACAAGTCCCAACAGTAGTTCTCTCATCTGTAAATTAAAAGGACTGAACTGAATGATTTTCAGGACCTCTTTCTATTCTAGTGTCACATGGTGATGCTAAATAGCTTTCATAGCATCCATATACTTTATTTTGTAGGATAGGTTTCTACTCAGAGCTTTGTTCTTATTTATATTTACAAATGTGATACTCTGACTTTCTGAACTCATCAGAAATAATCATTGAGAAGTGAAAAATGAGCAAGTAGGGATTCCTAGAGCCAAATATACCGACAGCAGCTTTAAAAATCTAGTGAGGAACAGGTAACTATAAAAGCAGGGAAAAACACTGTACTATGAAACCTCAAAACAATGGCTATCTTTAGCCATTTACTGTAGGATCAAAAAGCTTTACACACTTCAATAGACCTTGAAGGCACCATTATAACACTGAGCAATAACTGATGTTGCTGATAAGCTTGGATAATCAAGGAAAGGTTGTCTTATGTTCAGCCAGGACAAGAGACCCATAAAGAAGTTTAAAAAATAGCTAAAGGGTTTTAGACAGGAAAATCCTTTCATATGGATGCCTCATGTGTGCGTATGTAAGTGTATGCAAGTGTATGCAAATAGGGAAATATTTATTAGGGGTGCTATACACACGTTCTATGCAAGGTACTGTCAAGTGGACCAAGAAAGATGCATGAATTGCTCTTTTAGAAGCTTATAATAAAACACAGAAATCCTTATAAGCAACATACATAAAACATAAAAAGATGTTCACTCAACTGTATGAAACAAATATATATTGATAGAAAGTAGAGGCCAGGCATGGTGGCTCATGCCTATAATCCCAGCACCTTGCGAGGCGGAGGCAGGAGGACTGCTTGAGCTCAGGAGTTAGAGAGTAGCCTGAGTAACATGGTGAGACCCAGTCTCTAAAAAAAATAAAAACAAAAAGAGTGGAAGCATTATTATTAATATGGTTAGGTTTCAGGTGGGGAATATTGCATGCAAAACTGGTAGAGAGATGGGGAAGTGAAAATGGCTGTGAAGAGAGAGGCTTTCAAGAACCCACTGAAAGTTAGAAAAAGATCTATGGCAGGGAAGGAGTCAAATGCTTCCCACAGGGAGGGAGGTGAGATCATGCTGCCTGCTGAACGTGAAAGTCATCAACGTCATGAGTCACTGAATTCATGAGAGACATTCAGTTAACGAAGTTATAAGGCAGGTTTAGACCATCACAAGAGTGAGAGCTGAAAAGAAACCTTCCACATTTGTGGGTATGAGCTCACAGACATATACTTCTTTTAGGGTGACAAGGGTCACTGTACAAAACACCTCATCCCTGTAACACTTCACTCTCAAAAGCATGGAGGATAACTATAGAAGTGATTTGAAGAGTGACTGGCAAAAAGCAAGTCTGAGCATACAATGTAATTATAAATCTTTCAGATTACATTAAAGCAAATCATTGAAATGGAAAGAAATTTCATAGAAAATGGTCACATTTTGTCTTCTTAGTTAAATAACTAAACATCATCTAAGTGTGAATGGACAGAGAGATAAATATAGATCTGATTATAAATGTATGTATTTAAAGACTTCTCCCTAATGATGCTATCTTCAATTTCCGTTTCATTTCTACATTTTGAATTAAAAACAACTTTTATAATTATGTTTAGAATTAAGGGTCAGAAAAGCATTTCAGAAAGCCTGATGCTCCCTAGACTAGTCAAGTGTTTCTAAATCTAGCAGGTTCTTCAAAACAAAAGTTATCACCAATATCTTCTATGTTCAGAGTCAGAATGCTGCAGATTTACCTAGTTTGAATGAAATCTGTCATAAGGAATCTAAAAAATAAATTCCAAAGTACTTTAGAAAAGCATTCACATCACCATTTCTTTAGGGAGGCAAGCCCCCTTCTGCTGCAGTCTGCATACATATGTTCCAGAAGGAATCTCCAGCAGAAAGCACAGCATTCGCATTGTTTGTTAGTTCCCAGCGGGCAGACAACACATCATATTTATTCACATCATATTTCTTCCCCTGTTCATTCCCCTTATTCTGGCTCATAATAGTATGCACTCTTGTGAATAAAAGAAAGTTTTGTAAAATGTGGTAAACAACATTCCTGTTTTCATTCCATAGCTTCCAGGGGCAATTCTAAATACCTTTGATATGGAAAGCCCTGAATGCTTTTTTAGACAGGCTGATCCTGAGAAAAGAGGAGAACGTTCTTGCATACATGTGTGAAAAACAGCTTTTATGGTCTTTTCCCCAGTTCTGGAAACAAGAGGCATTCACAGTTGCTAGGGAGTTCTGTGTTACATACAGATAAGAGTTTTCAGACAAGCAAAACAAGAGCAGAGTTCCTCCTTTCTTATTAATCGAATGTAGTGCAGCCTGATTATCAGGAGTTATCTACTGTGCCACACTGAGCATTCCTACCAGCCAGCTACGGCAGAGCCGATGGTGTCCTCTCCCCTTTCTCCTGCATGGGAACTGACACCAGGAGAGGGCAAGCATTTCTGATCACAAAAAGTGAGTGTGTGTGTGTGTGTGTGTGTGTGTAAACATGGGTTTGCACTTGCATACATTTCAAACAAGCTTGATTCTTTGCTGAAATCTCACCATTACTGGAAATATTATTTGGCCAATTATGAAACAAACAGAATTGTAAATCCCATGACATTTTACCAAACAAATATATTTCTTTCTTATTTTTCTTCCCATTTCACATCCATATACAAAGTATTACCAGTCGAAAAATTGGAATGATATTGTTAAACAGGAAATAACTAACTTTAAGCAAACACCCTAAGATCCTGTCTATAGATCTACAGATGAATAATTCCTTAATCAATTAAGGAAGGCTCTGCACCACAGTAAAGAGATTTCACTAGGTCAAAATAATGAGTGAAGCTGAATCCCTGCTAATAAAAACAAAGAATGCTGTCCTTAGTGTAGCTGTAATCCTGCCTATAAGCAGTGAAATGGGCTGGCTGACCTTTTCATCCTGAAGATTTATGATGGGCTTAAATAAAATTCTAAAACTAAGGGAAAATAAGAAAATAAAAAGATCTTAAAAAAACATTCAGAATAAGGGTCACTAATCAGAATGGGGAGGGGGTTGGTCAAGACAGCAGGTGTGCTCCAGACATGCTGGGGAACAGGGAGATGATGACAGGAGAAAGAAATGAAGTATTCTATTTATACACACATACATTTATATATACATATAAATTTACAAAAACACAGATGTGTACATGCCCAGAGCCAAGCTCAAAGCAAGCAAGAAAATCCCCTGGGGCCACAGAAGTAAAGGTAGTTTAAAGTCATGTGACAACAGGGGTAATGAAGAGAGACAGGATAGCACATTTTCTACTCACTTTCTAACTGTGATAAGGACAGCAACTGCCTGGTAGGGTTGTTATGAGGTTAAAGTAAGTGAATATATACAAAGCACCTAGAACAGCGCCTGCCACATGGTAAGCACTTGGTACATGGCAGTTGATTTTACTACCATTATTATTGTTAACTGGGCTGATGAGACATCGGGTGTCAGTGATTTAAAGCACCTTGGGGGCAGAAGTCAAGGCCATGAGCCCATGTCGTAGGGAGATGGTATGGCTTCCTGCATAAAGCTGTGAGCCAAAAAATTCTAGTCCATTTAGAAAATCTTTTGCCACCAACTGGAGGGGTTGCTATGGAGGAGGCCAGCCGCCTCAGGCCATGGGTGAAAAGGAGTCTTGAGAAATCTGAGCCCTTGACCCTGTTCCTGGCTTGGATGTGTGGAGCTTGATGCTGGCACTATCTAAGCTGTGTGGCAGTTACGGGGCCAAGAAATTAACATAGAAACCAGTTCATTCAATAAAGCCCAAGGGGCCCTGGCAGAGGCCACCAGGAATTCATTCCATAGAGATACCTCCATAGTCCAGGGTACAGTACTTAAGTTAAAAATCACACTGAGCAGCATAAATAAAAACAAATTAACATCTGGACACATCCTGGCTAAAGCTATCAGAGAGACAAAACAGATTACTGACAAGGGATGTAGACTTCTCATCAGCAATCACAGATGCCGGAGGACGACAGAAAAACGTCTTCAAGTGCCAAGGGGAAATAAATGTCAAGTTGGAATTCTATACTATTATTCCAGAGTGAGAGGGAAACAGAAACAGCTGGAGGCACATACAGACTAAGAGAGTTCATCACCCACAGACCCTGAATGCAAGAGCCACCGACACAGGAAGAAAACAGTGCCCAAAAGCAGAGTGAGATGTAAGAAGCAATATCTGCTAGAAAATGAAAAAAATCAGAGGTGTTTCCTCAACCTTTCACAACCAAACCTCAAAACTTCCTCGCACCCGGGGCGGAGGGACACACATTCCCCTCGGGTTATAGTGGGAGAGGGCTCTTTCTCCATGGTTCCGGAGACATTGTCTGCTTTCTCAGGAACCTTATTCTATCAATAATTCCCTCCCCTTTATATCTTTATTCCTTTAAACCTAACTTAAGTTTTTTAAACAAAATATCACAGACATGTATTTTTAAATACCTGATCATGAAAAGCAGCAGTCCCCTGTCCCACCTCTTCCTAGGTCCTGTCCTGTTCCCTGGCAGCAACCACCTTTGGATCTTTGAGCTGTCTTGTCTGGTATTTATCTTCCTATTTTTAAATAATATGCCTGTGCCAGGGGACCTTTGGAAAATCCATCAGCTGTTGGCCAAGGCTCCTGGCCATTTGCCATGTGACAATCCTTCCTTAATCTGGAAAAAAGACAGACTTGATAAACTGTCACAATGACACAGTGTACTTAAGAACATGGACTCCCAAGACTTAGCCCATTCCATTTCTAAGAGATAACTGATGTAAGTTACAAGGTAAGAGAATAACAATATGAGACATTTTGCAATATTTTTATATCTTACTTTATCTCAAGAATTTACCCAAGCTTGCTACATTATACATTTTTTATTTTCTTTTCTTTTAAAACAGGGTCTCACTCTGTCACCCAGGCTGGAGTGCCGTGGTACACTTCCCAAGCTCAAGTGATCCTCTCGCCTCAACCCCACAAGTGGCGGACTACAGGCATACCCTACCACGCCTGGCTAATTTTTGTATTTTTTTTTTTTTTTTAATTTTGTAGAGACAGGGTTTCACCATGTTGCCCAGGCTGGTCTCCAACTCCTGGGCTCAAGCCATCCATCCACCTCAGCCTTCCAAAGTGCTGGGATTATAGGCATGAGCCACTGTGCCCAGTTGCTAAATTATATTTCTATCCAAAAGTAAAATATACCCACTCCGTAAAAACCCTACCATGGTAAGTTGGGTAATATACAAGTCCATAAAGTCAGGCAGAAAAAAGGATGGTAGGTCATGTCTCCCCCAGGGAAGCAGACAGACCCATCACATGCATGAGCTTGAGTATGGATGGATCTAGAATGTGCGTAAGTCTATTTCTCCTAAAACCAGGGTAAGGGTAAGAGTTGTGAGAACAGGGGTGTGGTACAGGCTTCATTATTTGCACTTTGAGAACAAAAAACAAACAAACAAAAAACTTCACCAGCAGAAGGCTGAGATACCAGTACTGGTAATGTTTGATTAGTACCTAACGCTATCTTGTATATAAAATAAAAATAAATCTTGTTTTTAAAAATGCTTTTGACTACTGATCTGTCTCTTGGGAGCTCCAAATCATTTACCCATCACCTAATTAAAAAACAAAACAAAACACAGTAACAATCCCATATCCCACCTCACCGCCAAAGAAAAACACAACAAAATGAAACCCATCTACTAGCTTAAGGCCTGAAAAGGAGAAAGAGGCCTCCAATCAGTGGCCAAAAATGTTCTACAGCCTATACTTAGGTTACTTTTTTCTTGCTTTACCAATTTAGAACATGACTTCCAATTATGGTAGGTAAGAATTTAGTTCTTTTCTTTCCCAATATCCAAGTTATATCACAGTTTTTACTATATCGGTAGCTGGTGTTTCTATTATTATTTAAATGTTTCTCTCCTAAGCTAATAAAATACTATGATTACATTTCCTTTCTTGAACATTTTGTTCTTCCTAGAAAGACTTGCTAAGTCCTTCATTTTTTTCATGTGCTTCAATTTTTTTTTTTTTTTTTTTTTTTTTTTTGAGACGGAGTCTCGCTCTGTCGCCCAGGCTGGAGTGCAGTGGCCGGATCTCAGCTCACTGCAAGCTCCGCCCCCCGGGTTTACGCCATTCTCCTGCCTCAGCCTCCCAAGTAGCTGGGACTACAGGCGCCCGCCACCTCGTCCAGCTAGTTTTTTGTATTTTTTAATAGAGACGGGGTTTCACCGTATTAGCCAGGATGGTCTCGATCTCCTGACCTTGTGATCCGCCCGTCTCGGCCTCCCAAAGTGCTGGGATTACAGGCTTGAGCCACCACGCCCAGCCATCTGCTTCATTTTTTATGTACCTATTGCTCATTCCTCTAAAGGCTAGATTATATGGAAACCTTTTTTCCACACAAATCAGATACCTGCTAATTCCCTACTCTCATTTTTTTCCTGGAATTCTTTATTCTGGAGCCACCTTCCTCCTCTGCCAACAGGTCTCATGGTAGAGCTGGCAACCTGAAACTTCTCTACTATTCTAGCAGGTTCCTGGGATAATGAAAGGCAAACTTTTTGAGAATCTATCTGAAAATATCATTCTTCTACTGTCATACCTGACTGACACTGTTGGGTACAAAATTCTAGGTTAGAATGATAATATTTTTCCCCTAAGAATGTTTAAGGCACAGTTCCATTCTCTTACAGGTGTAAGTGCTGCTGTTGAGAAGTCTAATGTCTGACTCCCAATCCTTTGTATGTGGACCTGATTGTATTTTTCTTCTCTGTAAGCTTTAGGACCTTAACTTTATTCCCAATGTTAATAAATTTCTTGACATGCCTTCATGTGAGACTATTTTTATTCTTCATGCTGGGTAGTTGGCAGGCCCTTTCCATTTAGAGATATATGCTCTTCAGTTCTGGGAAATTAATCCATGTGAATCCATGTGTTTTGTTTGACAGTTTCCTCAAGTCTGTTTTCTATTTTTTCACGAGTCTCTTATTAATCAGATGCTGAACTTCCTGGACTGATTCTCTAATTTGCTTATTTTTTTCTTCTATTGTCCAATGTACTGCACATTGGTTTTGATTTCTGGAAGATTTTCTTGACATTATTTTCTAACTTTCCTAGGGGAAGGAGAGGGACCATAAATTTAATTTCTAAGAGCTCGTTTTTATCCTGTTTGTTCATTTTTTAAAAGTAATACTGTGTTCCTGTTTCAAAGATGCAGCTACCTTCCCTTATCTCTCTGAGGACATTTATAAAAGCTATTAATTGTTTAAGTATTCTTTTACCCTGTGCATTATTTACAGCCTCCTATTTCCTTTAGCTTTCTTTTTTATTTTGGGCTTTGTCTATCACACTGGAGAATCTCCTCAAGTGTCTGGTGATTTTTGGCTCTCAATCTATATTTTAAAGTAAGATACTAAAATGCCAATTAAAAGTCCCATGTAAATGCCCGGGGCTTGTTTGTCAGTGGTCTTCACTCTAAAGCAATCAGGTGGCCAGACAGATTTTTTAAAATTGAGAGACCTCTCACCATGTCAATATCTCATGTTCTTCCCATTACGGTCACACAATCTTCAAAGAAACTCCTGCAGATTCTTGCTTGCAGGAGGAGGGGAAGAAGAGAGATGGACACACCAGGCCACCTGAGTTCCCACACTGGGGCAGGAAAAGAACTAGGCAGGTCCTGGAGTTCGCTACAGATGCTGTCTGACACTGCCTTTCACTCTGACTGGTGGCCTCAGGGAAAGTGTGTCATGAGTTGAATTTCTCCAAAGACTATAAATTCCGGTGGGGGTAGGGCAGCTGCCCAGGGTCAGGTAGAGAAGCTCAGATCTCACTGCTCTGTACTCAGACTCTGACTAACCCCTTTGTTTTCACCTCAGTCAGCCTTCCACAATACTTGGCGCCCCCACATCCTGAGCGTTTTTAAGGTTGTGTAGGACACATCATCTCAGGTCTCGCTAGTGTCTCTTCCTGCGGGCGCTTAGGTCACAGTGCATCCTGCTCTGCAAAGTGAGGCCCTCCTCCACCTACCCTCTCTCTCTCACACACTCTTGACTCCTCTCCCATTCTTTTGTAGGCTTATCACATTTGCATTCTTTCACTATCATTTCAGTGGGGTTTCTTTGGGTTACAGAGAGGATGGATTAAAATGCATGTGTTCAGTTGGCCATATTAATCAAAAGCCTCTCCTGTCTTTCACTACCCCTTCTTGACTGGCTCCTTCTCATCAGCATTTTTAAAAAATTTTGTTTTACTGCAGTAAGAACACTTAACATGCGATCTATCCTCTTAAACACATTTTAAGTGTACATTATCATAGACTATGTAACTCATCAGCATTTAAACATTCCCAAGTCTCTCCAATATTAAGAAAGACATGACTAATAAATGTTTGCTCTTGACTCCATGTCTCCTCTCACTTGCTGCACTGTTGTCCTTCATAGTAAAACTTTTTGAAACACTTGCCCACACTCTCTTCTTCCTCCATGCCCTGACATTTCTCAATCCGCTGCCACCTACCTTCTGTTTCCATCACCCCACTCAAAGGCTTCTTGCAAAGGATACCCTTCTTAATAAATCCAATGGGCACTTCCTAGTCCTTACTTTACTTGACCTCTCAGTAGCACCGAACGTTCTTGTACTCCCTCCTCCTCAAAACACTCACTTCCTTGGAGTTTCTGGCCCTGTACTCTCCTTATGTCTTCTTATCTCTTTGTAAATGGGATCCACACCCCTTATCAGGGCTTATACGGTACAGGCTATGCTTCCTGCTCTAGCCTCACCTCTTGCAATGCCCATATTCAAGTTCTATGCTACAACACATGGAAAATGTTTCAGTTTCTAGAGCAAGCCAGGTTGTTTTTCTTCTGGTCTTTGTACATCCTATTCACTTTTTACTTGGCCAGTTTCATCAATTCCTTGTATCTGTGTTGAATACTCTTCCTATGTGCTCTTCAAGCACCTTGTATTTCCATGACTAACACGTTTAGTAGAAGGTACTGCAACTGCCTGCTTGCTTGTTCATGCTCCATGTGGGCAACACCCATATCTATCTACTACCAAATTCAAAACTGTGTCACTAGAGCTACACAAAGGCTAGCATAACATAGGCATCCAATATATGCCAGCTGAGTGAATGAAGACACAACCGACAGAGAAGAATGAAATGTCTACAGAAAGACTACACATTATCACAACTGTTTTAAGTAACAATCCTAATTTTTTACTAAATCAAGTGCCAATACCATGTTGGACCAAAGAAACACTCCAAATAATTACAGATGGAAAAAAAGCTCATAAGCCTTCTTTTTTGCAATCAAAGTAATTATTTATAATTCAGAAATAATTTTATCCAATATACTAGTTTTTATTGGTTTTTATTATTTACTTAATTCTCTATACATCTCTGAGGTGATGAGAACCCCAGGTTAGTTTTTGTTGGCAGATCACTTAACTAGTGAAATCAAGGTTAAGTGACCAATTGTTATGTATAGCGTTTACTTTTGCTCTCACTGGCAACATAACTGTGCACAATAACTCAGGAGAACCTTTGTAAAGATAAAAGCCACCAATCATTATGGGTATACTAGTAGGTAAGATTTACCTTACCTATTATTAAGAGTTTTTAAATTAATTGCTTGTTATTACCTGTTAATTATCTGTTAATTAATAAGAGCACTTATTACATGCATTTACTGTCTTAAGTGTTTTAAAGGTACTGATTCATTTAATTCTCACACAAATCCAATGAGTCAATTATTCCCATTTTATAAGAAACTGATGCAAAGAAGATTAAGTAATCTACATGAAAATTCTATTCATCTCACTAGAATTTTTATCTTTAGCATTTTCCTGTGCCACTAAAAGTCTATTATAAACATTATCAGTGGCTTCATAATGTTGCACTATACTGATGTATTATAATTTATTCAAGGATTCTCCCATCACTGAGAAATTGTGGTTACTTCCAATTTTCTACCTTTAAAAATAGATCTGCTATAGACATCTCTGTATATAAGTCTCTGCCCACATGTTTATTTTCCAAGGACAGATTCCTAAAAGAATTACTAGGTCAATAAATATATGTTGGGTGAATAAAGCAGTCAAATTGCCATCAATTTTGCCTAATTAGCTGTTTTCTCTTGCTTTTATGCCTACAAAGTTTCTCCCCAACCCATGGACAAATATTCTCCTAGATTTTTTTGGATTTAATTTGACATTTAACTTACATTATATATATATGAACTTTGTTTTGATGTATGAAATGAGCGATATTTTTTCTCCAAATAGCTAACCAATTCCAAAACCATCAGTTGAATACCTTATCCTCTTCCCACTGATTTTTGCTTCTTCGTATATATATTTTCCCTTTTTGGTTTATTATTTCGTCAGGAGGCAGTGAAACTTTGGGGAGAAAAGATAACAGGCTTAATACTGTAACTGCTGAATTTAAGATGTTTATGAATCATTCAGATGGAAATGTATAGTAGGACACAATAGATACAGGTTTCTTGCCTAAAAGAGAGAGGGGAGGTTTATTTGAGGATAAAAAGATTACACAGGGGAACACAGGTAACAGAAGAACTGAGAGCCAAAGAAGAGGGCATGGGAAACCAACATTTCAGGGCTAAGTGGCAGAACACAGCCATGTGAGAAGGCACAATCAGCCAGGTAGAGGACAGGGAAGAAGCAGGAAAGAAGGGAGCAATATAAGCCCTGGGCAGAAAGAGTTTCAAGCATCATCATGAATCACACTTATACTTTTGGTTTACCTGATCAAAACAGTAACATAATGTTCTACTAAAATCCTCAGAAGCACAAACATATTCTCAAATTACTGGTTTGTTATAAATGGAGTGCTAAGCAGAGTCTGGCTATTAGAGCATCTTTATACATCTCCATAGGGCTTAGGGAAGGACAACTGTCTAAAGGTTTTAGTATATTTTAAATCTATTTAGAGGTAAATAAAAAGATTTTGAAACGTTTTGAGTGACAATGCTTAATTCTGGGAGTTTAGGCATAATGTTGCTCACGTACTAAATGAGGTCCCTTAAAGGCAGAAACATTTCTGAACAAGAGGCAGATCTGCTCTGTCTACAGAATAACTATTTAGGCTACTTAAACCATAAGCATTGTAGGCTCTGAAGAGGAAAACAAATCCTAGCTCATGCAAAACTGTATTTCCAGACTTTGTCTGCCATTTAATTAATGTAAGCCAAGCTCTCAACACTCAAATGTCTCAAACACCTTTACTGTGTTACTGATATGCTTACCAGTGAACAAGCACCTTCTTTTTCGGTGCATGACAAGTTTTACAAAGCAATTAAAATGTTGGCATTTTAATTATTTTGAATTTTTCTAATTTGGTCTAATTTTTGACCAAATTTAGGTACAACTGGAGAGTCTATTTACAGAAAACATGCTTATCTGCAAATGGATCTGTTTCTAAAGTGAACTATAATAAGTATGGCTTGATAGCCATCACACTCACAGCTGGAGAAACCTAGGAGCAACTCAGAGCTTATGCCTAATCGCTTGATAAGTAACTACCACATGGGGAAAAAATGTTTTGAATCTGGGAGGGAAAATGTAGAGGTGTTATGACAACTTGCCTTCCATTTTACTTGTCTAAATATTACTGTATTTCTACTATATCTGAATCTCTGCCCAAAAAATATGTCACATATTTATAACCAAAAAAAATCACCCTTCTCAAACAAACAAAAAATCTTTCTGTAGATAGATCTCTAAGTCAGAGAAAGAGGGCGCATCTCCACATCTATCTTCTCCCAAAGGGACCCAGCAGCACATCAAAGGTGTTCTTTGATATGGTCTGCAGGGATGGGAGTTTTCCATGACAGAAAATGTGAGTAAAAGTTCCAAGACAAAGATACTGCCCCAATACAACCAAAGCTGAGTGAGGCAGGCACACTGGAGGCACTGCCCAGAATCTTCCACTTCGGTCAGTGACTGAGAAAAGTACACCTCTGCCTCTGCAAGCCTGCCAGTGCTCAGTTCAACCAGCTTCCAGTCTTTTGTTTGTTTGTTTGTTTTTTGAGAGTCTCACTCTGTCGCCCAGGCTGGAGTGCAGTGGCGTGATCTCGGCTCACTGCAAGCTCTGCCTCCTGGGTTCACATCATTCTCCTGGCTCAGCCTCCCAAGAAGCTGGGACCACAGGAGCCCACCACCGTGCCCCGCTAATTTTTTGTAGTTTTACTACAGACAGGGTTTCACCGTGTTAGCCAGGATGGTCTCGATCTCCTTACCTTGTGATCCGCCCGCCTCGGCCTCCCAAAGTGCTGGGATTACAGGCGTGAGCTACCATGCCTGGCCTCAACCAGCTTCCACTCTTATTTAAATGTTTGAGAGCATGGAATTCACCCATGACAATGTCTGCCCCTCCCCACCTTTGTCACCACCATGGATACACATTACCTCCAAAGATGGCAGGAAACCCCAAACACAGTTGATATTATAGGTCCTGGACAGACCATATGGTATTTATTGGCTAAAACATTTACACTGTTCCCTTCATACTTTTCTTAAAAATCCAATCAATTATCTAAAAATATATGCAAAAAGTCTTGCTGATGGGTATACCGGGCCCAGTCATTCCATAGGATCAAGTAAAAATGAGTGGTTAAGTGAGTACAATAGTTAACTCACTGCATATTACGGCTGTTTTCTACATTATTGAGTGTTTCTTAATTTGCAACAACCACAATCATTACTGGCCTTACACTAAAATCATGTGAAATATGCTGCTTCCTTTGAGTTGACTCCTCCTCCTCCCTCATTTATCTGCCTAAATTCTACTGGGCTTCTCAAATAGCTCAGGCCACCACCTCTTTAGTAACACTTCCATAACCAAAGGTACCCTTACCTCAATTTCTCCCAATAATCCTTTCATTTACTGAATTAGTTGTCCGTTCTCTGGGTTTCAAAACCATCCTCTGCATATTACCTTCAAAGAAGGAATCACAGTGTCCTCTATTTGTTTATAAGACACATCTCCCCTACTAGTTTTTGAATTCCTTAAAGGCAAGGCTCATCTTTATGACCCAGCTCATAGCACAGTATCTGGTATTAGTAGGCATGCTAAAATGTTTGTGAAGTGATGAATACGTGTATGAATATGTTTAGACTTAGAAACAGCATCACAGAGATGGGTCTTTAGAAAACATTTAATACATCCCACTTCACCCAAAATTCCCTAAAGAAGTATTTCCAAAGAGTTGTGTTATTATTAAAATAAGAAAATAATTTTCCATGTTCAATATAAAATAAACATTTTTCTAATGAAAATAGGATTAAATAAAAATCTTACCGGCAAAGTTCCAGGTAGAGATGCATCAAAAAAAGAAACCAAAGAATTTGGAGGTGCTGAAAAGCGAACTTGAGATCCAGAGAAGAGTTTAGAGTTGGAGGAAATCTGGGCATGAATTTCCAAACCTACCACAGCAGCCCATTTGTGTTCACTAAGAAGAAAGAGATAATGGTTAAGATGTAATTATCTTTGTCACCATGAATAAATTTCTGTAAGTCTAAACCACAAATGTTAATTTCCTATATGTGTTTTAAACGTATTACAATGTTATATCCTCACATTAAAAATGTCATATTTTATCAGTGACTAAATAAAAAACAATTCAGAATAAGCGCCTACACTGAGATTGGCAAACTAAAATTCATTTACAACATGGCATCAGGAGGCTGATGATATAAACATGAAGGCAATAGAGAAAGGAACAATTTGGTGTCTTAAAACAATTAAGAAATGGGTATCAGGTGACAACTGCTTGGCTAACTTCAGTGAAAAGCAGCACTTAACAAATTAACTGTACCTTATCAAGTAATCACTCAGTAAATGAAGAAAGCTGATCTTTCCCACATTATTTAGAATGAACATAAATGGTAAGATTCTACTACTAGAGAAATAATGATAAAGAGTTCCACATTTCTTATTTAAAAAGGAAATTCGCAACCATGTTTTGAATTCATTTCACAAAAATGGCTTGCAAGTATAATAACCAGAGAGACACAGATATAATAAATCACCACTAAATGATACTCTTGAAAAAATTTTGCTAAACCCCATCACATTAAACCATCTGATGTGGCATATTTTTGGTCCCCCAAATCACTTGCAATTCCTGAGACCTAATTTCAGGTTACTTTGTTCATGCTTATTTGCTATGAAATCTGAGAAGCTACTAGATGCTATAATAATCTCTCTTATCTGGCCAGTCCTACTCTGTTGAGTCTGTACATAGGCCTCTCCAGGTCCTTATAAATGTGCTTATTCCCTATGAAATCCATGTATGTTCCTATCCTGCTCTTCTCCCAAGCAATTTTGTGTGTGTGTATATATATATACAGATTTTACATCATTTTGTTTTGTTTCAATCATTCCAACACACAAAGGTCTATATCTGAAGTACTGTAAGAATAAGTCCTTTTTTTTAAAGTTTGGAAACACAGCCCATAAGGGAGGTGAATTAAAGTAAGAACTCATTAGAAATTCTGCATGCAGTAAAGCATCATTCAAAGTATTTCTGCAGTTCCATTACATGAGAGAAAAAATGTTCTTTCCATTCACAGGGAAACAATCTAATTCACGAAAAGAATACAAAACTGAATACTTCTTTCTGGACAATTTCCCTCTGTTCCTCCAACTGAAAGTAAAAATAATGCCAACAAGTCTCAAAGAATAAACAAAATATTAGAAACTTGCCATATGTTTCTGTGTTTAAAGAGAAACTATTTAATTCTTACATAATGAAGCATAAACAGCTGTTCAGGGGATATCTGGCCAAATAAGCAAAACTCTCTATATAACCCGAGGGAGTATCTCTTCTTTTCGCTGCGTCCTCCTAGGTCTAGACACACATACTCAACATAAAACGCCTGCACAGCTAGCTAGTGTTTTCTGACTAATGACAATAACCCACCACTACCCAGAGCTTGTAGGTAAAGGCTCCCTTTCTCCCTTTAGAACACTGCCGGCCCATACTGGCGCTAAATAAAATCAGCTAAATATGATCCCGCTTCTCGTGTCACCGTCCCCACTGCTAGTGCTATTAGTAAGATGACCGAATCCACTCTTCTGTCTGTGCAGCGTTCAAGAAAATACTTGCTATTTTACACTAGCGAATTCCCCAACTACGTCTATTTGAAAATAGTGGTTTATATATGGGGGCAGAGCTGATAGAGGGCCTGTTTTGTGCTTTTATTTAGGTTTCGGGGCTCCAGGTTATAATTCAACGCCCTCCCGTCAGCCAAAACGTCTAGAAGCTGGCCTGTAATTGCCATCCTTTCCCCAGTCCTGCAGTTCCACCTTACAGTTAGGGGGGCAGAAATGGTATGAAACAGAATACCCTTTCCTCGGCTTCTGGGTAGTGTAGAGGGGCTGCTGAGCCACTGAGCTCTGTTCCCTAATCCGGTTGGATGTGGACCCAGTCGGAGCCCCTCTTCGGTGGCAAGAACCGCCGTCAACCCGGGCGAAAGTCCAACGTCTTCCACGGCCGACCCAGCGCAGCATGGGCGCCGCCATTGTAACGACAGGGTCTTGGTCAGGTGACTCAGCCACACTGTGCCGCGAGGCTTCCTGGGAAGCGTAGTTCTAGAAATGTATTAAAAACGCTGTAGGCTCGGACCGGAAGACTACTACTCCCGGCGAGCGTGGTGATTCGAAGCCTGCCGGAACCCGGCAGAGAGGGGAGGGAAAGAGAAATAGACGAGAGGGTGGGAGGGTTTCAGGGTGGGGAGGTGTGACTCCTCCTAGCGGGGAGTTGGAGAGGCTTGTGGCTCTGAGCATGTGTATGAGTTCGACTGTCAGCACTTGGTGCTTGGTGCTAAGAAGCGTTGCCGGGATTTTATAACCCAGTTAACCTTGCAAGGGGAAGTAAATGACTGTGACATCTCAGCAAAGACTTCCTGAGCAAACCTACTCCGTTATATTCTATGTCTCCTCTTCTACTTTGCTCAGCAATTTGTGTGTTAATGCAACAAATACTTATTTGCATGCCTACCGTAATGCCAGGCTCAGTTCTTAGGCACTGTAGTTACTGCAGAGATCAAGACAGTTAAGGCCCGCATGTTAATGGAGCTTACATTCTAAAAAAGGGAGACATACAGAAGTTAACAAAAATAAGATACTTCCATATAGGTAGTAAGTGCTATGTTTAAGCAGAGGTATTTAGAGAGAAACAACCCTAGATTGAATGTTCATGTACATTTTAACCTCCTTTTTATTATTGGCCAGTATCAGAAACACACTCCTTGTATGCTAGGAGCATATACCATCGTCCCAGCAGACTTCCTTCATTTTCCTGCATCAAAACTAATACCCCTTGTTAAAACTACCACCGATTTTTTGTATTTGAACACAGTCTAGAGTAGTCATTTAACCACTCTCTATTTCATCATCCTACTTTGATTGTCCTCGTAGTGCTTTTGACTACCTGATGTTTATCTTCTATTTCCACAAATTCCTTGTCTGTCTTACTCACCAGTGCAAAGTAGGTTCCTCAAAAATATTTGTTGAATAAAGTAGGGCAGTGTGGAGAATACATTTGACAAAGGATGGAGTGGATGCCCTTTGGAGCAGTAATTGTTTAGGGGAGAGATGATGAATTAGGATGGTGGCAGAGGCAAAGAGAAATGGATCTATTTGAGATAGATATGGGAAGTAAAATTGAAGGACTCTGATGGATTGGATATGATGGTGGAAGGCTAGGAGGAACAAGTAACTCCTGGATTTCTGGTTTGCATGACTGGCTGATGAGGTTATCCACGGAGATAAGGAAACCAGAAAAGGAACAGGTTTGCAAAGAAAACATATGAGTTTGGTTGCCTTGGAGACATTCAAGAGGAGGAATCACGTAGACATCAGTGATGCCTAATTCTTTTTTTTTTTTTTTTTTTTTTTTTGAGACGGAGTCTCGCTTTCTCGCCCAGGCTGGAGTGCAGTGGCCGGATCTCAGTTCACTGCAAGCTCCGCCTCTCGGGTTTACCCATTCTCCTGCCTCAGCCTCCCGAGTAGCT
The DNA here is from genome assembly GCF_002776525.5 of Piliocolobus tephrosceles. Classification (NCBI taxonomy): domain Eukaryota; kingdom Metazoa; phylum Chordata; class Mammalia; order Primates; family Cercopithecidae; genus Piliocolobus; species Piliocolobus tephrosceles. Next base: position 38,111,739 of record NC_045436.1, on the reverse strand, counting down.
GGGACTACAGGCGCCCGCCATCTCGCCCGGCTAATTTTTGTATTTTTTTAGTAGAGACGGGGTTTCACCGGGTTAGCCAGGATGGTCTGGATCTCCTGACCTTGTGATCCGCCCGTCTCGGCCTCCCAAAGTGCTGGGATTACAGTCTTGAGCCACCGCGCCCGGCCAGTGTTGCCTAATTCTGAGTATAGAGCAGGGCAAGGGGAAAAGCTGCGTATACTTGTATACTTCACATTGATAGCTTTTCAGTTATTGATCAATAATCCATTGATTAAATGGCTGTAACCTTTGATCTTTTTCTTTAATAGTCTTAAATTGCATATCCATATGGAAGAAGGAAACTTTACTCTTGTTAAAATTGTCCTCATTTATTTTTTCTATCTTTTCTACTTTTTCATCCACTATCACTAATCTAAATTGCTACACCAGAAGTATCGGTCATTTGACCAAGGATGAAAATGACAAAAATGACAGGGACTAGAAGGGAGTGGTAGAGACTTGTTCCAAAATTTCTCTCTAATTGTTGCACTTTAAGGTTCAGATGATTCTCTAGATCCTTTACTAGAGTCTTCCCTCTGAGTTTCCATGTTTTCCACCTTTACTCTAGGTAAGCTAGTTTTCTCTTTCTTATTTAGCTCCTCAGGTTTTTCTGGCCCAGACTGGGGTCAGGGGAGTTGCCTCTGAGCACAAAATGGCTTCAGTTTTGTTAGAACAACAGAGGAGAATGGAACCTTGTATCTCTAGCTAAAAAGAGAGGGAGACACTTGCTACCTCATCGCTGGTAATCGGCATCTTAGAAGGCAATTCACTCCATCACATGGAAGACTGGGAATGTTTTGAAAACCACCATAAGGGAGAGCAACACATTTAATGAAAATTCTAATCTTATGGGTAAAACGCGCTATCAGGGAAGCTCATCTTTGTTTATGAAGCAGTATTATGCAGTAATAGGCTATCGCCTCAAAGGCCCCACCCCACCACTAGAGGGAGATAAAAATCCTACGCATGTAAGTGTATTTGCTTCCTTTCACAAATGGAAACCGGCCAGTTTCCTGCATCTTATCTCTATCTAATCATTGCCCTTTCAAAAATCCTGTAGAACTAATCGTGGAAATAGAGACTTGTCAATAACCATCTCTTTGGCTCTCCTCTCCCTCGAGATTATTTGTCGTTTCCCGAAATACCTGTAGTTTTCCTTGTGAAAACAGGAGCACTGTTTTCTGAGAGCTCCCCCTGCCTTGCTCCTTAGCTGGTCATACTCCCACCAAACCGCCTTCTGTGGGACCATTTCTAGCCTTCCTGCTGCATGCCAAATCTGATATCTGTCAGAACTATTACTGACAGACAGCTCTCTAGCTGCGAGAGCTATTTTGGTTGCACCAACAAGGTGGCTGTCATCTGGGAGACACAGAGATTTTCATTTTCAAGGAACTCAGAAGGTAGCTGGGCAGAGTTTCTAGCAAAAACAACATTTTTCTTAGGGAGAGCCTCTCAGCTCTTATTTTATCCATAAAATTGATACACAGTACAAATAGATTTAGAACAGGTTTTTAAAAAGCTATGTAAAGCAGAGCAGAATTTCGAGTCGTTACTTACAAATGGCAATAGTTAGATGTGTCTAAAATAACATGCTTGGTTTTGTTTAGTGCTCTTCAGTGGGTCTTTGAATGTCAGAGTTGGAATGAACTGGCTCACCTCTGTATTTGACTCAAAACTATGAATAATAACACATGGATTTCTGAACACAGATTATTTTTTATCTCAAATCTAAGTTGTACTTAATTGTAATCATTCCCTTTCTCTAGTTCACGATGGGGGAAATAATATGAAAACCCAGCGTGCTAGGATAGATAGTTTCTTCTGTAAGGTAGGTACAATGTGAGGATAATACAGGTGGTTCTAAGTTTCCATTTTTTAAAAGAAATGCATAGTTTTGATAGAAACATTAAAATTGCAAGTAAAATGAAAAAGAGACAGTTTCCACTATCCTGGCACGGTATCTTGAAATCTATTTGTATACAGCTTTCCAGTTAAAATTGCATTAACTAATGTAGTCTTTGATTAACTACTTTTGTCCTGTGGAAACAAAGGCAATGCTTTAAAAGCATTTAGCAGGCTAATAAACAAAATGCCCCTTTTAGTCTAACAGAGCTGGAAGCAGATGGTTATCTTAGTATTTCTTAGCACAGTTGTGAGCTTGATCCCTGTCTTGGCTGTGAGTTTCTGTGTGTTCTATGGCTATGGAACTCAGCCTGCTGTCTTGAAACTTTATGCCACATGGGTAGAGATGGAAGATGGCTAGGTCAGTATATATTATCTTAAAAAAAGAGAAAGAAACCACAGCGGTAACAACAACAAAACCCACATAAGATGATGTACATATAACAGAAATTAATAGCATCATTTATGTTGCAACTAGAAGAGCTCCTGTTTTTGAGAAAGCATTCTGAAAACACGAAGTTCCTTCATAGAAAAAATACATTTTAAAATCCAGTTAGGTGTCATTAGGGGAAAAAAGAAAGACTGGGAATACATGCGTGCCAAGCAATTGGGAAAACAGGATTCATTTCCTTTTATTTTACCATTAAAGTCTTGATTCTGATAAAATACTGATGCAGAGGGAACAATTGCTTTCTCTAAAAGATTGTTTTGCAGCAAAGAAATCTATAACTCCTTTTTCCTTTCCAGTGCAAGGAAATAGAACACCCTGTTCAATGTTCTTGTAGAGATGAAGGGCCATATGGGGAAGATGAGGCCAACACATTGTTGCTATTATGCCTGGACTATAAACTAGAAGCTCTCTATGGTCTCCCTTCTTCTATCTAATCTCAGGGAATGGTTTGGATGGTTTGCACTTTCCCAGGTGTTTTCTAGAAATTTCTAGAAATCTGTCTACTCCTTCAGAGCCAACAAGAATGATGTATGAAAAAGAAGCTTCACTTCCATACATCCTTTGCTTCATGATGTACTTGAAAGAAGATACTCCTGAGTTGTAAGTAATGGGTGGTAGAACACATTAAACTCCATGTTTCTATAAACTATGCTTTTGCATGTGGTCATATCCCTCTATGTACTAAGAAGTTCTCTCTTTTGTGTTTTGGAATTGGATATGTGGCCTTCAAAGTTAGAGAGCTTGTACACACACTACACACACACACGCACACACACAATCACCACACACACACTTCTAAGCGGTATCTTAATTCAGGAGCTCCAATAATAGGAACTTTTAGGTTTCAGAACAGATGATGTTTTTGTATGTCAGATGGTTCTCCTAATTTTAAGCCTAAAGATGTTGAAAAGTATGGTGTTAAAGAACTCCACCACCAAGGCACGTGGACTTTGATGAGACCTTTCAGTGAATGAACTCCTACTTGCTAATTGAAGGGAAGATGTATCAGAGTCCATCAGCATGGTATAGAAGAGAACTGAAGAGCTTATCTTACACATCCTGCCAGGTAATTGGTGTCATCACCTGTGCATATCTGAACTGGTATTTCTGTATCTAGGCCACCCTTGAACCGAGAATGGATGGACTGCACAAAGCAATAAAGGCTGAATTCATGTTGGTGGCAGAGCCTTCAGGGCTCACCACAGTTTAATGTATAGCCGTTGAGAAGAAATGTAGTGCTCCATGAAGAAGTGCCAGATTGAATTAAAATCAAGCAACAATCAGATGAAACAACCACTGAGATAAATGGGCAGAGAGAGAGAGAGAGAGAATTCCCAAGGATTCATGAATACTAATTAGGGAAAGACCAGCACACACATTATTCATGTCTCTTTGGAGTCTGAGTCTAGATTCTAATTTAACAATACGATTTTGATGACTTGGCCTAGCAGTGATTTCAGTTGGTGTGAATTCCACACTTACATCAGCTTGGCTACTAAAAGGCATTTTTATCCCCTCACATATGGTAAGAATGAAGACAAATGGTGTTAAGAATGGGACTGGGTATTGTGTTTTTCAAAAGACAAAAGAAAGTAAGAATATATAAAATGCCTCTCTAGCAAAGAGGAGGTTTTCTAGCCCAATATTCTGTTTGTGTTCATTCCCTATAGCTGTTATCTTTCTTTCGCCTACTGTAGCATGCTGGTATGATGTCTTTGGGAAACATTTTGTAGTACTTCAGAGAATGATGAATTTTAACATTTTACATGAATTTATTAAATAAATGCATTATCTTCTACTTATTGCATTGAAATACAGAATCTCATGAAATGTTCTCATCGTTTATGAGGGCAGTTTGACATTTCACAGTCTCTTAGAATTTAGTGTCTTCAGCAAATGTCAAAATGAAAAATCTTGAGTTTAGGAAAGAAAACATTTGCCTTGCTTAGTTCTTTAGACCAGTGGTCCCCAACCTTTTTGGCACCAGGGACCAGTTTTGTGGAAGACAATTTTTCTAAGGACTCGGGGGCGGGGGGCGGTGGAGTAATGGTTTTGGGATGATTCAAGTGCATTACATTTATTGTCCACTTTATTTCTATTATTATTATTACATTGTAATATGTAATGAAATAATTATACAACTCACCATAATATAGAATCAGTGGAAGCCCTGAGCTTGTTTTTCTATAGCTAGACAATCCCATCTAGGGGTGATGGGAGATGGTGACAGATCATTAGGCATTAGATTCTCATAAGGAGCATGCAACCTAGATCCCTTGTGCGTGCAGTTCACAGTAGGGTTTGTGCTCCTATGAGAATGTAATGCCGCTGCTGGTCTGACAGGAGGCACAGCTCAGGTGGAAATGTGAGTGATGGGGAGTGGCTGTAAATACAGATGAAGCTTCTCTTACTCGCCTGCCGCTCACCTCCTGCTGTGTGACCCAGTTCCTAACAGGCCACGAACAAGTATTGGTCGATAGTCCAGGGGTTGGGGACCCCTACCCTAGACCAGCCATCATGGTTGGTACCTGAGGCCCTTTTCTTGGAATCTATGACTAGAGGAAATTAGCTGCTATATAACCATTCCTCTTATAGCAATTCTGGTTACTTCTCCAAGGAAGATCAAGAATATTTTGCAACTGGCCTACATTGTTTATTAACTCTTTCTAGAAACTTCTACTAGGCTTATCCTTATGCCTTTGTGTTCTCTTTAGCCAACAGAGATATAAGGTATCACTTATTTCAAAGTGATAATATCCTTTTGCATTGGTTTTATTGTGCAGTGGATCAGATGAACTGTGATTCTCACTGTGTAAGTTAATAGAAGTTGTCCATGAACTCGAAAAATAACATTGAGTATGTGTTTTGGGTTGGAATTCTATGCCGCCATTTAATCAAATGTTGTATTTACTCTTTCTTCTTTCAGAAAATACTGTAACTCATTTTCAATTGTCAAGAAATGGCAAGCACAGAAATGGTAATTTTCACTCTGTATGAAATACAATGTGGCCAGACAGGCCAAATTACAGAAAATCAATTAGTTCCTGTTACAAGAGTCATGTATCTGAGGTCTTGTTCTGTCTCTGGTTACTGTAGCTAATGTCCATTTCTCTCCAAAGGAATTATTAGGAGAAAATCAACCAAAGACTTTTTTACTAGAGCAAAAATCTATAGGACCTAGACATTTAATCTTTGTCAATTAAGATAGAGACAGAAATAAATTTCTTCCTCGAATCACTTCCTCTCTTCCTGTACTTTTAAACCATACACTCTTGAAAGAGATGTTATCATTTAGTTTCTGAGGCCTAAAATTTTCAAATACTACTTCTATATTATGCTATCTATGCCTTTTTGTACAAGGTAAAGACCATAATGCTTCTCAAGCATGTGATTTCACATAAATCTGATCTATGTCATGAACTCTTTTCTTGATCTAAATCAACTAACAAATTCGGTTGAACGAATATATCTAGGCCCAAAGTTTTTATTATTCATGATGTTCCTGTTTCATAGATTTACAGTTGCACATGCCTTCTGGGAAGAAAACACTGGCCCCAGATTTCCTCACTTTTCTCTTTTATATGCTTTTAAAGGAGAGCTTTTGTTTCAGAGATTCATTTTGGTGTCAGATAACTTCTTGAGTTACACCTAGGGAAACCCAAGACATCTAAAAATAGGAGCAACATTTTTTTTGTAAAGATGAACAACATTAATTACTGATTTCAGAATATTACTGATTCCATTTTCCTCATCATAGAACAAGGCAGCCATAATCAAGAAAATCTTCAATTAACATTAAAGGTTGCACTTGTACTAAATTCACACTTAAAGCACAGATGTAGAAGGATTGTTTTAAAGTGTTGTTAAGAAACATAAAACTTGTGGTAAGCCAAGTTATAACTCTTGTGTTATCCAGGGCCTATAATTAATTTTTAAAAAATCAAAACACTTTTAAAAATAGTCTCGTGCATTGAATTCCAGCATGCTGCTGCTTTTATGTAGAGGGATTTCTGTAAAATGCAAGTTTATTTGTAGATTGCAAGTGACTCAACGATGTTACAATATAAAAGAAAATGATACTCTAGAGTCTTTGTTTGGGATGTTAGGGCCTGTCTTGGAATACTCAGTTCACTCAGAGGAGTGCTTTTAATCTGAAGCAAAAGAAAATTCATAAACTGAAATTGTTGGCCAGATGGAATTTCCTGATTAATTTTGTAGTGTTTGGTATTAAACATAATAATAAAAAGGGGAGTTCTGAGAGTAAACCCAATTAACATTTCATAAAATTTATTGCTCTAAATATGGCTTACCTTTTATTTCATATCTTCCTGGATAACCTGCCTGTACCTTGAAAAACTTAACTGGTCAACTTCTCTCCCTCCTTCCCTTGCATTGCTTCCATTTCTTTGTCATTTAACTTTCTTTTCTTTTTTGTACTCTATTCATTGAGTCCTTGCAAGGCTGCAGGCACCCTTCCAGTGCCTACATTGTCCTATTCTTTATGGACCTTGGTAGAAAGAATATTTGTAACAGTTTGTAATATTAAGTCCTGCTGCTAGAATGCTGTCCCTCTTGTTGTACAAGAGACTCTTAATACCATCTGTAATCATAGACTGGCTTGCACTTGATAAAACTAGTCTTTGTCATGTTGAGAGCAAAGGTGGACATTCTCCCTATATTTTCTTTTCCTATTTATTACTTTTCTATGGTAGGTGGATATTCCCATTCACACTCGATATATATATACACACACACACACACACATATATATATACACACATATATATATATATTCATTGGATATGTGGGGATTGGAGAAACGACTTTTTGAAAATAAAATTTATCCTACCAGAATGAGATTTTTGGAGGGCAAGAACCATATCGTCCATGATTCAGTGTCCTTTCAGTTCTCAGGGCTATACCAGCTGTGCTGGCCATCATCTACCCACCGCTCCTGGGAACTATTTTCCCGTCCCCACTGAAACCCATCCACATGGCTATGTTAAGGACTGCCAAACTGAGCTAGTACTCCATGCCGGGGCTGGCTACATTATTTGTGAAATTCAATGTAAAATTAAAATGCAAGATAATGTGTTCAAAAATTATTAAGAATTTCTAGATGGCAGAAGCATTATGCCAAACATAAGACCCTTCTAAGTCAGGTCGCTGTGCAACCACACAGGTTTCATGCCCAGCTGTGCTGACCTTCCCACCTCCCACACCAGCCATGGTTTTTCGAGTGCTAACGGAAGAGAATATCTAACGCAGGTAAAACCAGAGACCTTTCTGGTTGGTTTGTTTGTACCAGAACTAAGAAAAAAAATGTCCCAGTTGGATAAAACTGGGGACCTATCAGCTGGCTTGCTTTCAGCCTTGTGATGAATGCCATTGATGGGCTGAACACACATCGTTTCATTGTATCTCAGACATCTGCTGGCAATGGTCCAAATGTCATCTAAGGTACTAATAGTTTGCTAGTCTTTCTGTTGACCTGCAACTTACTGTCCACTAGCTTTGAGGCCCTGGAAGCTGGAACAGATAACCTCTTGAGCATTTTCCATTTTTGTAGTTCTCTGAGCCTATGACCAGATTCTGCAAAATGAGCCTAATCTATAGCCATACATGTGTAAAAATGCAAAAGAGTTCTTGATCTTTCATTTTTCTTGGGTAAGGTTCATGGAACAGTCAATTGCTTAGATCTTGATAGTGTAGTGGCCACTAAGATAAAAACAAAATGAAACAACAAAACAAAAATAACCTATCCTTTTAAAGCTAACCATCAGTCAAGGCAATTTGTTAGCATTCCTACTGCAAGATGATTCTGAGTGCTTCCTTAGGGGAAAACCGCTTAAGGTCTAAGTAAAGAGGATCTCATACCCCAGGGAACCTCCATCTTTACAGTTTCAGTCTCTTTCTCCTTTTCCCAACAGTACAACTCCCAATAATTTTCTCAAAGAGGATTTACAAAACTCTGGTAAATGAGTAAAGATTGGCTCCTGGCAGACCTCTTGACTGGCATTCTTCAGGGAGCTAGCTTTACAGGGCAACTTTAGGGGCAGGACACAGTCAAGGTTCATAGACTAGCACCTGGGCTTTGGTATTTTCTGAGTTTTTTCTATTACCCTATTAGACTCTTCAAGGAAAGAAAGAAGGATCAAGGTAAATCGAAGGTCTTAGATGAAATTCAAATTTAATAAGTGATAACTTCCCAAGTTATACACAGAAACTTGGGAGGAAATTAGCTGGATATTGTGTTATGTCAAGTATTTTATAATAAAGATGTGTACAGATGGAAATCTATTCTAGCCAGGTGTGGTGGCTCACGCTTGTAATCCCAACGCTTTGGGAGCCTGAAGCTGGTGGATCACTTGAGCTCAGGAGTTTGAGACTAGCCTGGGCAACATTAGCGAAACCCCACCTCTACAAAAAGCTAAAAAATTAGCTGGGTGTGGTGGCCTGTGGTCTCAGCTACTCCGGAGGTTGAGGTGGGAGAATCACTTGAGCCCATGAGGCAGAAGTTGTGGTGAGTTGAGAATGTGCCACTGCACTCCAGCATAAGCGACAGAGCAAGACCTTGTCTCAAAAAGCAAAACGAAACAAAAAGAAATATATTCCAATGAGAAATGAATAATTTCTCAAAATGTACCTAAAATTTAGGGTCATAGATGCAGAGCACTTGTTGCAGAATAATATTTAGGCAAATCATTGTCCCTGGGAAGATTTTGTTTTTAAAAATATCACCTCTCTGTCAATTTATAGATGAAGATGCTGGATCCCAGCATGGAGAAAATTCGTATTTTCCCAGTGTGTATCTAGCGCTATCTAGACCCTTTTGTCTCTAATCCTGACTGGATTAATATCCAGAGCTCTGCTTTTGTACACTGCCTGAGGTAAGAAATTGATATGTGTCATGATGATGACTTACTCTTACATTAATATATTTTTTGTCCTTTCAGTTGAATACATTTTAGCCTTTTATCTCCTAAGTAAAAACAGGATAAAGCCAAGGTAAGAGCTGTAAGACTGGAAGTGAGAGCAAGCCTGCAAAGATAGTCCCCAAGGGAAGGCTCTTCTACAAATGTCCAGAAGATCATGTCCATATGTCTTTCTGGAACTGTTGCCAAGATAGTCACAGGATCAAAATTACTTCTTTGTGGCCATTATGCAGTGTCACATCTTATAGAGCCAAAGGAATAAATTCCAGATATACAGAACACACGTCCCTTCAGCCTCTCTCTCAGGCAGGCTGTCGACTGCAGCATTAATGCAGAAATCAAAAAAGGCAGCCAGAGCCTGAAGACTTTCTGCTAGCCTATTCCTTACTGTCCACCTTCCTAATGCACTGGAGTGAAAAACCTACAAGCAGGCCCTTGTCCTTCACACTGTGTGCTCCCATGCTGGCACTCCCAGGCTAGAAAAAAGAAAGAAAGAAAAAAAAAGGAGCAAGGGAGGGAAGAGAAAACAGAGGGGAGAGATTTTATCTAGTAAAAAGCCATATTTTCAGGAACCCTTTAGTAGAGGACCTACCACAAAAGTTTGACTTGTACTCCTGTCCCTTAACTGGGCAGGAAAGCATACTCTAAATACTACTCCTCCTTCTTCTCAGTGTCCCTCTCTTTATCTTCCTCCCTGATGGTCTGTCCTCCACAGCTGAATGCTTCTGAGTGTTTTCACTCTTAGAAACAGTATGATTCCTGTCAAACCACAGCTTAAACTTTACAGAAAAGCTCTTGAGCTTTCATTCCTGTGACCAAGATCAGCGATCTGTCATGTACAGTGGCATTTCCAACTGACTGCTAGAAATCTCCACCTTGATGCCCTGCCAGCACCTTGAAATTGACACGTCCACAATCTCAGCATCTTCCCTCCTGAAAGAAATGTTCTTTCCCTGGACTTTTTTTTTTCTGTTAATGACAAATCAGTCTCTCAGTCATTCCAGCCTCAAACTTTGAAATTATATCTGATTACTCAATGATATTATCACAGGTTTTCAGTGATCACCAGGTTTCTAGAATGGTGGCTAAGTGGAAGTGATGCCACCATGAAAAAATAAGCAGATGTGTGGAAGAGGATATTAATTACAATTTTGGACATTGGATTTGAGATGTCAGTGAGACGTCTAAGTGTCCCGACCCGCGGGACAGTCCAACGGGCCCTGGAAGGGGGAGTGGGAATGGAGGAGACAAGAAAACACGAGAAATGGAGACAAGACAAATAGCCTGATCAAGTCTCGTTTAATAATGGTGGTGCGATGCCTTATATATGCTGGCAGGGAAAGAGGTTGGGCCAGGGCGGTGACGGGGGGCCGGTCTTCTCAAATTACAATTGCGCATGCGCCGTGGGTTTGTAATTTTCGCGGGCGCGGGATCGCACCTGCGCCCTAGGCTGCATATCTTTCTGGGCACGAAAAGGTCGGCGCGCGCGGGAAAGGTTTGGGCGCGCGCGGGAAAGGTTTGGGCGCGCGCAGGAAAGGTTTAGGCGCCTGCGGGAAAGGTTTTAGGCGCGCGCGGGAAAGGTTTTAGGCGCGCGCGGGAACAGGTTATAATGAAGAACCCGGAAATGTGCCATTTTGTCTCCGCTTTGCGGAGATCAAGCAACAGAGGTCGGCTAACTCCGGGCCTTATGGCTCCGGACATCTAAGTATGCAGGACTAGTGGAAAATACCAGTCTGAAAGTCAAGAAGTCTGGACTGAAAAGGTAAGTTTGAGGGTCATCAGATCAGTGGTAGTGAAGACATGAGAGTGATGGAATGATGGAGTTACCCATAACAGGGGTGGAGGGCATAATATATTTTAAAAGTTTTTAGTAGATACATTTGTTTATTTATTTCTTGGGAGCAAACATGAGGTTTCTGGATCAGAGGCAGAGTTATAACCACGTGGGTTCCCCACATCCCATTCTCCCATTTTAGGGTAATGGGATGACCAGATGTCGCTCTACATATGCAAAGAAATTTTTTTCATTATAGAAGAGAAATTCTAAAATTATGGATCTGGGAATCAGTCACAAAGTTTTCTTGCATGTTTTCCCCTAGACATCTTACAGTTTTAGGTTTTACATTTTGGTCTATAATATACATGAGTTAATTTTTGTATATGGTATGAGGTATGGATCAATGTTCTTTTAAAAAAATAGATATTCAATTGTTCAGCATCATTTGAAGGAAAGACTATCATGTCTCCACTGAATTGCCTTTGCACCATTGTAAAATAAAAATCAGTTGTTTGTGTATATGTAGATCTATTTCGGGATTCTCCATTTTATTCCATTGATTTATATGTCTATCTTTCCACCAATACAATATTGTGTTAACTATCATATCTTTGTTATAAACCTTGGTATTGGTTAGTGGTCATTCTTTAACTGCGTTTTTCATTTTCAAATTCATTTTGGCTATCCCTTGCTTTTCCATGTATATTTAAGAATCAACTTGCTAATTTCTGCCAAAAAAAAACCTTGCTGGGGTTTTGATTGAGATTCCATTGAATCTGTAGATTAATTTGGGGAGAACTGATATTTTAACAATTTGAGTCGTGTTTAATTTATTGAGTCCTTTTCATTTAGGTCTCTAATTTCTCTCAGCAATATTTTATAGTTTTGAGTGTTACACAATTCTGTCAGATCTATCTCTAATTACATTATTTTTGGTGCTATTATAAATGGCATTGCTTTAAATTTTCAATTTCTAATTGTTTATGAGTTCATAGAAATATAGTTGATTTTTTATATTGAAATGTATTGTGTAACCTTGCTGAAAACACTTATTCATTCTTTGATTTTTTTGGTAGATTCCATCAGATTTTTTGCATGGACAATCATGTTGTCTTCAAGTAAAATGAGTTTTACTTATTATTTTAAGGTCTAGATGCATTTTTGTCTTGGTTTATTGCACTGACTAGAACCTTCAGGACAAGGTTAAATAGAAATGGTGAGAATGCACATTCCTACTTTGTTCTTAATGTTAAGGGGAAAGTATGCTTTTGTATACTTACCTCTATAGTTGCCAGTTCTAGCACTCCTTGCTACCTTGTGTGTATATATACATATATTTTCGTTTGTTATCAGTTGCTTTTTGCCTAAAGAAATTCCTTTAACATTTCTTATATGCAAGTCTGCTGCTGATGAATTATTGTAGCATTTGTATGTGTACAAAAGTCTTTATTTTGCTTTCATTATTAAATACTTTTCGTTTTGGTTGTATGTAGAATTCTAGATTGATAGCTAGTTTGTTTTTATTTCTTTTAAAGACATTGCTCCAATATCTTCTTACTTCCATTGTTTCAGACAAGAAATCAGTTGTAGTCCTTATCATTGTTTTTCTGTGAATAATGTCTTTTCTCTCTGGCTGCTTGTAGGATCTTCTCTTTATCACTGACTTTAAGCAATTTTGTTTGATGTGCCTTGTGCTTAAGATTTGTTTAGCTCTATATCTATAGATTTATAGGTTTCTCCAAATGTGGAAAATTTTCAGTGATTATTTTATCAAACATTTTTTCTGGCCTCCTCCTCCCTCATGCCCTTCAGGGACTCCAATTTCGTATATATTAGGCTTCTTAAAGTTATCCCACAGCTTAATGAGGGTTTTTAAATTTTTTAAATTTCTATATGTTTTTATTTGAATAGTTTCTATTGCTGTATCTTCAAGTTCAGTAATCTTTTTTTTTTTTTTTTTTTTTCTGCAATGTTTCATCTGCCGTGAGTACCATACAGTGTATTTTTCATCTCAGGTATACCTTTCACAGTGAGGTCTGTGAAGGAAGAAGCACATTCACTAGGTAGACATTCAGGATCCAAATTAACTTTTCCAAAGTGGGTGTTTGGGACTTATTCTCTTTGTGCATTTGCTGACCCTCCCTTTTTTCAATAATAATTTTTATCCATGTTATACATAGTTTAATAAGTTAGATAGTTTCTTAAGGTATATATGTTAGTTAGAATTAGTTTCATCTGTATTTAACAGAAACTCCAAATAACAGGGTCTTAAATATATAAAGCTTACTCATTCATAATAAAAGCTGTTGCGTGCTAGTCAGTCCTGGGCTTGTTTGGCAGTTCCTGAAGTTATTGGAATCATAGGCTCCTTCTACCTTTCTGTTTCTCCATCTTTAGTCAGATAAGCTCCAGTCACTCATGTCTGCATTCCAGGCAGCGGGAAGATGAAAAGAGGGAAAGACAAAGGGGCATGTCTATCTGATAACTTCTGCTTACATCTCATTGGCCAGAATAAAGTCCCATTGCCACATCCAGCTGCAAGAGCACCTGAGAAGCATGGATTTTTATCTGAGCCTACTGCTGTTATGAGTAAAACTGGGGTTTTATTACCAAGAACAAAGGGAAGAAGGCATCATTTCTAAGAAGGACTCCTGAGCCATCTTCCTTCTCACCCTAATTGTACTCCCTACAGGCAACAACCTTTAGCTCTTTTAACTGTTTTTCCTAGGATTTATTTCATGTTCAGACAACAACAACATTGTGCTGCTAATTCATTATTTCCTTATTTTAAATAGGATGAAATGAGGATTTTACCTCTCTTGTACCCTTATTCCCATACCACTTTCACTTCCCTTCACCCATTTTTCCAAAATAATTGTCATAATTTTATTCACTCAATGTTTATATTTTTATGATCATGTTAATATTATTCAAAGCTGAGTCATGTAGTATACTGTAATTACATATTCCTAAATTTAAAAAAAATTCACTAAATTATTTTTATTTATTTGCTTAGTTTTATATGTCTCTAGTTTATTCCTGAGCTTTTAATTTAAGTATACATTGCTTCTCAGTACAGTCAAATTTGTTTACCAATTTCATCTTCATTTGAGGGACATGCTTCTGCATCCCTTTGTTTCTTTTTTTTTTATATCCTTTTTTTTTATTATTATTATACTTTAAGTTGTAGGGTACATGTGCATAACGTGCAGGTTTGTTACATATGTATACTTGTGCCATGTTGGTGTGCTGCACCCATCAACTTGTCAGCACCCATCAATTCGTCATTTATATCAGGTATAACTCCCAATGCAATCCCTCCCCCTCCCCCACCATGATAGGCCCCGATGTGTGATGTTCCCCTTCCCGAGTACAAGTGATGTCATTGTTCAGTTCCCACCTATGAGTGAGAACATGCGGTGTTTGGTTTTCTGTTCTTGTGATAGTTTGCTAAGAATGATGGTTTCCAGCTGCATGCATGTCCCTACAAAGGACACAAACTCATCCTTTTTTATGGCTGCATAATATTCGATGGTGTATATGTGCCACATTTTCTTAATCCAGTCTATCACAGATGGACATTTGGGTTGATTCCAAGACTTTGCTATTGTGAATAGTGCCGCAATAAACATACGTGTGCATGTGTGTTTATAGCAGCATGATTTATAATCCTTTGGGTATATACCCAGTAGTGGGATGGCTGGGTCATATGGTACATCTAGATCTAGATCCTTGAGGAATCGCCATACTGTTTTCCATAATGGTTGAACTAGTTTACAATCCCACCAACAGTGTAAAAGTGTTCCTATTTCTCCACATCCTCTCCAGCACCTGTTGTTTCCTGACTTTTGAATGATTGCCATTCTAACTGGTGTGAGATGGTATCTCATTGTGGTTTTGATTTGCATTTCTCTGATGGCCAGTGATGATGAGCATTTTTTCATGTGTCTGTTGGCTGTATGAATGTCTTCTTTTGAGAAATGTCTGTTCATATCCTTTCCCCACTTTT